>NW_012152041.1:792155-971742 GCF_000956105.1 Propithecus coquereli
ATTATATTTCTTGATTTCTGAGGTTTTTTTGTTTGTTTATTTGTTGTTTTGCTTTCTGGCATGAGAAATAGGGAAAAGTACATCTATTCCATCTTTCTGAGTGTTATAAGTATTCCATATCTAACCAAACAATTGATTTTCATAAGCGAAAGCAACTGAAAGTCATCCTCAGGAATGAAAGGCTTCAGAAAGAATTTTGTATCTTTCCTTCAAAAATTGCTAAAAGAAATACGATAATATATTAAAGAATAAGGAAGACATAGTATTTTCTTTAAATATGAACAATGAAATTGGTGAAATTCACATAACATAAAATTAACCATTTTAAAGTGAACAATTCAACAGTATTTAGTATATTCACAATGTTGTGCAATCACCACCTCTATTTAGTTCCAAAATATTTCATCACTCCAAAAAGAAACCCCATACTCATTAAGCAGTTGCTTTCTGTTCCCCCTTCTCCCAGCCCTTGGTAACCACCAGTCTAAATTCTCTCTCTATGGATTTACTTATTCTGGACATTTCGCATAAATGGAATTACAGCCTACCTTTTGTTTCTGGCTTTTTTACTTAGCATAATGTTTTCAAGATTCATCCATGTTTTATGAATAGTATTCCATTATATGTGTACACCACTTTTTGTTTATCCATTCATCCACTAATGGACACCTGGGCTGTTTGTGCCCGTTGGGCCTTGTGAGTAGTGCTGCTATGAATATGTGGACACATGTATTTGTTTGAGTCTCTGTTTACAAACTCTTAGAAGAAAACACTGGATCTTGGATTTAACAATGGATTCCTAGATATGACACCAAAAGCACAAGCAAAAAAAGAAAACATAGGTAAATTGGACTTAAAAATAAAAACTTTGTTCATTAAAGGACATTATCAGAAAAGTGAAAAGACAACCTATAGAATATGAGAAAATATTTGCAAATTATGTATTTGATAAGGGTCTAGTATCCATAGTATATAAAGAACCCTTACAACTCAACAACAAAAAGACAAACAACCCAATTTTTTAAATGGAAAATGACTTGAATAGACATTTCTCCAAATAAGATATACAAATGACCAACAAGCACTTGAAAAGACACTTAACATCATCAGTTATTAAGGAAATGCAAATCAATATCACAATGAGGTATCACTTCACCCCCACTAGGATGGCTATTATAAAAAAAAGGAAAATAACAAGTGTAGGTGAGGATGCAGAAAAACTGGGATCCTCATACATTGCTGGTAGAAATGTAAAATGGTTCAGCCACTGTGGAAAACAGTCTGGTAGTTCCTCAAAATATTAAACAGAGAATGATCACATGATCCAGCAATTTCACTCTTAGCCATATAGCAAAAAGAATTGAAAACCTGGGCTCTCTACGATTTTAATCATGACAATATTATAGGTATATTTTAGGTAAAAGTTAACTGCTAACAGAGTAAACCCATAGGGCTAAGGAAACAAATTTACACAAAAACAGACAACAAAAATAGAAGACACACAGAAAATAACACAACAGATATCTCTTAGGAAAATAAATGTAAATGGGTTAAACATCCCATTTAAAAAACCAGAAAGAGAACAAACAAGGTTCTCAGAGTGACTCAACCTAAACAATTCAACTATATATTCATTTTCATAAGAGATGCACCAAGACAAAGTAAAAAGTGACTTATAAATTAACAATGAAGGGATGGGCAAAGATGTTTCAGATAAAGATATTTTTTTCTTTGTGACCAAATAGCCTACAGAACACTTGATAGAGGACCTGAATAGGCAGTTTTGAAAAATTACAAATAGCCTCTCAATGCTATTTCTACATGATGCCCTCAAACCTGGACCAACTAAAAACACTCTGACAATTACTCTATGCAAGATTATAGACACCACACAGAATTAGATCTGACTAAACAATTGAATGGTCTTGGAAATTTGGTTGGGAAACTGCCTTGCAAGTAATAGTAAAAAGGTCTGAGTTCCTTGTTTCTTGCATGGTTTTGCCTCATTCATTCATTCAACTAAGGAACGCCATCTCCTGCCACTGTGCTGAGCACTGGGAATTCAGCAGTGAATGAGAGGGCGAGATCTGCCCTTCATGGAGTTTACATTCTAGTCAAAGGATACATGCAGTAAACAGGAAAACCAGAGAATAAACAAAATAATTTCAGATAACAGTAAGTGCTAAGAAGAAAATCAAAGTAATGGGTTGGAAAGTGTCTCAGCAGAGGCCACTTAGCCTCAGTAGTAAGGGAAGACCTCACTGAAGAGACATTTAAGCTGAGGTCTGAATGCAAGAATAGGGCATCGATGCAGAGATCTGAGGGACAGAGCAGGGGACAGAGCAGGTGCAAAGGTCCTGGGACAGAGAAGAGCCTGCTGAAGTAGAGGGACACCTAGTGGTCTCTGCCGTAGTTGGCCTCTCTGACCAACAAGTATCCATACAACCTCTCTTCCCACACAAAGAACAAACTCACCTCTCTTCAATGGAGATATCCAAATACCCTATCCACTCACTGCATCCAACTCAAAGTATGTGATTTCTGGATCATGTACAATTCCTTCCATCAGATGCAGTCCTGGTTGATTAGTCTATAAACTAAATGCCAAAGTATTTGCTCCCTTACACATTCCCCCCACATAAAATGCAGCAATGGAGCAGAGATAGGATAACCACTGTACAAACTCAGAAAAAGAAAACATGGGAAACACATGGCAGTCGCTGGCCCCTAGCGATGACAGAATGCTGCTGGGCAGGCACTACAAAGGCAGATCCCATTATCCAGCAGAGATTCTGCCCCCTGGAAGGAACTCCCATCCATTTTTCTCCACAACTTCCAGAAGTTCTTCCCTGTTCATTCCTCTCCACGGATAACATCTGAATTGTGGAAAGTGGGAAGTATCCCCTCCTTGAGAACTGTAACATTTTCAGTTGCTTCCTACTGGTATAAGTTTATGGACTCAAGAGTTGTTTTACAGCTTAAACCAGAGCTTTTTCAGTCCAGGCTTGAGGTTTCTTTGGTAATAAAATTTCATCAAACACTTAGAAAGGCTTCAATCTATTTGCTTTTATACAAAGGACTTTCTTAGGCATTATTCTCATGTGTGCTGTATTTCTGTGCTTCCCCATGCCCATACATCCTCTCTCAATTTACCCTAAGACCTTCGGACACAGTAGACTTAGCTTAGGTGGTCTAGTACTGTCCTGCTATAATTTTCATTGCAGTGCTGAGGTCTATATTTTAGCTGAGTATTCTTACTTGGCCTCTATCATTCAGAAACCTTTTTAATCTTACTTCCTACCATTTGAGATCCAGGAGCTGATAGTTTCTCTAACCTCACAAGGCCTTTAACTGCTGATTACAAATCAGCCATTATTTCCCTTATTCCCCATCTCTTACTTGTAGTCAAACAGCAAGTAGAAAGAGACACACAATAACATTGTTTTTAACTTCTTTTTCACAGGGTCAGTAGACATGTGGTCTGTCTTGTAAGTTATCACAGGCAGGAATTTACCAAGTGTCTTGTTCCTGCAACATATAGGTCTCTGTCTTTCCACCCTGCTGCATTTCTTTCTTCTCCACCTACTTTTTGAACAAGTCGATACCATCTACATTAAGTTTGTATCATAGCAACATCCCCTTTCAAGGTACCAGTTTCTGTATTAGGTATGGCCAGCGGAGTTACAAGAAGAGGTTGTTGTGTTAATGCAGATGAAAGAGGATGGTGGCTTAGATTAGAATTTTAGTAATAGAAATGACAGAGTGTGGTCAAATTGCAGACAGAACTTAGAGGTAGAATCAACAGGATAGATTGACCCATTGGGTCTAGAGGGTCTAAGAACATAGATAAATAACCTCCCAGGCTTTGGTCTGCATAACTGGCTGAATAGGGGGGAGGGGCACCATTTCTGAAATCGGAACACATTTGACCTGAGCGAGAAATGAAAGACAAAAAGAACCTGACCAAGCAAATATTTATAGGAAGAATAAAGGAAAAAGAAGAAACAATAAGAGCATAGACCTGACAAATGAAATGAGCTTGGCCTATTTGTGAGGCAGGAAGTAGGTCAATGTGGCTATGTTGAGAGTTGGGGGCTTTCTTACCACTGAAAAAAGATCACTTTAATTTTTCATCATTAAAACTACAAAAACTAACTAATGTACTTGTATGCCCAAAACAGCATGAGATAATATCCATTTTAAAACTTGCTAAAATTGATTTATAATATAATACCATTTATTAATAGTTATGAGGTAGATGATTTTAAATTACTTTCTAAATCATTTAAATTATTTTCTAAATCATTGTGGGTATAGTTAATTCTCATATTCTCAAATAAGACAGGCATATACTTTGAAAAAGCCTAGAAAAGTATTAAATTCAAGACCTCATCTATTAGTAAGAAACAGAATCTTCACTAAGTAATTAAATTCTTCATGTAATTAATAATTGATAACATTAAAATTTAATATTTGAATCCGAAGTTAGCAAAATCTTAACTTACTTTATCTCTTATATTTCAGTTTTGGCCAGACCTCAGCTGACTTTAAATACTTAATTGTTGGAATTGTGGGGCAAAAAACACTACAGAGCAAGTGGAGTGCTAAAAATTATACCACTGAGCCCGAGGCCACAGAACAAGACAGGGGCTGGATGAAGAGGGTCTTATAGATCAAATTTGGTTTCGGGGATCCTATTGGCGTGAATTACAGCCACCAAATCTTGGTGTCATGTGTTTTACTGTGTTAGTGCGGATACTGCCTAAGTAGGTTTCTACCATAGTAAATTATTTTTGGCATGAATGCCCACTTTCATATGCTAAATAAATATGCCCAGACTTCTCCCCTTCTCTTTGAATATAATGTTTCCCTGGTCCAATGCAGACAATCACAATATTCTGTATTCATAGAAAACCTTTTATTCATGAGATTTCAAGTATGTACTTTGGCAGAATAAACAGCTCTTATAATTTTCCCTGGTCCCTGAAGTCCCAATTGCATTGGAACTTGCAGTTTTCCTGGGGCACTGGGCCAATTCAGATGCCATTCTGACTCCATTCTCCCCCAGCCCACCTCCTTCGTACTAGACAATATGCTAAAGAACTGCACACCACACGCTTTCTTCTGAGAAGTCTTCTCCAGGAAGTTGAGCCTCCATGGAGGGTCACCTCCTGTTTGAAGCCCTTTCTTATCCTTCCGCCCACCTCCCCCGCCCCCAGGCCTACCCCCTGCCCTCCCACCCCCAGCAGAATTAACTACTTCCTCCTTTTCAAGCTCCATTTTATCATTAATTCTCTACCACGGATGTTACGATCATGAGCTATGCGATTAGAAAGACCTGGATGTGAATTCTAGCTCCTCTACTAAGCAGCTGTGTGCATTTGGGTCTCAGTGCTCATCTCTAAATCAGGCATAACGATTGGACTGACCACAAAGAGTTGTAAAGATCACAAGAGACAATGTATGCAAAGTACTCAGGACAGTACCTGGGCATGGGACCCATTAGTAGTAGTAATGTACTGGCTTCGTTATTATTATCACTAGTATTCTGGCAATTGCAATAGTATTTACGGAAAAAATATGGAGTCAATCTTCCATATCCATGGGTACCATATCCACAGATTCAACCAATTGTGGATCAAAAATATTCAGGAAAAACAATTGCATCTGTTCTGAACATGTACAGACCTTTTTCCTTGTCATTATTCCCTATACAATAGAGTATAACAACTATTTACATGGCATTAATACTATATTAGGTATTACAAGCAATCTAGAGAGGATTTAAAGTATGTGGGAGGATGTGCATAGGTTCTATGCGGATACCATGCCATTTGATATAAAGGACTTAAGCATCCACAGATTTTAGTATCCACGAGAGGTCCTGAAACCAATCCCCCATGATACTGAGAGATCACTGTGCTCATTCACATGTCTTTCTCTCCTAGGTTGTCTCTAAGCCCCGTAATGACAGTGCCCTCACTTGTTTGACCTTGTTTTCCCAGAACCTAGCATAGGACTTTAATAAATGTTGGTTGGATTTATGAATGAACTACTTTTTGCTCACGGCTAGCATTTTCAGTCTTCTTTTCTACTTTCTAGACAACTTATAATCCTCAAATAATCAACAAATGACAGTTTAGACCCAGTTATAACCTCCTTTCCCTGCAAGTTGTTTATCCCAACAATCAATGACACTGACAGATTTAAAATTCAGCTCAGGCTAAAAAGATAAGTCAAACAGGCTCACAGCCAAGGAAGGAGAAAGGAATAATTTGGAAAGCCATAAGTAAAATCATCCAACTTGTAGTAATGAGAACTGTCTGTTTATTACTGTTTCTTTTTCTCTGAGTTGTAACATCTTCAAGATGAATTAATTTTGCAACATTATTTGTATTAATTGATTAGATCTCATAAAATCTCAATGTGATGGTATTTAAAGGCCCTAAGCAGATACAAGTCAAAATTTGAATTTCCTCAGTAATATCTTAAACAAGAGCTTAAAGGAAGCTTCTATTTTTAAAGGACCTCACTGCTTCCCCAGAGAGCCGATACAGTATATTAACAAATGTTAAGCTACATGATTGTCAAATGTTTACTAAATGGCAGGCACTGGCTAGGTGCTTTACAGAGGTTATTTCTAATTCTTCAAATAATTCTGAGCAGCAGATATCAGAATCAGTAACGCTTTTGTTTGCAGGTAAGAGAATATTTTACTTAAATAGCTTGAACATTAATTATCTAGTAGCATGAGAAATATGAAGGTGGACAGCCAAGTGTTCATTCAACAAATCCACAATATCACCAAGGACCCAGGCTCTTCCCAGCCATCCCTTTCACCATCATTAGCACATTAGTTTTTATTCTTGTGCTTGTAACCTCATGGGTTCAAAATGACTGCCAATCTCTAGGCGTCACATCCACCATCAACAACTCAAGTGGGAAGTAGAAAACAAAGCCTTTCTTCTCTTGGGGATCCATCTTAAGACTTTCATTTCCATTTCTTTGGCCAAAAGTGGTTGTTGTTTATGCTTACCCCAGAGCACTGATTGATAAAGGTTATTACATCTGGTGATTACATCAACCAGAATTTGTCCACTGGGCCTGAACCTTCTGTCAAATCGAGAGATCTCTGCTAGCTACCGGGACCCAAAATCTAAGTCCTGTTTGCAAAGAAGGTAATAAATGGCTGTTTGGTTAGGGATAAACTATATCCCAATTATTATCACTAATTTATAGATAACAAAATAGAGGCTCAGAGAAGTTAGATAACATCTTCAGAACTATACAGCTTCTAAGTGGAATACATGATTTCCATCTTCAATGCCACTACCAAATTAAGCAATTCTTAAAATATCTGAGGCTTGCAAAGAAGAGGGAAACCCCTAAAGCTTGCCTTAGCGTCAGGGTATCCCTGAAGAAGCAGATAAGGAGAAGAAGAGTGAAGAGAAAAGGGAAAAGTAATTTTTACATGTCTACTATAAACCAGGCAGTGTGTTATTTACATTATCTCAGTAAGACTCACAGCAATAGCCTTACAGAGAAGAACCCAGAAATATTAGTAACTAGCCCAAGGTCCCACAGTTTGTTGATGTGGTACAGTGACAGGAAACCAGGTGTTCTCGTTCCATAGCCCTGACATGCCATAGCTCCGTCCTTTTGTGTAAGAAGACAAAATGGAGTGCCTGGAATCAAAAAATTACACCACCAGCTGGAAAGTCCAAAATTGAGCCAAGGATCGCTGAGAGAAAGGAGGTAGAGAGTAGGTGACTGTCCAAGAATCCTTTTGCTTTTCTAAATGCCTGATCTTATGTCTTCACACAGATTGACTGTCCTGCTGCCCATTGAATTGGACCCTCAGAAATGACTCTGCTCCTGACATTTTCCCATAGACCTGTCACAACCCAAATTCTTACTTATTTAATATGAGTCACATTCACAGCCACGTGAACACCTTGGTGGCTGTGGGTGGCTGGGGGTCAGTAGAGTGATCTACATCACCTAACCTACATGGCAACCCTCGTCTTCCCCCTGACGGTCTGCCTCTGAGATGGAGTCTGGATTCAAGGGCGGAAATTCATTTTGAGTTGAGGAGTGTTGATGTTTACTCTGCCATATTTCACTTTCTGTGTGGAGGGATAATATGAGTGATAAGAAGTACAAAAGAGCAAACACCAAAGTTTCTTTCTAGAAATTTCTATCGGGAGTAAGCATGAGGCTTTCTGGATAAGCAAAGCGTCAGTGGCAGGCAGCCTTGGTTTGAAACGCTAGCTTTGACAAGTACTGACCTAAAATTGTCAACCTATTTAATTTCTCCAGGCCCCTTATTTGTAAAAACAAGACTGGCAAGATTGAGCTGTTCAGCATCTGTGGGCACAGAGCAGAGCAAACCTCGGCCCAGTGCTTGGGACATAGCGGGTGCAGGCCACTGTCACTCTTCTTGCCCTACGCTCCCTTGTCCACTGGCACGTGTCCGCCCACTTGGATCAGCACTGTGAGCTGCCTGCTGCAAGGCCAGACCTCTGGTACCCAGTCTTAGAGGGAAGCGAAGCCAGGAAAGCCGAAGGCAGCTTTACCATTTGGTAGTCATCACATACCAGCCCCCGATGTCATAGGTCAGACTCGACGTTGCAGCGGAGGGAAGCCAATTGCTTATGCGTGGAAAAACCATCTGGCAATTAAGCAAATTTATAGATATTTCTAAAACTCCTTGGGGCCTTGACTGGGGGAAAGAAAGGGGCAGTAGAGGTAAGGATGTGTATTTTATCAAAAGCGCAAATAAATCCAAATCCAATTAGAATCATTGCTCAGAGGTGTAAAGAGACTGGAAACAATGAAAAGGCAGAACAAAATATTTTTCGAGGTTTTTTCCAGCTGGGACGGCAGGCGCTCTGTTTCTTTTCTCTATCTTCTTGGGCTAGCTCCAGGGTCGGAGGAAGAATCTTCCTTCTATAGCTTGTTTTTATCCACAGCCTCAAAAGAGAGATTTGGGAGACCTTGTATTTCCACCAATTCGGATGGCATCTCATTCTCTCATCCAGAAAGCAGATGTTTTTGACTCAGCCTTGGAAGTGAATGCCATGTTATTTATTTATTCATTCATTTATTTCTGCAGACATTGTTGCACAATTTAAATACGTGGCTCTACTCAGTGAATATTTCTATTCGGAGTTTCACTTTGGCTTTGTTTTTTTCTTCTTTGCATAGATTTCTAACTTAATAGGGAATGGCTGGATACTGTAACTTTTTGGCACAAATAGCAGAGGAAAAAAACAGAGAGGGGAGTTCTTTTCCAGGACCAAATTGTTTGCACTCTTTGTCTTGGCGGTGCCACCTGACCCCCCCTGGGAAGGGTTGGGTTTCTCCACATCCATCACGCCTACAGAGGGCCGTGTCAAGAACCCGGCTGGGCCTCCCTCCTGCCCATCTCTTGCTGACTATTCACTGCATTGTGTTCATCCATGCACAGGCTGCTAAGGGAAAGGTGCATTCCTGCCTAGCAACTCAGGACACTGACCCTTTTGTAAACCGACTTTCCTCTCTTTTTCCCATATCTACAACCCCCCATCACTGTTCAGAGCCGTTTCAAGTGTGAGCTTGCAAGGTATCACTTTTCCAAAAATTTTGGCCCATAACCATCAGCATTCAGATATGAGTAAAGAGATATGTGGGTGATAAAGCCAAACATAACAATTAACGCGTCAGGATTCCACAGTGCATTTTGCAATGCCAGCTCATGTTGCAACTGATGTCAGAGCTTACATGTTGTTAATCCAATAAAACTGCACAGAGAGTGCTTCAAACCTGGGCCCTGCACATACGAAAATGCTACCAGTTCATCTGACTTTTTGTTTGAGCTCATCGTCTACCATCTTGAAAATGTTCTGGTTTGATTTACATCCTTTTGCAAATCCTCTCATCTGTTCAAGTCAGATTTAGATACATCTGTAAGGGGGTAAAGACTTAGCTGATCAGAACTGGAGTCATTAAGTGGGCCTGGGAATTCCCCATCAGGCACCAATGCCAGTGTCTCTTTGGTGCTGCTTAGGTTAAGAATGAGCCATACTATTTCACCTCTGAAATTTTTTTTCCCTTAAATTAATGAAGGCACTCTTTGCTATTACACACGATGAAACATTGAAACTAGCTAGATTGCCTTTTGTCCCTTACCCTACCTAATTAAGCCAGTTCTGAAACTTATATTATATACAAGCAGTGTACCAGGGATTGCAAATTCAAGTGCCAATAGGGCCACATAATAGAGTGTAAGGAGAGAACGTGAGACAGTACAGTGGCAGGGATGGTGACAATCAGAGGAAGCATACTCTGTCTAAAGGGACAGTCAGTACTCCACTGCCCCAGAAATGCAAGTATGGCAAGGTTTTCTGATTTTATTTTTCAAAAAATTCAGAAATCCTGATGCTTAGGTGAAATCTTTAAACGTTGGCCACGAATTCAATTTGTTTTGATCCTCTATGTGAGTATAAGAGTCTGACTGCTGAATTGGATATTAGTTTTTAATCTCTGCAACAGACTAGAACTTGGTCATTTGTCTCTGCCCACAGGATCTGGGGCTCCACGAATCTGGAGTTACAGTGGCCTTTTCCCCAAGATGGCCTGGAGAGAGGGTTACGCAATCCCTCTGCGAGCCAAGGGCTGCTTACCCATATGCGTCCTAGGGTCCTTTGCCACAGTCATCTCACACTGGGGGTTGATTCAGGGACACAGTTCTTTGTCTTCGGTGGCCGCTATAACAAATTACCACAACCTTAGTGGTTTAAAACAACACGAATCTGTTACTCGACAGTTCCATAGGTTGGAATTCTGATGCGGTTCTCACTGGGCTAAAATCAAGGGGTGGGCAAAGCTGTTCCTTTCCGGAGACTCCAGGGGAGGATCCATCTCCTTGACTTTGCCAGCGCCTGGCCCTCCTCCAGCTTCAGGGCTGGCAATCGGAGGGGGTGAGGATCATGGGGGAGGGGCCTCAGGTGCTCAGGTGGCATCAATCCAACCCTGACTCTCCTCTGACTCTGGTGTTTCTGCCTCCCCCTTTCACTTTTAAGGCTGCTTCTGATTATACTGGGCCCACCTGGACAATCTGCCTGCCTTAATGTCACTGATTCACAACCTTCATGCCCCTTCACCATGTCGCTTCACACAGGCACAGACTCCAGAGATCAGGAAGTGGACATCTTGGATGTGTCTGTGATTCTGCCTACCACACCGAGGAAGGCCTGTTTGAGTTGTGGAGGGGAAAAGCTGAGGTTGAAGCTTTAAAATAAGACCAGTGAGCCACTGGGTTGTGTCAGCCGTGGTTAGGGAGAGCTGTCCTGGTTCTTTGGCTCCTTGCTTGGAAGAATCGCAAGCAGGGCCAGTGTGACGGAGTGATGACAGACACGAAGTGCTTCCACACCAGCTGCTTTTATTGTAAAGTGAAAGCAAGTTCCAGAGAGAAAGACAGGTCTGCCCCGACGAGGATGACCATGAGTTTAAAGACAGAGCATAGAAAGTATATAGCACACTCTCAAAGACAGTAGAGAGTGGACTGCTCCAATAAGGAATAGCATCATCCCAGAGTTAGGGTCGGTCCTTCATGTTAATCCCTAATAATGTGTTCAGCTGGGGGTGGAATATTCATGTCTTTCTGGGGAAGTGAGTGGAGATTCCCAGAATCATGTATCCTTCCATTTTCTGTCCTTGTATGGCTAGCTCAAGAGCTGTCATGGCACCAGGGGTGTGAGTTTTACTATGTTAATAAGGGAAAGGTTACCTTTGGTCATAAGCTCCTAGCTTCTGCGCATGCTTCTGGTCAGGAAAAGTCCTTAATCTCAATTTCTTGCTGTTGTGGTTTCTTTTCTCCATTTTTATTTGTCCCGACCCTCAGCTCTTGACCACATTCCCCTATCACCTGCTCTGCCACCCATATGTCTAACCACCTGCCCTGCCACCTGCATACCCTCACCCCTACCTAACAGTTTTAACCTAAAGGAATCCATCTTCCATTGACTCTTTCGGAATCACAATCCACAATCCCCATTAATGACAGCAAATTTCCGGTAATTTATAATCTGGTTCTTCCTTAACATGAGGGCTATAGAGCACCTTTGCTTCTTCTTGTCATCATTTTTCCTCTTGTTGAGTTTGGGAACTGCTGGCTGTCCCAGAGTACCCAAACCCTAGTGCAAATAGCCACAAATGGGGCAAGGAGACCACCAAAGTATGAACCAAGAATGAAGTGTTCTCAATGTCTGCTTTAAATGCCTGGTTTTCTAGAATGTGTACAAAGGTCTTACTTACTGTATGTTACATGACATTTCAGTATAATATGCATTCAGTTATTTTTGCATTTGAACCACAGGAAATTTTTTTAACTGTACTTTTCTTCCCTAATCTTCTGAGGCTCATACTGTTCTCCCTACTTAGCCACTCTTTAGCCTCTTTGCATGAAAAACACAAAAAGATTTAGCAAATGGTAGCAAACGCCATTTCCTGTCTAGCCCCTTAAAAATCCCTAAAACCAAGGACTTTGTTTTATTTCTTTTCTTTGCTTTTCTTCTGGGGGAAGGATTTACCAAACCTTCATTGAAATGGTTTCACAGTCTGTAACACCGTGTTAGGACTGGGATGGGGAGACAAAGACAAAATTCCAAAATGAATAAAATGTCCTGTGCCCCTCACTCCCTTACCAAGTGTACAACTGAATAAAAGGGCTAACAGAGGAGAAAGGCTGGGCAGACATCAGGAAGCAGAGATTGCCGCATGGGGGCTAAGAGTAGAACTAATGAGCTTCAAGATGCCAACAGGAAAGTTGCTATTACAATCTGTTTTTCTGCCTTTAAATACCATTTCAGTGTTACGATGGAAAGGAGAGAATATTCCAAGTTCGGTGGAAAAGTTGAAAGTAATGCAAGATGATAGGTCAGGAGTAAGTCGGAGTAAGTGTGGATAAGGGGGCAATTGAGAATGGGTCTCCCTTAGATTCCATCCCATTTCTTGCAGTATTTGGCCAATGCCTTCCTCAGAACCTTTTTTATGGTCATAAATATGTGCCAACTTACAAAATTCAAGAAACAAAAATCAAACCACAAAATTATTAATATTGGTTATTGATGTTGCATATAGATCTTTGTATTGTAATTATTTTAAGAGAAGCCTGTCTTCCCTTCTAGGCTGAGATGTTGAGGAAGAGATAGACTCTGACCTGCCTTGTGCTTGCAGGCTTGCGTCATACTTGGCACCTGGTAGGTGCTTAATTTTAAAAACATAATTTGGATTTTGTCCTGCAGTGCTCTGAGTTCCATTCTCCCACCAGCTCATGACATCAGAGGAACAAGGTGCCAGCAGCACTTTGGTCCCAATGACTTGCACCCCCTTGGGTTATGCCTGTGATTATGTTATGCAACTAAGGTTGATAAGCAGCTGATTGTAGAATGGGGACTTTATCCTGGATTACCAGGGTAAACCCTGTGCTATCACAGGGTCCTGAGAGCAGAGGAGGGAGGTAGAGAGATGCAGCAGGAGATGCGGAAGAGATGTGCAGCAAGAGAGGACCCGCACCATCTCTGGTTCTGTGCTGTAAGGACCGTGTGCGGGGGACGGACAGAGGCCTCTGGGAGCTAAAAGTGGCCCTAGCCGACAGCCAGGAAGGACATGGGGACCTCAGTCCTACAACCACATGAAACTGAATTCTGCCAACAACCCAAATGAGCTTGAAAGTGGATTCTCCCCCAAAGCCTCCAGAAAGAACACAGTCCTGCCGACACCTTGATTCTAGTCTGCTAAGACGATGGCAGGCTTCTGACCTACACAACAGGAAGGTAATAAATTTGTATCGTGTCCAGCCACTAAGCTGATGATGATTTGTTACAACACCCATAGATAACTAGTACAAACTCCATTTGTAGGTCCCTGAAAATCCTTCTCATAATCACTACAAAGAGAAGTGCCCCCTCCCTCCTCTTAACCACAGAGCACCTGTTATCCCCTCATTTGGCATTTGCAGCCTAAGGCTCATCATAATCTTACCTCCATTTCCTTGTGGGTATCTTGTCTGACACAGTTGACTGTAAGTTCCTTGAAAGTAGGGACCAGGGATTGGCCATCTTTGTCTTTTTCTGCATAAAGATTAGGAAAGCCATTTATTTCTGCCAAGGAAGTATCCAAGACCCATTTTGGAGAGAGATAGGAGCAGGCTCGATTAGGGGAGTTGTTTTTCAGAACAGCATGTACAGTAAGAAATCTGAGAATCCAGAGGAAGTGCTCAGCTCCAGTGCACCAGGAAGGGCATAGCCAAACCTGAAGGAGAACCGAGTCAGACAAAGCAGCTACGGTAGGAACCCAGCTATCTGGAGCCAGGAAATGAAAGCACGTACAGCATGTTGGGAGGAATGGGAAAGGACCTGAGAGATTACAGAAAACATCTGCTGGATTCGGAGATTTGCCTTTTGAGCCCACTAGAATGTGGTTGGCCTGACTTAAAGGGTCCAGGGCAGCGTGGATGTCCAGAGAATGCCATTTTCCTAGCTGGCAAGTTATACCCCCTCCCTATCACCAGACCAACCACCATCAAGGTATAACTTTCAACCAATGTATTATCTGTAGTAGTCTAGAGATCAACTCTCCCCAAGGAATTTTGAGTCCCAGTTTATAACTATCTAAGCTTGGGTGAGTCTTGTATCCCATAACTTGATTGCACAATCTAAGTTTAAAGCTTTAAAAATAAGATGTGTTGCCCTGGCCCCATCCTCCACCACACACGTGTACATGCTTGGCTTTAACCTGGAAAGTTCAATTGTAGGGCCCACCTTCCTTTTGGATCTCAGCCAATCCTAGGAGCCCTTGTGGTTCTCTCTCAGAAATACAGATCATCCTCAAATCAAACTTCTTGGCTCACCAATCCCAAGTGGTAGCCTCTCCAGCCAAGTCACCCCTGGAAACATATTTTCAACTCTTCTAGCAGAGAAAAATATTTGGATCTCTGCCTATTTTGCAAAGGCTTAGCATCAAATTACATACTCAGAGCTTCTGTTTTTTTAATATTATGTGTCCGTACTATTTAAACATACATGGAAAGTAGTATTTTTTTCCTAACAAACTAAAGCTTGCTGGCGCCAGCATTGCGTTGGTGACTGTGACCATTGTGTGGGTCGTGTCACTGGGATGCAGTTGAAGGCCTCAGTGAAGTAGTCTGAAAGCACAGGATGGAGCCAGCCAGATTGGGACGTGGAATGTGGGCCTTCCCTTTGCTTTTCTGGAAAGTGTGATGATTACTGCTTTTATAAGGACTTTCCATTAATTACTCAAATGTCACATCCTGTGTCTCACAGCTGACCGTGGGAGGCCTTTGGACACTGAAATGTTATTCTCCTTATATTTGTGGTGAATCTTGTTTAATTAGAGAATTTTTCCTTTTTATACTCTTTTTTAAGTTAAAAAACATTCTCAGCCCAGGTATGTAGGCTATGTAAGCATATGTGCTTTGTAGCGCTCCATATTTCAAGAAGAAAAGAAAGAGACCCTTTGAACATATTTTCCAAGAGTCTCAACTGATTAAGAATCTGCTTTATCTTCTATGTCTGTGAATGTTTGCCAATGATATGGTCCAAGTCTTTCACCCCTAAGTATCGTATGGCGTCATTAGTGTGGACCTCACGTGGGAATGGCGGAACCTTTGAGCAGCAGCTGCTCTGAAGCTTGCAGTCCCATAGTCCAGGCAGGAAAAGTGGGCTGAATAAATTAACAATATAAATAATATTTCAGAGGCTTTTTAAAACCAGTTGGGAAAACAAGCTATTTCTAATCACTTCAGATGAATTATTCACATTCTAAATTTTAATACTAAATTTGTTATTTTGCTTTATTAAACCAGGCATTTCAATTTTCCCAGCTAGAAAGGCCCATATTAATATAGGTTAAGTTATTATATCTAATTGAAATAAGTTAAAACTGTATATCTTAAATAATTTTATTTTTAATTTTTCAACTATAATTTTACCCCATGTAAGGATGTTTCACTCCATCTTTAAGCTGAGTGAAAAGCTATCTGGCTGCTCCCTTCCTTTCTTTCCACTGCGAACCTCATTTGACTTCCCGTGTCCTTCTTTCTGCTTGACAAATGTTGCAAAGCCCAGGACCCTGCGTTGTTCACCTGGCGCCTCAGTCCTGGCCGAGTTGTGTTTCACAGTGTGGCTGTTGTGATTGTAACGTCCACTAATGAGATGGTTCTGTGCCGTGTAGTTCAGCCGCACTCTCATAAAGCAGGCCTCACTCTCTTCCAGGACTGTCACAGTTGGACGGAGGAGCTCATATTTTTTGCTCCTCCTACTATGTGTCACACTGTACAAAGCACTATAAATACATGACTTTATTTCATTCTCTCAGGACACCTAAGATAAAAGTATCATCATCCTGATATTTTCCTTTTCTACTTACAAGAGCAAAGAGTTAGGCTGAGGACCATCTGACCCCAAAGATCGTATGAGTACATGTAAAGGAAGTGGTCCCTTAAATCCTATAAAAGATCCAATAAATTACAACATCTTAAAAAGAAAAGCAGAAATAATTTCACAAGTCAACCACTTCAGTGGAACTGAAGATTGTGTTGAATTTGAAGAAAGAATTGTCTTACATGTAGTACTATGAGTTGTAATAAATAGTTTTGAGTAAAATGATGATGGAGCCAAAAATCCTTGTAAACAATTGTTTTGGAGACGGCTAAGATAGATATTAAGGCAGGGGGTGGTTTCTACTTTGGCTTTTGAGAGTTATAATATTTTCCAATTATCCTCTCATTGGGGTGAGATGGAGATTCTTTGCTTTCCGGTCAAACCAGCTGGGCTTGTCATAGCAACAGAAGAAAAGCATGGCATAGCTAAAATCGCCTTTAGAACCTCAGTCCCCTGTTCTAAATACTCTGGGAACTCCCTGACTCCCATAATAGAATAATCTAAGCTCCACGGCAGAGTGGACAAGGGCCACGTGATCCCATTCTGACCTGCGGTCCCTCCTCTTCCACATTGAGCAGCAGAGACACTGCTTCAATTCTTCACAAGTTCCTGATCCATTTCCTCCACCCAGGGAAGCCTCCTCCACTCCCACTTCAAGCATCATAAAGCATTGCCCTGCAGGAGGCCTTCCCTGCCTCCTGGAAGAGGACTGCCCTCATTTCTGTCCTCCCCATTCCATGCCCGTCTCCTCAGGGCACCTGCCTCGGTGGACTGGAATCCCCGGTCTGCATGTTGACTTTGCACCAGATGTCAGACCTCTCGAGGACAGACACTGTCTTTTCAGCTCGACGTCCCCATGGCTTTATTACATCACTTTGCACATTTGTGGACTGAGTGACTCTCCCTTGAACTGATTCTAGATATCTAGGTTTAAGCAACTGAAGTTGGGGACAAAATGACAAAATAAGGTAACTAAACAAACTGACGATTTTTAATTGGACTATGTAATTCTAAATGAAATTTGTGTTTCGGGGCCTCAGTTTCCTCATCTGTAAAATGTAAGAGTTAAAAATTAACTCTAAATGATGTCACCAACAGCTGGAAAGAGCTGGAGCCAGAGGCTGGCTCTCCATCTCCAGATGCCACTTGTGTTTTCCTTACGTCACGGGTCCTGCGCTGGTTTCTTCCTGGCCTTCCTGGAACTTGTAGCAAAATCTCGGCACTGTGAATGCCAATGAGGTCTATGAGCCCTGCATCTCCAGTTCCAACATTTTATTATTGATTTTGCTTGAAAGAAATGACCACTGAAAACATTACAATTCAGGTAAAAGCTACTGCTGGATGATAAAGACTACAGATTGGGTGGGACTGGAAATAATGCAAGGAACACCTTTTCTTTTTCTTAGTTTATTTGTAAAATTTACAAACTGTGGCTATCTATGCATAAAAATATTCTTGAGGTGTAAGATACCAGTGAATAGATATTCATAAAATCCTGAAATATGCAACTTTCAAAATGGAGAAAAAAATTGGAAGGAAACAGGTAATCCTAAGAGGAGTCAGTAGTTATAAATAGTTATATTCTCTATGTTGTCTACTAGGCAAAAGAATGTATGGAGTCAACTTATAAATCTAATCACAAAGAACAATAAAATGCATTGCAAAAGCAAAGTCACTGGATACAGATAAAGCATTTTCAGGCCCGATTTTGCTCTGCAAATAGCAGGAAGAAAAATGTAACTTTGAGTGTATCGTAACCAATTCAAAAAAAAGACTTACTTCAAAGTAAAATCAAAGTATTTTACAAATTAGAAGATATTTTAACTATCTGAACTCCAGGCACATGGAAACAATCTATACAGTACACAGCTGTCTTTACACTGCCGTTTTTGTTACTATAGAGTACAGTAAAAGAGACCAATCCCTGTAGGAATGAGATATATTCTTTTTTGTCAAAAAAGAGTTGCACTTTCATGATTTCCCACAAAACAGCTGCAAAAATACCTACAGTAGGGCATCTGGAATTCTTAAAAGTGACTTGAGGATTTGTGGCTAATGAAACATTGTGAAATAACACTCACCATGTTGTAAAAACTACTCTTAACCATTTACTGGCATTTTTTAAGACAAAAATGAAAGGTGCCCTAAGCATATTAGCCTAGCTTGATTAGAAGAAAACACTAAAGTGACAAAGAAATGGTGTAAATAGATGGCTTGCCAGGAACAGATCTTGACGTAGTAGTATATTTAAATCTCTTTTAAAGGTTATGAAAAACAGTGTGGTAAAATCACAGCGTGACGGCTGTTGCATTCATATTTGATCAGATTGTGAGGTATCATCAGTAATAACTTTCATGTTCTTAAAAAATGTGGTTTCCTGTTGAGACCGAGCATTGTTCCCAGGGAAAAAAAAAGGAGAAGGAATTCTCTTAAAGATGTTTTTCATTTTTACCTCTCACAAAACAGCACTATCAAAATGAAAGCAATGGCCTTTCCATGAGAACTTGGGTCAAATAAACCATGTATTGTTCCATCTTAAAATGAAACATCTGGCTGATTTAAGAAGAAAACGAGCTTAATTATTCTTGAGCATCTAACAGGGAGAGGTTAACTTCAAAATCTATATGTCTTTCCAAGCTAAACATGGAGAGAGAAAAAAAGAAAACTATGAAGTTATTTTTGACTCAGGAAAGTAGATCTGGAGGTAATTTAGTGAACACAAATTACCATTGACAAGGGAAGAAATAATTTATTCTCCTGGTGAGTCTTTTTATATGAGTGGGCAGTGTGGAGCTGTCAGCAGGGAAAAGGCATTTGGATGGATTTAAAATAATTGAAATCCAAGTCCAAAATCCTGTAAGATATCCAGGCTATCATATAAGGTTGTGACACTCCTTGGAGAATTTTGACTTCTAAACAGAAGCATGAGGGTGAAACTATGACATATATTATAATTCAGGTGGAGGAGAGTTTACAGCTTGGAGATAAACAGGTTGGAAAGATAACTAATCCCAAATATTCCTTAACAAATCCTTTTCTTTTAGCCTCACTTTTAGTCTTTTTTCCTGGGTTGTCAATCTAAGGGTCTCTTCTTACTAGAGTCTTTATGGATGTCTGCTTGGAAGTCCCACCTCAGCCCTGGGGGATCCTTCCTTTAATGTGGACCACGGTGCACTTTGAGGATGGTCACTACCGGGCATAATCTGCTTGGAAGGGTGTGGTCCTTTCTCGGCTGGAATTGTGGCACATCAATGTGATGAGACCTGGATTTGGTACCTGGACATGTCTCCCTTCAATGTCCTGTTTTCTTTTCTCCACGTGGGCATCACTTAAGAATGGAGGGATGATTAGGTTTTCCAAAAGGTATAGAGTAACTTCGAGGTAACTACATCCGAAGAGAAGACAATTTACAATTATTCTCAAAATCTGTCTTCTTCCATAGTTCTAAGGAAAAGCATCCACAATTAGAAGAAATCCTTTCACAAAGGATCACCCCTAGCCCCCAACACACTCCAGTTACTGACCTTGGCCACCTGCCCGGTACCTCTCTCCGCCATTTCTCCTTCCAATCTCCATGGTGTGAAACGCTGTATACCTTCTGGGAAAACCTAACCCTCCTGACAGGCTCATCTCAAGGCCCGTCCTTTTCTGAATAAATATACTGCATAGCAGTATAGTTTCTCAAGTTTAGAATACTTTCTCCTTGAGGGGAAGGGGGGACTAGAAGGAATGGTGATGGCTGGTATTTGGCATTGTAAGTCTTGTAGAACAAGCCATCTAGCCCCATTTCCAGGAAGGAGCCACTGTGTTATGCAGAGCACTGTTAATGCTGTTTCTTATCTCCAACAACTTTCTCCCTCCCTTTCTCGACCACCTGTTGGGAATAACCACATAGCTTTAACTACACAAATACTCACCAGACACTTTGAGATTACCAGATTACTCAAATTCTTATCCAAGTGTCATCACAGTCTCTTTCTGAGGTAAGGAAATTATAGCGACACCTGAAATTATTTTGTTGTTGAAGAATCCATGGCCAGATACTGGTCATCTAACCAGATGCAAGGTTGGTAGTCACGTGGATAATCTAAAATAATTTGTGCTCAAAATAATCTTGATCCAATGGTGTATGCACATCAGAAGTTACAGGAGATAGGTTAAAAATTTGAAAACCCATCATAACTCAAAGAGAGCGCTGAAAGCCTACTCTACAGCCCGAATGCAAGAGGTACTGACAATAGCATATTTGCAATGATTCTTTGCAACATCCATGTTTCTGAAGTTTGAAGTGATCTACCTCATTATGCAGAATATTCTGGAACTCAGGCAAGTCCAATCTCCAGCTCTGTGACTCTCAAACTCTTTCTTAAGGGAGGGGTGTGGGTAGAAGGAGAAGCAGCAGCCAGCAGACAGTGTATGTGGGTACATGCTGGTGAGAGCAGTGAGGTGGGGGACAGGGGATGGCACACAGAAGAGCCACCAGGTGCTTTTCATGGCAAAGGTGGCCCAGAAAAGCCAAATTTCATGTAGAATCAGGAATGACTATAGAAGCTCTGTATATTCAGGACCTACTTTAGGCCAAATTGTCAGTTTTATCAGCTATCATTTGCAAGACTAGCCAGTAAACTAGACTTACCAGGGATCAGGTTGTACAACAAATCATTTGCTCAGTGAATCCCACAAAGGATATCAGAAAGTCCTTCAAATCACCTGTACATTTTCTCACTGTGTCTTCCTGTTTTCATGCTTCTGTATTTATTGTTTAAATTGATGCGGGAAGGGCAGGGGGAGAGAGAATGAGAGGGGAGAGAGAAAGGGTGTCTGCTGGTGAGAATTTGAGTCCAGGTGAAGGGGAGAGGAGTTGTAGGCAAGGATCACCAGAAAGGAAGTTTGGAATGTTTGCAGTCCCGTTTAAACTGCACAGTTGCGTATGCACTGTGTGATCTACCGTGTTTACACCAGGTAGCAGAATTGCATCTACCTTGGTAGGTCGGCTGTGTGTGTGTATTTAAGGCTTGCATGAATGCACCACGGAAGAGAAATAAAGAGTTATGTCTACTTTAAAAAGAAATCAACAATAAATTCAGGGACTAGAGTTAAGTTTCAATGTATTGTGAAAGATAAAGTATGTACTAAAACAAGGACATTTGACTTTATTTCAAAAGAGATCAGAACATGAATGCAAAGGGACTAGCTGACTTTGATATTATGCTGCTCCACAAATCTTAAAAATGAGCTCTATTAATGAGTCTCGGGATAATAACAATGATTCCTAGCCATGGTGTTAAGTTGTTTTGATAGTTCTTTGATCATTCCAAGAACTGTTGGGGAAATCTCCATATTAAGTCCTCTAGAAAAAAAAAAATAGGTACTTATTACCCAATATTTGATTATTCTAGTAGGGGGTTGGAAGGTTAGGTGGAGTCATGAAATCAAACCAAATAATTTAATGTTGCAACTCACTTAATAAAATTAAATCCAGTATACCAAGTCACTGAGTTGGAAGAGAATCTTCTGGAAGAAGTTACGAGTAAAGTAAGAGGGCCTCTCATCAAGACAGGGCCTCAGGACTTTGGCGGGGCCTCATGGCCTTGTTTCCTGGGAAAGAAAAGAAGCTTTATGCATTCTTTGAACTTATCTTCACTGCTTTAAAAAAGGGAACAAGAGGGAGAACCAAAGCCAGAGCACGAGAGAAAGGGAGGGAGAGAACGTTAGGGAAACTATGACGCATAAAGGATAAAAAGAAGGAACATCTGCAGGATAATTAGGAAATTCCTTCACAAACAGAACATTTAAAACTTTAAACTTTTCAACACCAACTAGACCACATTGTTTTCAGAATATTGTTTATTATTATTTTCTATTCTAAATTCAGTAAATTCAGGAACTTCTTTTAAGAGGAAAATAGGAGAGGGGGTGGGAAGGACTGTCTTCTTCTGGAACTACCATATTAAATCTCAATCTATTATAAAGTTTTGGTATTTTGTTCCCACTGAGAGGGGAAAATTGCTTTAAATATGATTTTCAAGGCTGTTACATATTCAATTTTGCCCATACTTTGAACCAAATTAATGTGATATTGGAAGTCTCCCCTTTTTAACAAAGCAAACAGACTGTGTATTTCATCTGCTTCAGTTGCTGAGGGAAGTTATGGGGTGAAGTGTATTTGCCATCAGGCAAACATAAAAGGGAGCTGGAAACAGTCGCGTCCCAAATCCAGCTGGGTAACAGGGAGCAGGCAGTCAACTAGCCTGCAAAACTGATGGGTTTCAGGAAGAAAATTGGAAATGAGAACAGTTTTTATACTTAATGCTTTAATAATAAAAATATACTTGAAGTATAAAAGGATAAGGAGAGGTAAGTTAAGGAAACGAAGCTTGCCTCCCAGCTGAGCAAAGAGATGAAAACGAATGGAAAGTCCTGCAACCCATCCCTCCTGGGCCGATGCCATGAGGGGAGGGCTCCCACCCCCATGGCAACAGAGCAGCAGGAAGTAGCTCCGGAAGGCTTCCGGAATGGCCACACCTTCTCCATCATTCTTTCTCTACTCTTAGCTACCCCTCCCTCCTCCTTGCCCCCTACTTTCTCTTCCACCCTTTTTCCTTCCCATGCTGTCCTCTGACCTCGTGCCAGGATGGCTGCAGTGCCCCTGAGCTCGCTGCTGGACTTCAGCAACCTCTTCTGCTCCGAAGCTAACAGGGGAGGCGGCTGATGGGAAAGCAAGGTCTGGTAGTGTCAGGGAAGAGTGATGAAAGGCGCTGTTATTCCGAGCTCTGACGTTCACCTCTAGGAGTCATTAGATGATTTCAGTCAGGGACAATGTGCAATCGCTTGGCATCCTTCAAAATACCGTGTTTTATAACATCAATAAGAATTTGCATACATGTCCTTCAGCAAATCAAAATATGCACAACTGTTTAGTCACTACAGTCCATTTTGGGTGAACCTAACCGGTGGTGAATTTGGTCATTTACAGGAAGTATCAGATACATCACAAAAAAATTTAAAATGCTGCCCTCACGACCCCCTTCTTCCATGTCTTCCTCATCCTCACAGGTGACTTCGTTATTGGTGCGTAGACCTCACAGATCTCGTAGGTCAATGACTGATGCCATGGAAAAAGGTCTTAATGGCTACTTAGTTCGAGGCCAGTCTTCCTATATGGAGGGTGGGAGGAAACTTGTGGCTCACCCACCCTTCTGAATATGATCCTAACTTTTCCTGCCAAGTGAATCAGTTGAAATAATAATAATTTATTTGAGTGGAACTTTTGGTGCCCTCTGAGAATACATGCCAGGGGGAATCTGATGGCATGCCCAATACCAAGCCCTGACATTAACACTGCTCAAACAGGAACACTAACAAACGTTTCCATCTCCTAATATCCTCTTATTACATATAGCAGTAAATCAATTGCACCAAGTACATTCCGCCACCTCAAAAAATATATTTTTTAGATCTTCTCATCTTTTTTAGGCCCTGGCTACATAACAGCCAACAGATATTCACCTACACACCTGCGCTGTACATAGTAGGTAACCACGGAATGTTTCTTGAATTGAAGGAAAGAGCCCCTACCCAGATCTTACCAAAATCTTCCCTCAAAGGTGATTCATAGGCCGGGTGCGGTGGCTCACGCCTGTAATCCTAGCTCTCTGGGAGGCCGAGGCGGGCAGATTGTTTGAGCTCAGGAGTTCAAAAGCAGCCTGAGCAAGAGCGAGACCCCGTCTCTACTAAAAAATAGAAAGAAATTAATCGGACAACTAAAAATATATAGAAAAAATTAGCCGGGCATGGTGGCACATGTCTGTAGTCCCAGCTACTCGGGAGGCTGAGGCAGAAGGATTGCTTGAGCCCAGGAATTTGAGGTTGCTGTGAGCTAGGCTAACGCCGCGGCACTCTAGCCTGGGCAACACAGTGAGACTTTGTCTCAAAAAAAAAAAAAAAAAAGGTGATTCATAGGCATCTGAAACATTCCCAAGAGTGACAAAAACTAACATAATTATATCTATCAGGGTCCAACTGGGAAAACAGAAACCACTCTGGGTACATAAAATAGAGAAAATTTAATGCCTTAAGTAGATGGTAGAAGCTGAGAGAATGAGCCAGGCATAGTGGTGCAACCCAGAGATCAGTAAGAGCAGGGACTTGCTACCTTTCCAAGGCTAGAGGTGTAGACAGAAAGGTCACAGCTCCCTGAGCCCGAGGGTCAGGGTCACAGGAGCCCTGGCAGCCCAGGGCTCTGGAGCTGGGGCCGGGGGAAGCTGCCCAAGGCAGAGAGGGAAGGTTACCCTGGTTTCTCCCTTCTTTATTCCCCCTCTATCTCCCACCAGTGCCTTCCCTTAGTCAAACACTGCTGAAAGACAGTTGACAGGGAAGCCTGGGAAACTCAGCAAGCAGGGGTGATGCTTCCAGTGACACAGAACAGGGCAGAGTAGAGAAGGGCAATGCCTGGGTCTGAGAGCAGATGGCTCAGGGCTGGCACAATGGGGATATGTTGGCTTAGTTAGCATTAACACTGACGCTAAATATATTCAGAAAAGAGAGAGGTGCTGTTGTTTCTGAAACATTTTAATATAAGTGCTCAGTACAGTTTTAAATGTCACACAGATATTTACATATACACATACATATCAGAGCAACTCAAAGAAGTCACCCAGGAACTCATATGCAAAATTGGGAATAGGGACATCTGAAATGATGTCACCTGATTTTAGTTATTTCTCTCTAGTGTTGCCCAAACAATCCAGAAGGATCACTGCACATATGCCATGTTGTCGCAATCAGCACCCTGAATCCCAGGCAGCTAGCTACTTAATCTTTCTCTTGAGGAAAGCCAAGGTTGGCAGAGCAGGGAAACCGGCAGCCTATGGAATGCACATTTCCCACCAATCTATTTTGCCCAGGCTTTTCACCAGTTCTCGGAGCCTATGGCATCTGGTTTGTGGCTAGACCACAATTTCGATGGCAGTCGGCGAGTGGGGGCCACGCCAGGCTGACTTCACTGTGATGCCATCAGTGCTGGGGTTGGGTTGCCAGTCTCGACACGCTGATGCCAAAGCCAGCCCACTCCTCCAACCTGCTCAGTCTGTCGGCAGAAATAATTGGCCAAGATTAAGCCAAGAACTAAAGATCAATGGCTATTTAAGGCCCCGGTAGACTAATTTCCCCACAGCTGCTCCAAGTCAGCACTTTATAGCACATCTTATATGGTGCAGTAAGATTTTGGGTTCAGACAGATCTAGCCCCAAATCACAGTCCTTTTGCTTACCAGCTATACGGCACTGGGCATTGCAAGCCCTTCATCTGCAAATAGGAAGAATGAGATTAGGATTAAGGTCATGGTGCACATATAAATATGCCTAGTACACTCTAGCATAGAGCACGTGTTCAACCAATGACACCTCCTGTAAACATGGATGTCTGTAGAAATTAATCACTGAAAATCATGATAATCCATGAACGAGATGGTGTTGCAAGGTGGGATATTGGGCCAACCACTAAAATGAAATTATGGTGTAAATAGCAAAATCGGTTGCATGTGTATGTTTGATGAATGTGTGCATTCCTTGCTTGAGACAAAAGTGTTCCCCGAGGCTGCTTATTGGGCAAATGACACTCACAATCACACTCCCCACAGTCTCAGATCATGATTCTGATCCATAAAGTCAACCGCCTCTGCAAAGGAGCTTTCAGAACTGGGTCAATACGTAGGGAGGCATAAGTAATACCATAACCCCCTGATTTCACTGTTACTGAGAAAAACCGGTCTGAAATATTTTTCACTTTGAACATAAAGGCTGTGCCTTAAATGACATTGAGGCATTAATATTTGCTATAGTAAAAATTTGGAGAGGAATTTCAAACGAGATTAATATTTACTAATGCAGCTCTCTCTAGCTCTTAAATCTAAATATTTCTCTCCTTTTTCCTTTTCTTCAGCTTCTCTGGCCCTCCAGTTGTTTCCGTCTTCCTCTATATACTCTCTCGTACCCATGGATTGCTCACTGTGAAATCAGGCACATTTAATCATTTGTAGCAAAGCATCCAACAGGCCATCTAAAAATATGTGAGACATATCCAAGTAATTATTTTAAGGATTTTGTTATTTCACAATTTGAGAAATCCGCACATGAGAAGAGTCCAAAAACTAGGCAACTGCTTTTCTTTCAGGGGGTATGTTGACATATTCAGCAAATAATTTCCAAAACACTATGGGATGTTTGAAGTTGTTTTTCTCTCTAGACAATGTGTGTGGCTTGAAAATCACTTCTGTGCAGTATGTTTTCTTAGATTGGCTTGCTAGGTGACCAGAAATAAAAAGCAGGTTCTCAAAAATCACCTCCTCCAATGCCTATCTTCCCTAGTCGAGGGGCTTCAGTGCATTCCAACTGTACATTTTTTGCTTTAACGCCCTGTGTGGCCTTGCTCAGTTTAGATTTGAACCTAGTTCAAAAAAGCACACGTCCAGGAAAAGATTGTGCAAGAGTTTCGTGTTTATGCTGCGCTGTACATTCTTAACAACGCTGGCCATGTGATCCATAAACATTAATCTAAATTTTATGAGATTACCAATCAACTTTTCAGCAAATATTACAAATTTCAAGGCAAAAATGGAGACAATACTAAATAAAGCGATGTTTTCCAAAAAGTTTATATACGACAATGAACACAAGTGCATTTATCAAATCAGTGAAGCAAACATTTGTGAACTGTCTACTTTGGGCATCACACTGTTGCTAGGTGCTCAGAAAACACAAAAGCGAGCAAGACCTAATTCTGAGCCTTCACTCAGAAAAATTATATTGTAGTACTGTCTTGCTTTTGGAGAGGGCTTTGTTCTTCTCAGGGTTTTATCGCATCTGATGTCAAGTTAATAAAGAACTCATTGTACAGTCTCTATTCAAGTGAGTAAAAAAGTTGATCTTGGCAACCAATCAACGAACTGATTAATTGTTTTGCATTATTAAGTTTTAAGGGTGGATAAAAGAAGAGTATTTTTATTAAAATTAAATTCCTCAAATTTCCCTATATTTATCAATGGAACTTTCATCCCAGCAATGATAAAAGTTAACACTTATTTTAGTAATTACTGTTTGGTGAGCACTGGCCTCATTCTAAGTATTTTACATACAATAGCTTCTTTAGTTCTCAGAATAGCCCTTGAGATAGGGTTTCAGTAATCTTTTACTACACAACTAACTAGCTTGAACTTAGGGGCATGAAAGAACCACCAATTTATTCTACTCTCAGATTGTCTGAGTCAGGAGATAAGATGGGGCACAGGAAGCCAGACAGGAAAGACTTGTTTCTACTCTGCAGTATCTGAGGTCTCAGCTGGGAAGACCTGAACAGCTACAGGTGACCTGACCAACTAGTTGCTGGCTGGGGTTATTTGAATGCTTCTGCCCACACATCTGACACTCGGCCTGGGCCTATCTGAAGGCTGGACTCAGCTGGAACTGCAGATTAGAGCCCCTACTTACAGAGCCTCTCCAAACAGCTTGGGGATCCTCACAACATGGCTGCTTCAAAGTGCTTGGACTTCTTAGGTGGCAGTGCCAAACACCAAGAGCAAGTGTTCCAGTGATCAAGGCAAAAGCTAGATGACCTTGTATACCTACCCTTGGGAGCATTGCTTCCATGATATTCTATTGGTCAAAGCAGTGACCAGCCTGTTCAGAGTCAAGGGGCGAGGCTGAGGGTGGAGAACATAGAGCATACTCCCCATGGAAGGAGTGTCAAAAAATTTGTGGCCGTGTTTAAGATTGTCACAGATTGCACTTATTATTACCTGCATTGTACAGATGGGAAAACGGAGGCATGGAGATGCAAAGTAACCTGTGCAAGATCACATATTGAGTAAGAGGCAGAAGGAAGATGTGAACCCAACTTCTCTGGTCAAGAGCCATGTAGCTTGCTGCCTCCAAATTCAGTCTTGCAATTGATTCAACAAGTGTTTTGTGCCTGTCTCTGTTCAAGGTTCGGGGGATCTAGCATTAACAAAGTAGACAGATGCCCTTCTCTTAGCATTTTACATTCTGTTTGTAGGAGACAGCAGACAAATAAATATGTAATATACCAAAGGATAAGGGCTAATTAAAAAATTAAGAAGGACAAGGTAGGTACAGAGTTACAAGCAGTTAGTTACCTGATTATGTTATTTCATGTAGGATAGTCATGAAAGGCCTCTATGAGGATGTGACAGGGACATGATTGGAATAATAATAACAGTCCATCATGTGGAGTTTTGGAAGAATTGTGGATACCATTGACAACTCCAGAGGCTTGATGGAGAGAAGAGACAAAGGGAGGAAGTTTAGGTGCACCCACATCAGAGGGGATGGCAGGATCAAAGGGACAGAGCTGGGAGCTTGCTTGGCAAATATAGCAGGAGCATGGCAGCCTGAGCATGTGGAGCTGACCGCTCATGGCCAGTGAGAGGAGGTGAAGTCAGAGAGGTCCTGGAGAGCCAGATCCCGCAGGTCCTAGTGGGCCATTGTAAGGACTTTCACTTTACCTTGGAATGATTTGGTGAACAGGGAACCACTGGAGGGATTTGGGCAGAGAAGTGACCCGAACTGAATAGACCATGAGGAGCAAGGGTGGAGGTGGGGACCAGCTAGGATGCCGTTGTCATAGTTGAGGCCAAAGATGAGATTGGTTGGACCAGGATAGTGGTTCTGGCAGTGGTGAAACATGGAAAGAATGTTGGTCTGTTTTGAAAGTAAAGCTGAAAGATTTGCTTGGGGGACTCAGAGAAATGGAGAAGTCAAGAATGGCTTCAGAGCCTGTCTTGAGTTGTCACTTACAGAGACAGGGAAGAGGTAGGGGGAGAAACAGGTTTGGGAGAGATGGATATTTGGGCTTGTGTTTGCGATGTGCTCCATTGACAAGAACGACTGGACTTCCGCAGGGAAATGTTGAGGAGGCAGAGAATCGAGTCTGGGGATCAGAGGAGCAGCCTGCCTCAAAGCCTCAGAGTCACCCTCTCTTCCTTCCTTTATCCATTATTTCCAGGCACTAAACACTGTCAATTTTGTCCTGAAAACAAGCTCGTTTTCATCTGCCCTTCTTTTTATATTTGCTGCTCCCTCCTTGTGCATAAGCACTCTTCACCCTCATCTTAACTAGGACTCGTGCCCTTCTTCCCTTCAGCTGACCCTAAAACTGCCACCAGACCAGTCTTGTTGAAATGCTGATCTGCTGTCACTCATCTTCCCAGAAACTTCCACAAGCATCCAAGTTTCCTTAGCAAGAGTCCTCCAGACTCCAACGTACAGAAGACATCCCTGGAGATAGTACTGCATGCGGATTTCCAGCCTCAACTACCAGAGTCGTCTTCTGTAGGCCCAGAAGGGGCTGAGCAATCTGGATTTATGAAATAACCAGGAGGAATTCTATTCAGGCTTCAGATATGCCTTCGTGTGAGGAGGGAGTCTTCTTGCCTCAGGTTAGTTGCTGAGTCTGCAAAGAACAGGGACTGTCTTACATTCACCTAGAGGGGCACAACACCAGGCACAGAGCAGATGGACAGTGATAAAAAGAGTCACATGCACAAAACTATGTGAGTTTCTTTTTGAGAGCTGGCTTTGAGTTCCGGTGGCACCTAGTGTGTGCCTGTAAATATTAGATAAATAAAACATCTCGTCTGTGGTTTGATTTAATTTAGCCGATATGTTTATAATGTTAGAAGCCCAACTCTTTAGTTAATGATTACAATATCTGAACTCCATTTACAGGTTGAGACACTTGAGTCTTGATGAGTTTAATGAACTTTTATTAATATAAGTCCATCCAATTAGTCTGAGGAAAGTCTGGGATTCAAACCTTGGCTGTTCCCATAACTGCCTGCCCTGGGGAAGTCCCCAACAGTGACTGACTCTCTCATTTCTGTGAAAACTCCTTGAAAAAGTTGCTTTTACTCACTGTTTCTACTCTCTCCTCATGTTCTCGCCTCAATTCACTATAATCAGGTTTTATCTCATCATTTTACTCGGCAAGGTAACCAATGGCCAAAATCTTGCTCTACCCGATAGTCACTGCTCCGTCTCCACCTTATGTGACTCTCCAGCAGCACTGGACATGGCTGATCACCCCTTTCTTTTCAAAGTGCTTTCCAATGTTTCCAGCATCCGTGATTCTCTGATCTCCACAGGCATATATTCACCTGGTTGTTCAAGTCACCCTTCCAACTTAACCTGCCACGAGAGCACTTCTAGTCTCCCACCCCCAAAACCTGGTTAGATTTGAATTGGGGAAGTCAGAATACAGCATCCAGCACTCCAAAAACAATGGGAGAGCAAAGAGGTTTCCGCCCACAAACATGGTGGACCAGACGAACTGATTAGGGATAAATGGCACTGTGAAGCTTTTTTTTTAATGTATAGTACCTCCATGAATCACTTCCACAAAGCTCATGTTCTCATTAAGCTTGTTACATGATGTCTAGGGACTTCCCTACACATGATGTAAGATGGATGTTTTATTCAGAAGCATCTTTCTGAAACTGATTCTATGACCAGAGAAAAGGTGGGCACTGAGGAGTGAGTGGGATAAAACGGGACCTGCTACGTGACCCTAGAGCCTGATCTTGCCCTATTATCCGCTGATACAGACATAATATGAGCATCCAACGTCAATCTCATGACATAGCAACTGAAATAGAGACTGGCCTCATGGAAAATAGAACTAGATCAAGGACAGAAGTGGGGAACCTCTCCTCTTCCTTCAGGGAAGTATATGGTTACCGATTGCTGCACTTTTAACTGCTGCGGACCACGGGTTCTTCCTCAGCTGTTTCCTTCTACTGCCCCCCCAACCCCACCCCCGCTAAGCTTGTTCTGCTTGCTCTGGGCCCGCCCTCTCAGCCAGCCCTCAATTTACACGATGTTTCAGGCCAGGCTCCCTGTCCCTTGGTTCAAATCCCAAAGCAAAGAATCAGATTGCTTGCTGGACACCAGTGGGTTGGCCGACATTGAGTCAGATGCTGTAAGTGTGGCCAATAAGAGTGGGGACCGTGTTTTTCAAACATGAACATCTGGGCTCACAAGATCCATGAGCCTGGGTATTTCTCAGTGAAAGGGACTATTTTATAATAAATTCCAACTTCTTGTGGACTATGTTAACAGCAAATAGCAAAGAAGAAAGTTCATGTTTTCCTGATAAACATTCCCTGAGAATAAATTTTACATGTAACAATCAGTGAAAATTACAGAAAGAGGAATCAAATGCAAAAGCAAAAAAAAAAAAAGGAAAATATTGGATGGATTGTAGCCAGTTTTTCAGCTCCAGACATCTGGAGCCAAGACAAGGAAAGGTGAGGAGCTGTCCTCTGCTGCAGCCCTGGCCTCCATGGGGGCTCCTTACTGGGTATATTTACATTAAATTAACGTGGCTGGCTATGGCTGTGTTCAGCACTTGGATACGCGGTTAAATAATCAGTGTGGTTTGACTGCTGGTTTCTTTACTGTGGTTAAATAATTGGTGTTGTCTTGGTTGCTAGCTACTTTAAAAATGTATATGTGCACTTGTTTCTCTCTCTTTTCTTCTTCCTCTTGAGCAATTTTGACAAGTCCTTGGCAGAAAAGTGGCTGACCTGCTTTTAAAGGGATACTTCTGTTCTCTCTTGTTTACATTTCCCCCAGATGCTTTTCAAGGATTTGGGAATTTTAGAGACTTTTCCTCCCTGGACCTAGAAGACCCTAGGAAGGAATTCAGTCCAGATTTTTTGTCTGTAGAATAGAGATAAGGCTGAGCCTGAGGGCATCTTTGGTTTTCCAGAAATTCCAGAAATGGGCTCCAGTTTTGTAATGATGATTCACTTGCTTCTCAGATTCACCATGAAAACGGGAAACAATATTGTGATGGTCATTGGAAAATGACCTATGAATGGGCATTTCCCCTGTGTTATTTATGGATGGGCCTCTAGAACCTAGAACAGCTTCTGACACACATAGGTGTGCAATATTTGTTCAATGAATAAAGGATAATAACAGTGAAACCTTATAATTCAGGATTGACATAACTTCTATTCCAGAAAGTTTGTTCATTTGGCCATTTTGTTGATTTGCTTAATAATTATCAAACTACCATAAACTGCTCTGTCCTGAGACCATAGGAAACTGTCTCCTCTCCACATAGCTCTGTCCCTTCCCAAATCCCCAAACCCATCCCTGAGCCTAGACAAATGAAAATCAAGTCAATTGATTTTCAGCAGCAAATTGACTGGGGCAGGCGGGCAGTAGAGAGATCAAGTCCAGGGACAGCCACTACAGACATACACACAAATGCAAATCATGGACGAAGGCCAAGTCTTCAACTGTTGCTCAAAACCACAAGATCCTCAGGGTTCCACAGGACATGGGGACTCAATGCTGCAAGTCTGAAGTAGGATGCAGAGTGGAAAGTGGTATTTCAGAGTGGGAGGGTGAGGGAAAAGCAAAGTTTTGTTTCTTAAATATATGCCTTCAATAATAAAATAATTTCATCTCTAACAGAAGTCCAACACAAATATTTTATGTCAATCATTCAGTAGTTAACCAGATAAAAAAAGGTTGAGATTTTTTTCCTGATATGTCTCTAGTGCAAGTGGTGGGGAGAGGTAGTTTCTAAGATTTTAAAGGAAATCTGTGAGGATTCTTCAGAATTGATTGCTTTTGCCATTTTAGTAAGAGGTCATATTTCCCTTTATAAAAAGTCTTTGTTCTCTGGGAGGCCGAGGCGGGCGGACTGTTTGAGCTCAGGAGTTCGAAACCAGCCTGAGCAAGAGCGACACCCCGTCTCTACTAAAATTAGAAAAAAATTAATTGGACAACTAAAAATATATACAAAAAAAAAAATTAGCCGGGCATGGTGGTGCATGCCTGTAGTCCCAGCTACTCAGGAGGCTGAGTCAGTAGGATTGCTTGAGCCCAGGAGTTTGAGATTGCTGTGAGCTAGGCTAACGCCACGGCACTCTAGCCCTGGCAACACAGTGAGACTCTGTCTCAAAAAAAAAAAAAAAGTCTTCGTTAACAATTTTTTTGACAATTACTGATCAAGTGGAGGAAAACTGTCAGGAAACTCAGACCTTGAACCAGGCCTCTGGGCACTGTGCTCAGTGCTACGGGCGGGGTAATGACAGAGGACATAGGCTTGGGGGGGTCACTTTCTGGGTGATCTCACTTATGAGTTGGATGGTGCTGGATCACTTAACCTCCTTGAACTTAAATGTATTCAATCTTTCCCTTATTAATTTTCTAAAGACTTAATAATGTATGTCTTACACATAATAAGAGAAATTAAAATTAAAGCTACAATGAGGTATAATTTTCACTTATCAGATTGGCAGAGATCCAAAAGTTTAATAACATGTTAATGTGAGTGATGATATGAGGAAACAAACACTGTCATACCCTCGTACAACTTTTACAGAGAACAATTGACCTATCAGAGACATATAGATAGGATAATTGATCTAACACAATTTGAAATGCACCTCCTCTTTGACTCAGTAATTCTACTTATAAGAATGTATCCCTTAACTGTATTAAAGTACTTATGAAATGACAAATGTGAAAGGATATTCATTGCCACATGGGAATGACAAAAAAATTGGAATTTAAATGTTCAACAATAAGGGACTGGTTAAATAATTTTTGGAATACTCAAAATGGAATGCTATGCACTTGTCAAAAAGGATGAGCAAATAATATGTCAGCTCTTTATAAAGTCACGTGGAACAGTGTCCAAAATATACTGTTAAGTGAAAAAAACAAGGCAAAGATTGTTGTTTTTTAAAAAGATATTTATATCTGTATACACATGTCATATCTCCAGAAATGCAAGCTAGAAATTAATAACAGTGGCTCAGAGAAGTAGGTGGCTGGTGTAAAGGTGAGTGGAGGCTTTCTAAAATCATACACTTTTTTAATCTTTTTGCATTTTGTACAACATGCATGCATTTTTTCTATTCAAAGATAAATTTTTAAAAATTTTTAAATAAACTGGAAAGCATAAAAGAATGTATAAAAGGCTTCGGTAATTAAATATATGTCTATGCAAGAAACAAAGGTATTAAGGCCACCTATCATAAACTTCCCTGATCAGAAGAACAACATAATAGAATGTTTGGCCCAGGATAGGCACTCAAGATATATGTCTGGGAGATGTAACTGAATTATAAGAATGATTATATCAACATAAATAGTTAATCATTTGGGGAAATACGTAGCATGGAGAAACCAATTTTGGGATTCAAATGGCCTACATGGCCTTACTTTATTTTTTTTTTAATGGACATAAAAGAAATAATAAATCTCAAAGCTTTAAGTGATGAAGCTATAAATGAAAAGATTGAATTTAAGGTCCCTTCTAGATTAAAACAGAATACTTCCTGGAGTGTTTTAGAGCAGTGTAACTATCCTGTATGATACTCTAATGGTGAATACAGGACATTATACATTTGTCAAAACCAGAGAATACACAACACAAAGAGTGACCTAATGTAAGTTATGGAATTTAGTTAATATAAATATATCAATATTGGTTCATCAATTGTAACAAATGTACCACACAATATAATACAAAATATAAATAATAGAGGACACAGTCTGAAGGGAAGGGAGGGGTTATGTGGAAACTCTGTACTTTCCAATCAACTTTTCTGTAAAACTGAAAGTGCTTCAAAAAAATAAAGTATATCCAAAAAAAAAAAAAAAAAAAAAGAAACAGAGCTGGAAGACTTTGGAAAAAAAAATGCTTTATCTTCCTGTGGGATTCAAATGAATCAAATTCAGTGAAAAACAAGCATGTACGTATGAATGCAGATTTAAAATGTAAGAAGAATGTGAACTCATCAGTGAGGTGTTGATAAAGTCCTAGAATACACATTTCATTAAAAAGTATTAGATGGCTTGTAATCTTTACCAATCGATACGATCATAGACTTTTTCCGAGACATTTTATGACAATTATAGCTTTTCAGCAATAAAGATGCTAGCAATTCTAATGTGTTTCCCCCAAATTGTTTGAGAAGCATTAGCCTAACACTCACAATTTTGAGTACTAGCTTGTGGCTAGATGTTTTTGTTGTTAATAGTTTTTTTCAAAGCCTATTTTCTTTATACACAGCCTCAAGATAAAAAGCAGACTTTCAGACTATTGATAAGCTCTCTTAAAAATTATTATTTTTACCTAGAAAATGGTTTAACTAAGTTTATTAAATACTTATAGAACAAGTTTCTTCTTAATGTCAGCCTTGACTTCAGTAGTGACAAACTAAATTTGAAAACAAGGCCTGACATGGCTTTGAAACATTCTAATGATGGCTGTTGTAGAATTGGCCCCAGTTATCGGAGAACTTAAGGGATAATGCCCAAATGTGCACAGTGTGCTGTTTGGGAAAAATTGCTCTTTGTATTAATAGAAATATAGTTATACTGCTAACTGCAAGCTGCTGAGGCTGAAGCATGTTGTGCCGTGAATGTTCTATATTGTTATTGAGCTTAAATCTCCATTTCATTAAAATATCTTTTTCAGAAAGTGTGAAAGTCAAGTTTCCTGAGAATTGGAGCGCCTACTGATTTTGTGGGGATTTCCTTGTGATATTAGATATTGAAACCGAGCCTTTTTTGGGTTTAAAGTGTGTATAGCACAGTGCTTCTCAAATTATCTGTGCTGAACAGCCAGAGCATTTTTTTCTATCACATTTTTGTAAAACAAAATTTTTAAAATTATTAGAAAAATAAAATGATACTTACAAAATAGTAGCCCCAAATTTTGTTATTAGATTCAACGGACACAAAATCACTCTTTGAAATTGCTATAAAGGAATGCAAATACTTGCTCTGGAGATCTGTACTCATCTCACACCATGGCCCACTGAGAAGCAGCTCATGGGTCAGCATCCAACCCTGGATCACATTTGTCCTGGTGTAGTGACTGCTTTGCTCTTGATGACAGCCGTTGGTTTTGCTTTAGGAAGCCCTCACTCTCTCTCCCTCACTCACAAATGTACAGGGCCATGTGGCCCCGATCAAATGAGGTTCCAGAATTCTTGCTAGAACTTTTGGGAAAATAAGTTATGATTTCCATTGTGATTGCTAGACTCTACATAGTGTCCTTATCAGTGTTTATTATTATTATTACTATTATTATTATTATTAGAAAGATTCCCAGGACTGCACTGGGCCAAATGGTATATGTATTTTGAGTTTTAAAGGTATTGATAAACTGCCTTCCACAATGAATCTAACACTTCATATTTCCACCAGCAATGTTTGAAGATATTCTTACAAGAAATATCTGTCACAGTGCTTTCATATTTTTGTCAGTCTATGGAGTGTTAAAGTGATACCACATTATTTACTAATTTCATCTGACTGCTTGTCAATTTAAACCTTTTTTCACTTGTTTGTTGACAATTTAGATTTATGTGTCTGTGAATTATCTGTTTATATCTTTTTCCCATTTTCTCTTTGTCTTTTCCTATAAATTTGTAAGAGCTCTTTGCTTATTAGAAAAATTAGTCTTTGTCATCTACTGTCTTAGTCAGTTCAGGCTGCTGTAACAGAATACCATAGACTGGGTGGCTGAAACAACAAATATTCACATCTCACAGTTCTGGAGGCTGGAATTTCAAGACTAGAGTGTCAGCATGGTCAGGTTCTTGACGAGGGCCATCCTCCTGGTTCACAGATGGCTGCCTTCTCTCTCTATCCTCACATGGTGGAAAGAGCATCTCTGTCCCTTCCTCTTCTTATAAGGGCACTAATTCCACCATGAGGGCTCCACCCTCATGAACTCATCTCCCAAAGGCCCCAACTCCAAATACCATCAAATGAGGGATTAGGGCTTCAGCATATGAATTCCGGAGAGACACAAACATTCAATCCATAGCATCTACTTTATAAACATTGTTCCCAGATCTGTGGTTTGTCTATTGACTTCGTCTCTGCTATCTTTCCATATATAATTTCTAAATTTTTATATAGTCAAATATCTATTTTTCCCCATTTCTCCAGGTTTTCCAGTCTTGGTTATAAGAGAATTTTCCTAAATTCTAGGTTATATATGGCATTGCATAGATTTTCTTACTTGATTTTTCTTATTTTATTTTTTATATTTAAATTTTTATCTGGAATTTACTTTTTCCATTTTCTTTTAAGTGGATGGCTAGTTTTGCCAGCATCATTTACTTTAGAGACTATGCTTTTCCCACTGATTAAACCATTAGTTTTGTGAACCTAATATATGACAAAGGTTATGGTTTAATCAATAACATATTAATTTAATTATTAAGACTGCCTTGTATGTGTTGATACTGCGTATTTCAGTTTTGTACTTTGCGTAGATATTTTGAATCATTAAGTTTATTCCACATGAATTTTAATATAATTTCATCCAATTCCAAGAAAAACCCTCTTGGGATTTTAGAATTACATTAAATTTACATAATATTTTTAAAAATTAACATTTTATTACATTCATCCCTTTCTACGTATTCAGATCTTGTTTTGGTTCTTATATTTTTATAACTTTATTTATATGCATCCAAAGTCTTCTTTGTAAAATTTATTTCTCAATATTTTATATCTTTTGTCACATTTATATACGAGGTATTTCTCCAAATTTCCTTTCTAAGTGTTATGCCTAGAGTATAGATAAGTTATTTTTATATTCTTCCAGTATGTAGGTGCTTTGCCAAAATTTCACATTAAATCTATTAATTTTTTTATTATGTACCTCCCGAATTTTCTGAGCATGCTATCATACTATTAGCTATTTCAGTTAGTGATGGAGCAAGTTATGCTGTTGTCACAAATAACATCAAATTCTCACACGTTCTCACAATCAAAACTTGTTTTTCGGTCATGCAAAAACTGTTTCAGGCCCAGGGCAGCTGTGCTCCAGTGTTGCATGTACAGTGCCGGCTGCTTTGATCTTGTGGTACCCCCATAACAAGCAGAGGCTTGTGGTTGATATTTTTTATATTATATAATTAGTCCCTACTTATTCCTTCTTTACCTGAAGTTTTTATCAAGAATGGCTGCTGATTTTATCATATGTCTTCTCAGTATTGTTTGATAAGATCGTGTATTTTTCTCCTTTAATTTATTATTGTAGCAGAGACTATATGGCTGCATTTGCTGTATTTGTCTCTGTAGAATAAATCTCTCTTGGTCTTAGAGTGCTATTACTTTGAAACATTAGGAGTCTCAGGACGATAGTGTCTATATCTGGGCTTGTGGCACTCCCAATGGCCAGCCACTCAGCCATGGGTCATCTATCCATGAGACCCAATTGCATACAAGGAGGAAGCTGGGAAGTCAGCTGCTAACGTTACAAAGAGTATGTGCACACAGAGAGGAGGGTGTGGAGATTACACGTATTTTGCAGGAGCAGAATGTCTTAGGGGAGACTTTCCCATAAACCCTTAAAGCTGGAGGCCAGAACCTTTTCTCTGATAAAAGGCCAACAATACCTAAGGTCTCAAATAAACAGATAAAGGGCAGGATGGAGGGGCCAAGGTGGATGCTCAGAAGAGAAATGCCAGTTTGTTTGTACGTGTTGCATGGCTGTGTGTATGTGTGTGCATAAATGAGTGCATGTGTGTGCATTCATGTGTGCATGCATATGTGTACACAAGTGCATGCACAGTATGTATGTGTGTGAGTGAATACATGTGTGTATGCATGTATGTTTGTGTTTGGGGGCCCAGGTAGGAATAGATGGGGTTAAGTATTTGGAATGGATCTTCCAAACTGTTACATCTTGTAACAATGGTAATGACCTTGGACATTTTCCTAGTGAGTCATTGCAAATTTTTAAGTGGAGGAGTGATTCCAAAATGCTGTCTGAAGATGCAAAAATTTCCAAAGACATTTATGTTAAAATGAGAAAAAAAAATAGGGCAATGTAGTAAATTTTTAAATATCTAAATTTGTTCAAATTAAAGACCTTTATTCTCTGGTTATTCCTTCCCTGCCTTTGGAGTTTCAAATCTTCTTTATTTAATACGACATTGGTGTTCATGGATGGTAAGAGGTTTGCTAATACTTGATATAATAAAAAAAATGGGCATCTTTTTTCTAAAGCTATTCTGAATTTTTTTGAAAATAATCTAACCTATGAAATCTCTAAGTCTGGGAACCACTGGCAAGATTATTTAAGCAAAGATATGCCTTTGTATTTTTTATCCAAAGTACACATTCCTTGGCCCCTGGGGAAAAATTCAAGTGCAATGGAATCGGTACAGCCATGTGCATTTGGAAGAAGCTCCCAAGTGCTTCTGAGCAGCTTCCCTGGTTTGGAATCTCTGGATTGGAGGAAGAGTTGAGGAAGACCTAGTGTTCAGCAATGATAAAAATCTCAAAGAAACCAGGGCAATGAGAAGACAAAAAGGGTTAAGGTGAAAGACATTGTCTTAGGACTCAAGGATACAGAGATGGTCCTTGGGAGAGACATAAGGAAAGCTGGAGTTCAGGAGAAGCCTCCTGAATCTGACTGAGTTTTGTCGTGCATAAAAAGAATTCCCTTTTACATGGGGTTCTCATCCTTCTATTTTGTTCCAAAGAACTAATTCTTTTTAAGAAAGCAGCAGAGAGACAAAGAGAAGACTTTTGGGAAGAATGAGGTAGACATTAGAGACATAAGGTATAATATAGAGTTCTAGAGTAGACATTGCTTGGTTTCCACTGAATATCTGCCATAAACTTAACTATTAATATCTTCTGGGTTATAAAAACAAAAATAAATAAAGTAAGTGGGTGCCTGTGACTTAAGACTTCTGCTGAGTGGTAAGTCTTTGGTATCCCTAAAAGGCCAGGTGACATATTGCTAAGTGCCCTGAGGATAGGAATCTACCTCCTCCTACTTCATAGCAGCCATATTGCTAAGCACCAAGAGCTAGTTGGTGTTCATTGACTGAGGCGTTTGTCCTTTCACTGAACCATTCAACCCTTCTGGAAATATCATTTCATATTTTAAAACTTCAGAACTGTTCCATATTCTTTAATCTCTGAGGGTCTCTGTCTCCTTTTCTACAGTATAAATGATTTGAGTTGGCTGATGTAGAAGACAAGAAATAAGTTCTCATTTTTCACTCCACTCATTCAACTTACCAGATATTTTACTGACTGCCTATGATGGGCCATCAGTTGTATGTGGGATGTGAAGTAAAGGGAATAATCCAGGTAGATAGTAGTATCTTTCACCTAAACAATTGGATAAAATGCAGTTTTCTAATGATCTACTGCTGTAAACAAACCACCTCAAAATCAACAGAGTGGCTTAAACAACGTTCTTTTTTATTTCTCCAGATTCTTTGGGTTGACTGGACCATGCTTTTCTGTTCTTGTGTGGGGCAAGACTAGAACTGGAGAGAGGTGAGTGGAGTGTCTACAGTACACAATTTAAGGCACTCACTCTTGGAGTCTCTGTAGCACCATTATGAGAGTGAGTGCCTCCTTAAATTTTGCACCAATATGCCTCACTTGCCTCACCCTAGTCCTGACCCTGGCTTGGGGTCTCTTTCATATGCTTTTAGTCTCATGGCAGCTGTAGCTGGAGTCATCTGAAGGTTCAACTGGGCTGGACATCCAAAACAGCTTCTTTACGCACATGGCTAAAACAGCTGGGAACCGGCCAGGGTCTCTTTCCCTCTCCATGTACCCTCCGCACACAGTAAGCTGGGCTTCCTCACAGCATGGCATTCTGAAGGCGGTCGGACTTCTTACGTGGTGACTGGCTTCTCCAGAGCAAGCATTCCAGGAGGCCCGTGTAGACGCTGCAAGGCTTCCTGGGACCTAGACTTGGAAGCCCCAGAAGGTCAGTCACTTTCACTGTATCCTGCTGGTCAAAGTCACTAAGACCTGCCCAAGATTCAAGGGAAAGGGAATTAGACTCTGCCCTTTGATCTGAGTAGTATGGATGTAAAGGGAGGGAAAAAATTGACGCAGATCGATTTTGGAGAATACCTACCACGGAAAGACCAACAAACAAATAGGTTGTGGGGTGGGAAATTAGAAGTGCTCTTGGGGAAGGTTAAAATTGAGATGCTTTTTGAACCACCTAGTGAATATATTCATATGGAGATCAGAGAAAGATTGAGGTTGAAAACATGAAATGAGGAGATGTAATTCACATTCAAGGCACTGGATGAGATCATCTAAAGAGTGAGTTCAGAGAGAGAAGGAGCAACCAGGGAGTAAAATCGGAACCAGGAGGGCCTGGAGTCTCAGAAGCCAAATTTGAAAAGCACTTTGAAGAGAAGGAGGTGCTCAGTGGCCTCCAACAGTGCTGAAAGATGAGGACTGAAAAGTGACTTGGGTAGAGCAAGATTTTGGTCATTAGTGACCTTTACAAGTAAAATGGGAGGATGAAACTTGATTATGTATAGTGAATTGAGGAGAGCATGAGAGGAGAGAGTGAGAAAAGAGAGAAAAAGCAAAGTTTTTCAAGTTTTCATAGAAACGGGATAATTACTGAATGGGGACTTGAGGTCTAGAAAGGTTTTGGTTTTGTTTGTTTGTTTTTAAGACAGGAGAAAGTACAGCATAGAGTGGGTGAAAGGGAATGATACAGTCAAAAGGGAGCTGTTAGACCCTCAGGCCAATGCCAATGCATGAGACTGGGGACAGGGGTGTCCCCAAAGCACGCAGAGCTCTTGGCCTCCCTTACATCTCACTGAGAGCTGTATCGAGACCAAGGTGGGACAAGTTTTACAAACACACATTTAACCTCTAGGCATTGGTTCTCAAAATTTGGTTCCCAGACAAGAAGTAGCATTTTCTGAAATTTGTTAGAAATACAGATTCTTGGGCCCCACCAGTCTTACTGAATCAGAAATTCTAGGAGCTAACAATCTGGCTGTTTTGTTTTGTTTTGTTTTTAGGGATGGGGGTCTTGCTCTGTCACCCAGGCTGGAATGCGGTGGGGCGACCATTATACCTCACTGCAGCCTGGAACTCCTGAGCTCCAGCAATCCTCCTGCCTCAGCCTGCCCAGTAGCTGGGGCTACAGTGGGAGCCACCACCACACCTGGTGCAACCTGGGTTTTAACAGGACCACCCGATGATTCCTGTACTTGCTAAGGTTGGAGACCCACTATTCTAAAGGAACTAACTCCACAAACATTAACTTAAAGATGCAACTGAATATTGACTTTGTTCCCTATGAGTCTAAAATCACAAAGTTTTAAAAACAAAAGGGACTTTTTCAAGTGTCTTATCTGTCCTTGAACCTTACATATGAGGGATCCAAGACATGGAGAAGGCATGTGAGTTGTCCAAGTCCTCCAGGCAGGACTGAGATTAAGACTCCAGAAAACAGAAAAACAGAGCCAGGGATATAGATGTTTTGATGCAGCCATTTTATTATTATTATTATTAGTTTAGGTATAAATTTATATTATTGTTTGTTTTCCAGTACTTAAGTCAGAGGAAGATGGTCCGCCTTCCCTCAAACTGGCTCTTTTAAGGGTTTTGTTTGGGGGATTGCGGAGGTGAAGCTTCCCAAGGAGGACCCAGCGCCTCTGAGGAATGCAGCCGTCTCAGCACTAACAGGAGGCTTTTCCGCAGCTCGATAAATCCACAAGAGCTGGGCTCTGCCTCTGACTTTTGCCATTTCAAATTCACTTGGCCTCGGGGGAGAGGCGGACAGCCCAGTGCTGAGCGCTCTGGAGCCTCGGTTCCCTCCGCTTCTGGAGAGGCGATTTAGCCTTAATTTTTGTGACAGATGGAGTTGATAGTCTCTCCACGGAAAGGGGAGGAAAAAAGCGCCAGTTTTTGACAGGCCGCAGACGCCGGGTGCCTCTGGTGGCCGAAGGCTGCGTTGCGCCACAGTTAAGGTAGCTCGTAAAGTCCCGCGCCAGGATTGCAGAGGCTCCTCTGCGGGGCAGCTGCCCTTAAACTTAGTGAGGGATCACACTTACACTTAATATAAACCTTGGTGCGTGTCGATTCATCTCCTTCTATGTGGTGACTGCGGCCAGATGGCACTGTTCAATATTCCCGAAGATTTTTAATGCTATTATTATTTTTTTCATTATCACACGTGTTATAAACTTATAGCCCTAAGAAATTAATTCGGTTGATTGGATTTCTGTCTTGCAATTTGAAAACGATGCCCGGTGCAACGGCCGTACCTGCCAGATCAACTTCCTGGAGCTGGGGAGTTGGGGGTTGTAGATATCTCATCAACTTCTTTCTTTTGTGTTTTTTAAAAAACAGTTTCAAATGTCCCATATTAAATTCTCTGGATTTTCCCCCTCCTCGTGATGATCAGGACCCAAAGATGGGGAACCCGAAAAATAAACTGCGTTCTGAACCCAGTCGAAGACACCGATAGGGACTAGCTAGAATTATTAAAACTTCCCCCCCCCCAAAAAAAAAAAAGAAAAAGAAAAGGAAAAAAAGCCAAACAAAAAGTCCCGTGGCTGAGCCGGATGCAGACATCTGCCCCAGCCCTGCCCGCTGGTTGTGCGGCCGAGCTCCATATCCGCGCCTCCTTAAGAGTAGGAGGAGCTCGGGGCCTCTGTCAACCCCCCTAAGCCGTTCCTTTCAAGCCCTGAATGCCTGAATGTGAGCTGCCCACCGCCCTCTCCGCCCTCCCCCACTCCGCAACCCCACTCCAGTGGCTCGTAAAAAAAAAAAGTTTCAGCAACAACAGGCTGGACCAATAGCATCTCGAAAAGCCGGGAAAGGGGCCGAGCAAAGGCGAAAGAGAGTGGAGAAAGGAGAAAGCGGGCAGGCTCGGAGCGCGCGGGGCCGGGGCTCGGCGAGCGGAGGAGCGTTGCTAATGTTTTTGTTTGTTTGCTTTTCCATGCATGCATAATGAGGGGGCACCGCGGCACCACGCGGGGGCTCCCGGCCCACTTTTGTATTTAAAGCCTCGCTGCGAGCGAGTCCGCAGCCGGGCTCAGCGGATCCGCTCCCCGGGCTCCTGGTCACCCGAGAAGCCGCCGCCGAGTGAAGCCCGGGAGCCGCTCTCCGGCCGCGCCGACTTTCTTGTTCACCCCGCGCCGCCCGGAAAGAGCTCCCCGGAGCTCGGCCGAGACCCGGGTCGCCGCGGGCGGAGGGGGAGGGGCCGCGGGGCGGCTGGGCCGCGGGAAGGCGGGCAGCGCACGGACGCTGGGCCAGGAAGCGGCGCGATGCGACAGCCCGCGGCGGCTGCGGCGCGGCGCTGAGCCCGGGAGGAAGGAGCCACCGCGGCCGCAGAGCAAGCAGCAGGCGCGGGCGCCGCCGGCCGCACAACGGATCTGCAAGCGCGGAGCAAAATGCACCCGTGGGGCCGCGCGGTCCTGCAGCCCCGCCACGGCCCCGCGGCCCGCAGCCCCCCGGGGCGACAGTGAGCGCCTCCCGCCACCGCCGGGGGCCGAGCGGAGGGCTCTCGGGTGGGAGAGCCAGAGAAGATCTTGGCTGCTGTGCACTTCCAGGAAGCCGCCGCAGCCCGAGCGAGAGCCGACCTTCTGCCACCAGCGGGGCATCAGCCAGCGGCGCGCATGGATTTATGAAGACACTCATGCAAGAAGTGGGCAGGACTTGGGCAAACTTTTCCACCGGCTCCGCGTCCGCCGCTCTCCGCGCCTCCTCTCCGTCCTCCTCCTCGCCCGGCGGCCGCCGCTGCCCGCGATGGTGGCCGCGCTGCTGGGCGGCGGCGGCGAGGCCCGCGGGGGGACCGTGCGGGGCGCCTGGCTGTGCCTGATGGCGCTGCTGCAGCTGCTGGGCTCGGCGCCGCGGGGCTCGGGGCTGGCGCACGGCCGCCGCCTCATCTGCTGGCAGGCGCTGCTGCAGTGCCAGGGGGAGCCGGAGTGCAGCTACGCCTACAACCAGTACGCCGAGGCGTGCGCGCCGGTGTTGGCGCAGCGCGGCGGGGGCGACGCGCCGGGGGCCGCCGCCGCTGCAGCCCTCCCGGCCTCGGCCGCCTCCTTCCCGTCGCGCTGGCGCTGCCCGAGCCACTGCATCTCGGCCCTCATTCAGCTCAACCACACGCGCCGCGGGCCCGCCCTGGAGGACTGTGACTGCGCTCAGGACGAGAACTGCAAGTCAACCAAGCGCGCCATTGAGCCGTGCCTGCCCCGGACGAGCGGCGCCGGCGCGGGCGGGGTCATGGGCTGCACCGAGGCCCGGCGGCGCTGCGACCGCGACAGCCGCTGCAACCTGGCGCTCAGCCGCTACCTGACCTACTGCGGCAAGCTCTTCAACGGGCTGCGCTGCACCGACGAGTGCCGCACCGTCATCGAGGACATGCGGGCCGTGCCCAAGGCGGCGCTGCTCAATGACTGCGTGTGCGACGGTCTCGAGCGACCCATCTGCGAGTCGGTCAAAGAGAACATGGCCCGCCTGTGCTTCGGCGCCGAGCTGGGCAACAGCCCCGGCAGCAGCGGTTCGGACGGAGGACTAGACGACTACTACGACGAGGACTACGACGACGAGCTTCGCCCCGGGGGCGCAGGCGGAGAGCAGCCGCTGGACGACGACGACGGCGTCCCGCACCCGCCGCGCCCGGGCGGCGGCGCTGCTGCGGCGGGCGGCCGCGGGGAACTGCCGTACGGGACCGGGCGCAGGAGCAGCGGCGGCGGCCGCGCGGCGCCCCGAGGCGCCTGGACCCCCCTGGCCTCCATCTTGCTGCTGCTGCTCGGGCCGCTCTTTTAGCCCTCGCGGCCCCAGCCATTGGCTGCGGGAGGCCCGCGTCCCGCTTCCGCGCGCGCTCTCCGGCTCGCCCCTGAGCCGGGGCACCTGTGGCTTGGGGATAGATAGAGAGGATGGTTGGGGATACTTCCCAAGACTTTTTCCAAGTGGACTCGGCCTAGCGCCGGTCTCCCGGCCACGAGTCTTGGCACCTTCCCTGTCTCCTCTCCCGAGCAGAACTTCTTGGACCTCCTCTCCTGCCCCCATTCCAGGCTCCAAAAACTCCCACTTGTCTGCCCTCCAGAAACCTAGCTGTAGAGTTCAGGACACTGGGGAGGAAACGGGCTTGGAGGGGACAGAACCGTAGTCCTGGACTCCGAAGGGAGGATGCTGACCGACGGGGCCTTAACAGGTCCAAGGGACTGGGCTTGGAGCAGGGAGTTTGAAGGAAGAATTATGTTTGCAAAGGAGCTGTTTATTAGCATTTTTCCTTTGAGGGGGAAAAAAGTGCCAGTATCAACTTTTTGTTGTTGTTGTTATTGTGGCCAGTGAGGACATTGCAATCAATCGTAAGTAAACAGAAAAGTCCCACTCACTGATTCATGGGTTTCCTCTTGGTATCAGAGCTCCGAATTCTCAGCGATACAGAGGGGGAGGGGGGAGCGCGGTGATTGCCTTAGGGGGAACCCCTGAATTGGTTTTGGATAACTTTGAGCCCTTGACCTTAATTTCCTTGGTACCACTCTGATCTCTTAGCACATTTCTTAGGATTAGTGGTCAAAAAATGCTGATCTAAGGGGTTACTATGGTGTTGAACAATGCAACTTTTTATTTAAAAAAGCTCTGCACTGCCATCTATGAAAGCCTCTTTATGATGTTTGTTTTGTTGTCCTTTTTGTTCTTTACATCAAGAAATTGTATGTTCAAATATGCGGAGAACATATATTGCCTCTGCTCCTATCAGGGTGCTAAACCTTGGTACATCGTATATAAAGTGTATTAAAACTGGGGTTTGTTACCAGTTGCTGTACTTTGTATATAGAATTTTTATAAATTGTATGCTTCAGAAATAATTTATTTTTAAAAAGAAATTAAAAGTTTTAAATTCACATTCATATGACACCCTTCCCCCCCTGAATGTACAGAATCCATTTGTCACCAGGGATTCAAACCCACGGTCCATTGTGAAGTGTGCTCTATTTAGAACAGTCTTAAAATGTACAGTGTATTTTATAGATTTGAAGTTAACATTCTTATTTTCAAGAGAATTTATGGACATTGTAGAAATGTATAAATGCATTTCCAAACTGCCTTAAACATTGTATTTTTATAGATATCATTTTTTAAAAATCCTGAGTTTTAAATAACTGTGGATTTGTGTATTTTTTGATTATTTGTTTTATTAAAACGTGTACATCAGTAAAGAGTTTTAAACAATGAGTATGGTGTAGTTACTTTCCAGACCTACACTGTGGTTAACCCAGTCATGGGTGAGGAGGTGGGTGGAGGGGTCACAAGGAATCTATCAACCATCAACTGAAATTAAAATACAGTACAAGACAAGAAATGCAAGCTATTATTTCTGCCTTTAATTTAATGAACAATTAGACATCTGTAAATGAGGCAGCTAAAAAGATGTAATTGACTGGCCTCCATTGGTTTTTCATTTGTGGAGAGAATTCTCAAAACAGTGTCTCCTATACATAATTTGGGGATAACCCAGACATCACATTTCTTCCCTCTCCTTTTCCCCTGGGACCCCTCCCCAGACCCCCCTCCCTATTACCCCTTACTCCCAAAAGTGTCCTCTCTGGCTACTAGACACTCTCATGCAATCAAAAGTGCCAATAACATCTGTTACCAATAGGTCTTAGAAAACCTACAAGACTCAATACTTCAAAGTCATTTTCACACTTTTGGTGGAAAAAGTACAAAATTTTGTTACAAAACATTCAGGCGGGCAAAAGTAAACACACTGGGGAGAGGAACAATTACCAGAATGTGTAATATTGTTGTGAGGAGTTGTTTAGCAGTGAGCTGAAGGCTGGGTTCCTGCCAGAGCTACTGATCTACACTCAAACGCCCTTAGATAAATAATTACACTCTTAAGCTGTGTCGAGTGCTGATACACTTGACCTTGTAAATAGAAATGTTTGCAGTAGGAATAAACTCCGGCATTGGAAAATCTTTTAAACATTAACACAAAAGAGAGCGCTCTGTCCTCTGGGGATTTGAGCCTGAACCTCGCCAAGCTAGGCACTTGCAAGGGGGAAAAAAAGTTTATTTATCTTCTATTCCTGGTGTTTATTTAAAGCTTTTCATTTTAAACGCGGTGATTGGAAGGCAAGTCAGGAGTTTAAAAGTCACCACAAATAAACTTTGTCTGAGGGGTCGACAGATTAGCAAGATCTGGTGTCTCTTTATTTGATATTAACATGTGCTGAGAAAACATAACCAGATTTCTCTGCTGCCTAAAGTAATTAACAAAGCTGTGCCCCCTTCTGACTTTTTCCCACCCACTTCCACCCCCTACTTTTGAGGTTTCATGTGCCTCTAACTCACTTTTTTCCCCGGCTTTTATGGAGGGATCCGAGGCACTCGTTTGGTGCACCTAAAGCCAAGATTCCTTTATGTACACCATCAGAAGGTCTGATAGCTGTAGTATCAGACTTGCGCCTAGGAGAGTGGTGTGCGGTTGGAATCTCCAGTCACCTGAATGCTTGAGTAAACATATTGTTAAAACAAAGCCGGGAGCGTTGTTTCTTTGGGAAGTGAACAAAGAGTATTCCCAGAGACTTGTAAATGAAATCAGCTTTCTTTACAAAAGGACAAGTTAGCAATGCTCCTGTGTTTGTCCTCAAATATATTTAAATCATCTCCACCTCATGTTATTTTAACACATTCTTGACTAAAAGTTAAGTCTTTGTCCCAGTAAAAGGCCCAGTTTTCCCCAGTAAGAAGTAAAAGGCATTAGCACTAGAAAAGGCCTGATAATTAACTGCTACAATAAACTCACGACTTGATTTTACAGGGTCCTGTCAAAAGCATCTGCCTGGAATAAATCAACACAGCTCGTTCTTGGGGAGAGAGGACACGAGGCTTTATGCTTTCTTCCTTGAAGAAAGTGAACATTGATCGGTGGTCCATTTTAATTTAAACAATTACACACTGGAGCCCTGGAGCCCTGGAGCCCCCTTCCCCCCTGCAGACCTAGTGGACTCCAGAGCAGGTTGTTGAGATGGTAGGACCCTTCAGCGATTGGTATGGGATTGTATGTTGCCACCTGCTTCCAGGCAGAAAGGATTTTTACAGATGTTGACATCTGTAATATCTCATGCTCTCTGGGGAGCCTTATTGGAATTTTGGACATTAGGTCGTCTCAAATGTCCCATGGAGAAGGCCTGGAAGTACCATTAATGAAGGAAAAGGTATCTCTGGCTTTTCCCGGGGATTCTCAAAAAGCACCACACTTCTAACAGAAGTCTTTCGGGGGAGAGGAACTCCTTTTGGGTTTCACGTAAAATTGTGCGTCCTCGAGGTCTTTCCCATTTCCCCAGTTAGCAGGTTTGAATTCTCAGTGACAGTTTATTTGTCTTTGGAGGCACTTCAGTGACAAATGTTTAAGGGAGTGTGTGACAATGGTCAAGAACAAGGAGGCAGTTCATTGAACTGACAGTGACCATACAGTAAATAGAAGGAGGTTCAGGCTTCACTGCTCACCCGAGCACACAGCAACGCTTTTGTATATAATCACAATGGACATAACATAAGGTCTCTGTTTATTTTTAACAATATATAGCAATGTACGCAAGCAACACACAAATGTAGAGTGGAAAAATGGCTGTAGGGAAGTGAATTCTTCTACTAAGTGGCAGGACATCTCTGTACTTGGGCAGCACCCCTACAAACATCTGTAAGGGAGGATGCAGCTCCTGGCCCTGACCACAACAAATTTAAGGGGCCACCAGGCTCTAGCACTTCTGGGGTGCACCACAGTGCTCCAAATGGTGTCTGAGGGGTGAAGACAGAGCCTTTCTGTCTCACTACCTTGATGAGTCCAGAGAAACCTCATGGAATGGGGTTTCCCTTCCTTGCCACCCTCTCTGTTCATACTCTCACTCCATCCCAGCAACGTTACTTACCATAGAATAAAAAGAGACAAAAAAAATTCTATGAGAGCTTTCAGAGACATCAAACCCTGTATTGAAAATCTTTCTACTTTTAAACTTTGACCTGTGGAAGCTCTCTAACAAAATAACCTCATGTATCTCTTTTTGAACCTGTAAAAAGAAAGGCATACATTGTTTGTTTTTTGACCTCTTACACCAAGGAACATCAGAAATTTTGTCGATTGACCCAGTTTCTCCCAGCTCATCAAAGCAAGGCTGTTGGGGAACATCATGTTACAAATGCCTTGTGGGTCGAGTTTCCAGTAGGTCTCACTGCCCTACGAGTTAAGTAAAGTTGGACTTTACTGTAGTCTATATGAGAGATTGCCTCTGGAAGACAGTTGAAAAGGTTCACCCTTGACTATCTGAATGACATAAGTAATGCGCTATTAGCATAAATACCTTCTGAGGCATCCATTTAATCAATTTCTTAAATAACAGAATGATCTACTACAAAATAGTGGACTGTATACACTATATTTTGGCACAAAGATGGTCATTCTCCCACTAGTAACCAGGGGCTCTAAATAAATGATTTCAACAATGTTTTATTAAAGGACGACAAGAGCCCTCGAGCTGCATTAATCGGGGAGAAGTCGAGTGGCACTTTTGTTATGGAAATGTTAAGCACATAATAGCACGGCCAAACAATGTGCAGCCACTTCATTCTTTCAGCCATGCTGACACCTCTTAAAGAAGAACTGCAGGGAAGGATGTGGGAAAGATTTGCTTTCCGAGGAAGCTTTCAGCTAATATTTTGGAGGGCTACCTTCAAACCCTGAGTAATATGCATGCAACGGAAACGAGAAAGGCTGCTGAGATGGAGAAAGTGTTTCCTCCCCTTGTTTCAAGAGCCTGGGTTCCATACTAAAATCAAATGTCTATTTTTTTTTTTTTGACATAGCATTTACCAAAACAATATTTTGCTGATTTTGTAGTTCTATGAGTTCAATTTTATAAAGTTGATCAAAGATAGCTACTTTCAGTGATGTTGGTATATACTACAAGTAGCTATGACATGTTCTCCTTAAGCAAACAGATGGCATCTTAAAGTCTGCAAACAGGTGAATATACACAATGTTGTCAAGGATATCTTTAATCTGTAATTTAAAAAAAGCAATATTATCTGTTTCTAGACTTTATGGGCACCCTTGTGTTCTCTAGTTATTGATATGTATCCTTACAAGCTTATTTTTGTATTTAAATTGTATAAATTCTATAGGATATTTGTGGGTTCTTGGATACCAGAATGGGGTAATGTCTGACAAGTAAACTTTATTGTGTATTTTACGCCTGATCAGATGTTACTATGCATCAAAATAAGGAGGATTTCAGAAAGATTTGAGACCTTTCTCATAGACATTTCTTTTATGAAAATGCCAGCCTTTGACCTTCAGTTTGAACCCACATCACTTCTTACCTGTCAGATAGTTCCACCCATCTGGAGCATCCTTCTATAATAAATATTGAAGTAAGCGTTTGTGATGACTAAAACTCATGTCTGTGATCCTGAACAGGTGGAGGAACATAAAATAGAATTCCATAGGCATTTATTGAAGATGTACTCTGTGTGAATGTGATACAATCTTGTCACTGGACAAGCCGACGATCAGGGTGGGTAGATAGACACACATAGATACTTTTTACATAAAATGGCTAGCACAGAAGAGGATGACTTAGCTCAAGGCTGAGTAGCTTCTTGGAGAAGGTGACACTGAAGTTAAGTTAACCAAGAGAAAGGTGGGGAAGGGGGTTCCATTGGAAGAAACAGCATGTCCAAAGGCATGGAGGGATGGACCAGCAGAGTGTGTGTATGTGTGAACGTGTGTGTGCACATGTGTGACCACTTGTTACCACCAAAGTATAAAGTAGGAAACAGCAGGAATAGGGCTTGAGAGAAAGGTCCCTGCCTGGTCATGGAAGCCTTGAAGATCATGCTAGGCATTGACATGACCCTGCATCATGTACAAGACTGGGAATCTCTGGGAGTTCCCAGCTGAAAGCTCAGGTTTTCCTTTTTGAACAGAATAGATGATGGTTTTAAGGAATGAAGACCAGAGACCACAGAATAGTTAGGAGGCTACTGCAGGGCCCAGTGGACAAAGGCCAGGGACTGAACTAGAGAAGTATCAGTGCAGCGAGGAAGAAGGCAGATTCAAGACACTGCAATTGGTCAAATATGGGATATTCGGGGACAGGAGAGGCCAATATAACTGTTGGGTTTCAGACGTCGCCTTTGGTCTTGGAGGAAGAAAGGGGGGAGGGAAAGTATGTGTGAGGATGTACAGGATATCCAGTGGATGATGCACTGCAGGAAACCAACTGCAGGTCTGAAACTCAGGGCAGAAGTGAGACTTGCATAGTGGCCATGGTTGGAACACTGGCAGTGATGTACCCACAGAGAGTGAGGAAGAAAGGTGTGCACTAGGTGGGGGTGTGTGCCCAGAATACTACTCTCCACAGCAATGAAGGAAGGTCAGAGAGGTCTGAGGAAAGCAGGAGCAAGAGATTATAAAGTTTCCGGATGTGGATGCCTGAACATTAAAATGCTTAAGAGACCAATACTGTGAACAAATCTTAAAAAGCAAGACAAATGCACTGAATTTCTAAGAAACTTAGTGACCAAAATATTTCTCGTTATAACAATAATATAATAGCAATCATAATTATAATCACAACTAGCTCTAGGAAAATGAAAAGTACCAAGATTATACCATTACATTAAATCAATAGTAATAATACTCAACGATAGATCACATTATTAAGTGATTATTACATGCCAAGCACAGTGCTGAGTACATAATATGTATCACATCATTTAATCATTACATCTTTATGAATAATAATGATTGTTATTTTTATTATTATCACCATTTTACAGATGAGGGGAACTAATGCTTAAATAACTTGACCCTGGCCATTCAGTGAGTCAATTGGTGAACATACAATCTAGGTCTGTTTGCATCAAGAGATTGAGATCATAACTTTTATACCTTATTGATTCACAAAACGTAGAAAGCCTGAGGAGTCTAAGAACTTTTAAAATATTGGGCAAAATTCAAAGGTTTTTACCTATCTATGTATGAGAGGAAATGTGCCTTAATGTTGGCAGTTAACGCCATTGCGAGTCACTATTGCTTTCTTCCTTACAGATTTAAATGTTCTCCACATTTTATCAATTAATACATATTATCCTACTTTCATAATTAAAATGTTTTTTAAATAATATGATTCAGAACCATAAAGAAGAAACAAGAGTGTAGACTCTGCACGTGTGGTCATTGCTCCCTGTTACCTATACTCCTTTTCCTTTATTTGCTCAGTAGACTTCAAATGATATTTTTTGAAGTGATATTTTTTGAAGCAGAAAAGAATAAAAACTGTAAAATTGTTCTATTTGAAAAAGTATATGATATCTGAAAATAAATCATAACACAAAAATGCTAGAGAAAGAAGATTCTCAAGAGGTTGTTCATTCATGCATCCAATCCATATTTATTGAGCACATACTATGGGCTAAGCACTATGCTATGCTCTAGGGATACAGCAGTGAACCAAATAGTAAACTTTCCTGCTGGCAATGGGTGTGGGTCACCACCGGAAACCTGCTTCCCAGAATCATCCCACTCTCTAGTCATCTGTAACAAGACCATTCTTCCTCTATTAAAGAATGACCACACCTTTTTCTTTCTCTACGCTTGTTATTTAAACATTTTGTTTATCTTCCTTTTTTGAAATGTATTTATGCTTTATGGATACATGTGGGAAAATATAAGCTTTCCTATAAATGATAATCATCCTGTTTTCATGTGTTTTACAAGTGGAAGAATCAAATCCTATAATATTTCAGCATATAAGAAGAGTATTTAAAAGTACAGTTGTCTTATTCTAGTGAAGTTCTGATAGAAGGGCTAAAGCCAAAAATTGTTATAGTGCTTTCAGGGGCTAAAATAGGCCCTGATTCTTGACATGTGCTAAAATGAAAATACACTATTATAATCTGGAAGGACAAATTATCCATAATGACTAGATTAACCATAACATTTCATATTGTGTATTATTTTTAAAACAATCATTAATAAGTTCAGAAAATAAATAGACTCATATTTCATGTGAATTGGCAAAGGAAGTCCTTGCTCACTGTCTCCTGATTTTTGTCTATTTTGCAAAATTCAACCTATTGAAACCAATAGTATTTTAAGACAAAAGGGAAAAAAAAAAACCCTGCCAATATTTAGGTTACTGGCAGGAAATTCATGATTTTTATTACTTGGCCTCTGCTGCCTAATAGACCACCCCAAAACTTAGCGGCTTAAGATTTCTAATCATTTATTTGATCCCAATTTTGTGGATCAGCAATTTGAGCTTGGCTCAGCTAGATAATTCTGTTAACCTTTTTGGGCTCACTTGGCTGTAGTTAGCTGGTGAGTCAGGCAGGGGAGGGATGGTTCCTTGTGTTCTCATTCACACATCTGGCAATTGACTGGGCTGACAGGGACAACGGGGCCAGTGTCCCTAACATCTATCAGACTAGCCCAGGTTTCTTATCATGGCACTGCTTTGCAAAGGCAGCAAGAGAGGAGAAGCCTCAATGTGCAAGCACTTTTCAAGCTTCTCCTGTACCACATCTGCCGATGTCTCCTTGGCCAGTGCAAGTCACATGGCCAAGTCCAGCTTCAAAGCATGGAGAAATAGATTCCACTTCTTGATGGGAAGAGAGGCAAAGTTGCATCGCAAAGGGTGTGCATTGGGGGATGCTAAGAATTATGGCAGCTACTTTGTAAACAGTCTTCTACGATAATGGATTGTTCTTCTTGGGTTCTGTTCCCATGTCATCTGCTGACATGATAGGGACAAAGAGATGTAGGAGAGTAGTTTATAGCTTTAATTTTCACAATTTATAGAATTTTAGAGCCAAAAACCCACAAAGGACCTGAAATACTCTGCTACTATTTTATTCTCCAAAGACTTGTATTGTGATTTGATATCTAGTAGGGCCATTTATTTTCATCAAAATGTTTTATATAATGGTGCATTTTTGCCTTCCAGAAGAATTTTAGAATCAGCATGTGAAGTTTTCTTGAAAAGCTTTTATTGAGACTTTGATTGGGATTGGATTTAATTTATAGGTCAATATGGAGACAGTTGGCAGCTTTCTAACAGTGAATCTTTCCATCTTTTCAGTAAGGTAAATACTATATTGATTTATATACAGGACTGACTGAAAGTTTCATATCTTTTTTTCATTGTTTCTTGTTTATTCCTTCTTAAATTTATTTCTGGGCATTTTGTAGTTTCTGTTGGATTATTATTATCATTACACTGCCTAATTCATTATTGAATTGGGTGTATAGGAAACTATTGTTTTTTGTACATTGATCTTGTATCTAAATAATTGGCTGAACTCCTATGGGCTCTAATTAATGGCAGTAGACGATCTGATTTTCTAGACAGAAAACATATTGATGTTTCTTAAACCCTTTGGTCTTATGAAAATTTACACTCTTAAAAATTATTGAGTGTGAAGAGTTTATGTGGGTGTGAAGAGTTAGGGTACACAGTTCCCAAGACTGCCTTGATTTTTGACACCAATTGCAAGTATGGAGAGTAGTTCTCAAACCACCCTCAGGTTCAATAATTTGCTAAAAGTTCTCACAGAACTCACTGAAAGCTATTATACTCATGGGTATGGTTTATTACAGTGAAAGGATACAAGCATCACATGCAGAGATTCCACTGTGCTCTACTCATGGAGTCAAGACATGTCAAGACATTTTGACAATACACACCAACTATTGCCAACCAGGGAAACTTGCTTGCCTGAACCTTGATGTTCGGAGTTTTTATTGGGGCTCCATTATGTAAGCATATTGGTTGATCTCAGTCTCCAAGTTGACTAATACTCTGTGGTCCATAAATCACACTATTGGCCAGCCCTCATTCAAAGGTATAGCCAGACCTCATCCTAAATCACATCGTTACTATTTGGTTACCTCAAGGTCTCCAGGCAAACAAAGACCACCTCTCAGGAGTCATAGACAAAGGCCATTTGTGGGGGCCGAGTTAACTTATTTGCTATACAGTGGGTTATGTATATCCATATTTACCATATTAGAAATCAAAACATAATTGTTAAAAATATTTAATTTTAAAATAATAAACCCATCACATATTAACATAAATAATATATTTTATGAAAAAAAGTCTATTTTTAAAAAAATTTGTGACAAGACCATTGTTGTTTTACATTTTTGCAAAACCCTTTAATGTCCGGCTTACTAGAAGACAGCTGGATTCTCATATATGCCTCTGCGTGCAATCTGTTCCCATGTATTTTCTACACCCCCGCCACGCACACAAATCTGGCCTTAGATGTGTGGTTAGAAAAGGGAGGAGTATTTTAATACTTTACAGATAATTGTGGATATTCTTCTTTGATGCACAGCAACAACAATCAACAAGTGGTAGGTTTTTAAAGATTAATGGTAAGGTGGAATCTGAAATCACATCGATGAACATTTCATAATCTGCCACATTAAAATTCATTAGTCTATCTTGCAATTTTAATGGATCTTTTATTTATGTATGGTTTTGTAGCATCATGTATTGGTCTTTTGAAAATATTTGTCACTGAGTTATGAAAATTATCCAAATATTGACACATTTTATTTTCATATTAAATAAATCACATTTGTTAATACCACCACTGATCTCACAATAAAATTCTCTTAACTATTAGGAAGATATCAGGCTCACGGTGCAGGATATAAGTTTTCCAAAGTTCTAGTTTTTGCATGAATATATTCAGTTTTTATTGGTGGCAACAAATCCTGTCATTATTCATGATTGTATTTATTTTTGATAAATGTTCGACAAGTATCCAATCTGAATAAACAAAGTTTGTCGTACAGTCATTCTTTTGCAGTCTCTTCGAGTAAAAATGGTGTTCCATGAAAAAAAAAAAGTGGCTAATTCTTTTCACAACTCAAATAACCACATGAATTTTTTTCTTGGGAAAAACATTTTATGCAGCACAAATACTTTATGTGTGCTTCCCGTTTTATCATACAGAACATTACAAAGATGTGTACTTACGGGCTCAGATTAAATAAAATTTCTACTACTTTATTGAGGTCATTCTTATGTAAAACTGGCAATATTTTTGGCGCAAGTGCATAGCAGTGAAGAATACTGGTACAGTTTGGAGCAATTGCCTTTATTTGTGCTAACTCACAGTTTTACCCACTATTGCTTTTGCTCCATCAGGGCAAACAGATGGTAACACAGTGCAAATGGAAAATAGAGCCTTGGGATTATTTGACCTCATGCTCCCCCCTAAAAGGATCTTGGGAATCCTCTAGGAATCTGTACACTACTAATTGAAAACTGTTGATACACTTTTTTCTTTCTAAAATTTATATCTAATAATTATTTTTCATGTTTTATTGTCCTCGCTAGGAATTCCCATTAAGTAGGAAGGCATCATAGTGGCAATTCTTCTTATATGCTGACTCCAGGGTAATACTTAACAATATTTTTATTATGGTGCTTAGTATAGGTTTCTAGAATATGCTTTATGAAGTCAAGGAATTTGCTTTTCAGTTTCTTTTTTGTTTATTGGTCAGTTAAGGAATTCTATTTCTTGTGCTATTGTTGATGATTCATACTTTCATAAAATAAAATCAATTTATCTTGATTTTTAAGATATTAATATTACCTTGTATAAAATACATTTTCAGTTTTTTTAATTTCTAAATTCCACACTTATGTCTTCATTCTTTTTGAACCTTTTATGCACCTTCTTTCTCTTGCTTTTATTGTTGTTTTTTTACACAGCAAGCTTTGAGTTTCATGTATCAAATGTATGCTAGGATTGATTGTTTTTTACTGTGTTAGTTTCTGCTGTACCATTATTGATTTTATTCTTCTAATTTATGTTTTTTTGTTCTTTTCCTGGGTTCCTGAGCTAAATGCTTAGCTCATTTATTTTCATGTTTTCATGTGTTCTAATAAGTTCATTTCTGGATGCTAGCTTTCCTTTGCGCAAATTTTAGGTCACATCCCACAGGCTTTCATGTGCTGTTTTCTGACTGTAATTCATTTCCGTAAAGTACATTCCATTTTGCTTGGTTTTTTAGCCTCAGAATGATCTAAATTGTGTTTTTAAATTTCTAGGTGCTATTTTCTCATTTTATAGCATTTTGATTAATGAACATAGCCTAATAATTTTTGCTTTTATATCATTTATGACCATTGATATGGTAAAATTTTGTATCTATTTTAGGTGCATAAAAAAGGAATGTGTAATTTTTATTTTGTCAGTGTTCTTCTTTATAGTAGGATACAAATTTAATTATCTTAATTCTCTATATCTCCTTTTCTGTTGTTTTCTTAAAGAGATGTTAAAGTCTTCCATCATACTGTAGATTCATCAGTTTCTCCTTTTATAGTATTTCTACCAGGTTTTGGGTGTATATTTTGAAGGTATAGTGCTAAATGCATTTAAGTACATGGCTATTTTATCTTTTTTTCCAGGGGATGACTTGGGCAGACTATTTTATCTTTATGGCAGAAAATACCTTTTAACAATATGAACCATAACTCTTTGTCCTTTTAATTTTTTTTTTTTTTTTTTTTTTGAGACAGACTCTCACTTTGTTGCCCTGGCTAGAGTGAGTGCCGTGGCATCAGCCTAGCTCACAGCAACCTCAAACTCCTGGACTCAAGCAATCCTACTGCCTCAGCCTCCCGAGTAGCTGGGACTACAGGCATGCGCCACCATGCCCGGCTAATTTTTTCTATATATTTTTAGCTGTCCAATTAATTTCTTTCTATTTTTGGTAGAGACAGGGTCTCGCTCTTGCTCAGGCTGGTCTCGAACTCCTGAGCTCAAACAATCCGCCCGCCTCGGCCTCCCAGAGAGCTAGGATTACAGGCGTGAGCCACCGCGCCCAGCCTCCTTTTAATTATTTTTGCCTTTAATTTTATTTTGTGTAATAATAATATTGCTGCACCTGCTTTTATTTTGTTAATTTATACTGTTTTTTAAGATAAACTTCACTTTTCTTTCTCTTATTACAGAGTAATGTACACATGTTGAAAATTTAGAAGATATGGTTAATAAAAATGGAAAGACTAAAAAGCAACCATAATTATAACACCTAGAGATAAGCTATGTACATTTACATATAGCCTTTCAATCTTTTCTACATATTTAAATGAAATCAAAATACACATGTTATTTTTTAAAGTTGTTTCATCATACTCATATACCCTTTATTACTGCTTTAGGGAGTGATATAAGCTTCTTTAATTTCTTCATTCTCAATTGTTTTGTCTTCTTGTATTTAGTTCTTGTAAAGAGCACATAGTTGGTTAAGGTGAGTTTTGTTTGATCGGTTGATTGGTCCATACTATTTTTTTTTAATCCAGTGGAGCTTTTATCTTTTCACAGCAATTTAATCTATTTGCATTTACTGGTTACCGGTTTGCATTTTTATCATCTTACTTTATTTTTTAAACATACCATGCTTTCTTTTTTTTTTTTATTTCAGGGTATTATGGGGGTACAAACATTAAGGTTACACTTTATGTCTTTGCTTCGCCCAAGCAAGGGTTAGAGGCATGCCCTTCTCCCCTGCAATGCTCTCCATGTCCTTTTAGTTGTGGGCTTATCCCCCCATCCCCCTAATCCCTGGAGAGTATTACTGCCATGTGAGCACCCTAGTTAGTACCAATTTGATGGCGAGTACAATTGGAGCCCGTTCTTCCTATCTTGTGGTGCCTCACTTTGGATAATGGGCTTAAGTTTAATCCAGGAAAGTATAAGAGGTTCTAGATCACTGTCGTTTCTTATGATTGAATAATATTCCATTGTATACATATACCAAATTTTAATAATCCACTCATGGATTGACGGGCACTTGAGTTGTTTCCACATCCTTGCAATAGTGAATTATGTTGCCATAAACATTCGGGTGTAGATGTCTTTATCATAGAATGTTTTATGCTGCTTTGGGTAGATGCCTAATAGTGCTATTGCTGGATCAAATGGTATTTCTATTTTTAGCTCTTTGAGGTATCTCCAAATTCTTTTCCACAGAGGTTGCACTAATTTGCAGTCCCACCAGCAGTGTAAGAGTGTTCCTGTCTCTCCACATCCTCGCCAGCATTTGTTGTTTTGGGATTTTTTGATAGAGGCCAGTCTCACTGGGGTTAGGTGATATCTCATTGTGGTTTTGATTTGCAGTTCTCTAATGATTAGAGATGTTGAGCATTTTTTTACATGTTTGCTGGCCATTATTCTGTCTTCTTTTGAAAAGTTTCTGTTCATTTCCTTTGCCCAAGTGGTGCTGGGAAAACCGGATAGCTATATGCAGAAAAATGAAACCGGATCCCTACCTCTCACCTCTCACAAAAATCAATTCAAGATGGATAACAGACTTAAACCTAAGGCATGAAACCTTAAGAATTCTAAAAGAAGATGTTGGGAAGACCCTTTCAGACATCGGCCTAGGCAGGGAATTCTTGAAGAAGAACCCCAAAGCAATCACCGCAGCAACAAAAATAAATAAATGGAATCTAATCAAGTTAAAAAGCTTCTGCACTGCCAAGGAAACTATCATTAGAGCAAATAGACAGCCCACAGAACAGGAGAAAATATTTGCTCTCTACACATCTGATAAAGGGCTGATAACCAGAATCTATCTAGAACTCAAAAAAATCAACAAGCAAAAATCATACCATGCTTTCTTGTTTGTTTGTTTTGTAATCTCAGTTTGATTGCCTTTGTTGCACTGATCATGTTTTCTTCTTGCTTTTTTGTTACACCTTCCCCTCGACTTCAACTGTTTGAAGTTACAAATTTCATTTCTATTTTTTCTAATGTTTATCTTAAAATTTAGCCCATATATTTACCTATTATTTTCTCTCAATGTTTAAAGTTAATCTTTTCCACCTCTTCCTCCTAAAGAAAACAATAACTTTTCCTAAGCCTTCCTCTTCCTACCATCCTCACCATGTCCATGTCGTATGGTAGAAATTGTTTGTTCTGCTTTGCTGTTCATATTTTTTCCTTATAATCCATCCTTACTTAGAATTAATAATACACACTACTGGTTTCTTTGTGGAGAAGAGCAAACTAGAGCTCTTCCATCATATCTAGCTTAGAGAATTATAATGAGAATTTGAAAAAAAAACAAAGGAAAGTAATGAATCTTCTTATTTTGCCAGCTAGAACTAAAAAACTTAGGGAAGAAATAGCGTGTGTAGGAAGAACCTTGCTAAGTCATTGGATAGGGGTATGGAGGGAGGCCCAGTATGGAAGTGCTGAATGGAGACCACAAGAAGATAGTTCAACTGCTTTTTGTAAGTTAGCAAAAAAGTGCTTTTTGTGGTGGAGAAATCAGAAGTGAGAGAAGACCATGAGAAAGAGGAGAACAGTAGAGGACAGAGTAACGTGGCCCGAGACAGAAGCAGGGGGCAGGGGGGAGAATAGTGGGTGGACTCCCAGAGAATGGGGAATATGTAATGTTCACTTTACATTGTGTGTTGTGCAGAACTCACATGTGTATACTTCACCGTTACCTATAAATGCTAATAAAAATACACCATGCGTCACTCTCCCTCACTGAATGCTCTTGACTTTCGCCAGTGACAGAGGACTGTGGTTCCCCAGGCAAAGAGAGAGCTTTGTCTCACTATAGGTCAGTGCTGGAGGGGAAATAAAAAGATCCAAGATACAGAGTGGGGAAAGAGAGTGCAAAAAAGCAGAAAATTAGATTCAGAAGGACTAGAAAAAAATGGCACCCTAAGAATTCAGTGGATTCTCAGGGAAAACAAGGGACTCCATAGAACCAAGAATGGAAGTCCAAGTTACTCCAACCTATATTTTAATGCACAGGGACATGGGGCAGATGGTCAATGAACTGCAGCTGTTACTATCACCAGAAAATGGAGATGAGGGTCTCCACCCTACCTCCAGCAGAGAGTGAAATGTGGACCTCGCGAGTTCACACTATGAAGTTCATCCCGTGCACCACTGAGCCCCACTCAAATGCGAGGCGCTATTATGATTATTGGACCCACAAATCATGCAACCCCAGTCTTGGGGATAGAGTCGTTGCAAGAGTATCAGGTCCTGAGAACTTCTCTTCTTCAACTTCTGATATAAATGTTTTCCACTGGGACGGGGTGACCAAGGTAGCTTTCCTTAGTGATAAAGTTTAAGGATTCTTTATGTGTTAGTCCTGTATTCAGCCTCCCTTCCTGAGTCTCATTTTACACGTTGATTTTTTCTTTTTTTTTCATTTTAGGTTACATGAAACATCCCAGAGCCAAGTCAAATCTTTTGGAATAGATTCTTTTTGCCAGCTAAATGCATTCCAGGCATGCCATCTGACTTGAATTTGGTTATGATGTCACATTGAGAATGTTCCTTCCAGGAAGCAAACATGCTTGTTCTGAAGTGAGGGCTTAGCCTTTTCAAGCTATTCATTCAACCAGTGTTTATTAAATGTATCATACGTGCCAGGAACTATGCTGCATATTGTGGAGACAATGTCTTAATTGTCACTGTTGTCATCATCATTGTGGGCAGCCATGGATAGCAGAGCCAGAGTGTGGTGAGGGAAGAGGGCTGCTTCAGCCACCCCCACAGTCCCAGCAACCCTCTCCAAGTCCTCCAAATAAATGTGGATATGAGCTACATGAAAACGGTGGCACGCTTGCTAGGTCAGCACTTCAAAACAAAGTAAGTTTCCCGCTCTGCCCTGGCAACAGTGTTGGCAGCGCCCCTAAACTCCTGGGTATAGAAATTTTGAGATGCCCCTGACAGCAGCAAGTTCTCCGGCTTCCTCTTTAGTTCCTCTGCTGCAGCTCTTGTTCCTCTGGTCTCCCCAGTTCCTCTTCCGTTGTCTCCACTTCTCCATGATGCCTCTCACCCAGCACTTCAGGCTGTGACTCTATTGGACAGTCTGTTGCACTGCTGTCGTGGCTGTCATTGCAGAGACATTTCTGTGCTCCCAGCCTGGGTGGGGCATGACTTGCTGCACTCGGCCTGACATGGGCTACACCAAGCTCAAGTGCCTAATGTCCAGGATGGGGGATGTTATGGTTGAATTGTGTCCCCCCAAAATTCACATGTTGAAGTCCTAACACCCAGTAGTACCTCAGACTATGACCTTATTTAGAAATAGGGTCATTGCAGATATGAATTACATAAGTTAAAATGAAGTCATATGGGAGTGGACCAATATGATTGGTGTCTGTGCTTTGAAAAGGGGGAACTTTGCACACAGACACATGCACACAGAAAGAACACATGTGAACATGAAGGATGAGATTGAGATGACGCTTCAATAAGCCATGGAATGCCAAAGGTGGCCAGCATACTCCCAGAAGCTGCTGGAGAGGCATGGACCCCGCAGAAGGAGCCAAACTTACATATACCCTGATTTTGGACTTCCAGCCTCCAGGACTGCGAAGCAATTCCTGTTGCTTAAGCCACTCAGTTTGTGGTACTTTGCTACGGCAGTTCTAGCAAACTAATACAGGGGGTTTGAAAAGAAGTTGGATTTAGAGGGATGACTGGGTTGTGGCTACATTTTTAATTTCCTTTGTTGAGTATTCTGCTGTTGTTCTCTTTTGTTAGGCTTTGCTTTAAAAAAACAAAAAAGAAACTCATTCCCCCTAAAGTGAATATCTTATCACACAATAATATCATATTATATATGACAACAGCTCCTTCTAAGGCCACATTCATTTTAACAGGGGTTGAAACTTCAATTCAATATTTCCCACAGTGTACATATGAGTTTCCTGGGGAGTTTGTTCAAAATGCAGATTCCTAGGCTTCCCTCTTCTGCCTGCTGGATCAGAGTCCCTGAGGGCCGAGGCATGACAATCTTTGTGCTTGTCACACATCTTGGCAGAGTCCATGCATCACACTCTGAGGAACACTGACACGAGCTGAAGGAATGATGGGATTTCATGCAAATTCTGATGAAGCAGAGGCGTGTTTTGGTACGTATCTTAGTCTGTTTTGTGCTGCTATCGCAGAATACCACAGACTGGGTAATTAATCAAAGAAAAAAAGAAGTCTATTTCTTATAGTTCTGGAGCTGGGAAGTCCAAGATCAAGGGGCCGCATTCGTGAGGGCCTTTGTGCCGCATCATCCCATGGCGGAAGGGGGAAGGGCAAAAAGGCATGTGCCCGAGACAGAGAGGGAAGCGGGCGTAGCATCCTTTCTACCGGGAACCTACTCCCAGGGTACCTAACCACTCCTGGGATAACAGCATTAATTTATTCATGCGGGCAGAGCTCTCATGGCCTAATCACCTCTTAAAGGTCCCATCTGCCAACACTGTTGCATTGGGGATTAAGTTTCCAATGCATGAACTTTAGGAGACACATTGATACAGTAGTAGCCGAGTTCCATGGAGAGTCCCGAAATCCCACTATAGAAGCAGTAATCTTTCTAGCTAACATCCAAGGGAATATCCCCAAAGTACTCATTATGTATCTTAAGTTAAAATGATCTTATTAGAGAACTCCACAAAACCCACACCATTATAGTTTAATGAAGTAGAAAATTACTTCTAATTGGGTTTGTTTCCCCAAGTAAAGGAAAGAGTCAAGAAAGTCAGCAAATTCATTCATTTATTCAGTAACTTTTCAGCACTCTTCTAGGCACAGGGGGAAAAAGCATCAATTGAACAAGGCCTTGCTGTCGCTAAGGTTACACTCCAGAAGGAAAAGCAAACAGGAAACCAGCAGCAGATGAGAATTCTGGGCGCTCATGCCCCTCACTCACTTCCACAGTTTAGTCTCAGTTTTCTCTAGGTAGAAAATGGGTATGTAGCGATACTAAAAAAAAAAAATGCATCCAAAATTTACACATATGTTATAAAACTCCTACTCATTTTCAGGGAATAAGACGACGACATAATGCTTGAATGACTTAAATGTAAGATGCGAGTTTTAAAGTACTGTTCTGAAAAAATAATACTGCTACCACTCTATGCAACTTACCCACTTCTTCATACACATTTTGCCTGTGAATCCTGGCCAGAAGAAAACATTTGAAGGTTGGATGGTGTTAATTGCACTCTGTAGCAGGCAACACCCAGCACAGAGATGTGTTTCTGATTTGCTCAATTATCCTAACGTTTCCACAAGAACCCCGGAGAGGTTAAGTTTCAAGAGAAGATTTAATCGTAGGTTTTCAAACAAAATGGAAAGGTGCTAATAAAAGAATGAACATTCCAAACCACACTAAAGAGCAAAGAAAACAAGGATTAGAATTCCTGTTCATAACAGCTACAAAATATTAGTTTGCTGAGTTATTCAATAAGGTTTAGGAGACAGTCAGATAGCATGGAGAGGGTAGAATAGGCTGTAGTTTAAATTTAAGCCTAATTTAATTTTGATAGATGACGCCAAAATAATTCCCCCAGTGAGCACTATGTTAAAACCTAACACGATTTTAATTGTACGAATTGGTTTGCCAATGTTTACATACATTTTCTTTTAATATCCGTAAGTACGTATTTCCCAAAATCCAATGCTAGATTTGAAAATAGAACCTTTAGGGAAAAGCAGCAATCATCTACTACTGTGCATCCACTCCAGACAGGAAGAGACAAACTATATAATTTAGCAGCAAAAGCTTGTTTTTCTTCTAAGTCCCCGTCTCGTATTTCAGAGTTTTGTGTGGAGTTTTAGAAAGACTGTCGAAGACACGGTTCCTAAACCCACGGGCAGTTTAAGAGGATACACCATGCCTATTAATAATTGTATTACTCCTTTATTATTGCTGAGAATAATGATGGGCTGGAAGCATTGGTCCCCGGGCCGAATTTATCCTGAAATGTTTTCAATTAACTCTTGGCACTGGCAGGAAAGCATCAAACCTTTCCCAGGCTGAAATATGGAAAATCTGCAGGGAGCATCTCAGCAGGAGAGGAATGTCATTAAAATGAGCACATCATAATCCAACGACTTCTGCTCCCCCCTAAGCCTCCCTATTGATAAGGAGTTCTGGGCAATTTTTATGGATTTGCAAAGAGAAATGATTTCATAAGATCCTTTCAGAGAGGTTGCTTTGGCCTGGGCCTTTGAATTATTATCTGCTCGCTGATGAAAAAATCGTCAGACGTTTGGCTTAAGTGTGACTGCTCCATAAGAGGCTGGACTGAAGGGAATGAGGCGCGACTTTATCCAGCAGACAGCTGCTTTCTGCAGTCGCTGAGGGTCTGACACCCAGCCCACGTTCCCAGGTCTCTGCAGAGTGACACACTGTTACAACCTGTGTTTTCAATGGCCTGCTTGGAGAGGTGAGAAGCAGCCTTCTAAAGGAATGAGATCAGCAACCACACCATCTAACAACTTTCCAGGTGTAAGTTCACTTCAGAAAAAATTCAATTGCCCTCCTGGGAGGGTGGGTAGGTGGGTGGGGGCTGCAGTAGTTGGAAGCTGCTGGGGGAAGCAGTGCAAGGAAGTAAAGAAATTTGTCTATGGATGTTTTCAAATGTGCATCTCTGTCCTCAACCTCCTACCCCAACTGAACGTCTGCATTCTATGGTTAAATGTGTCATGCGAAATTTAAAAGAGAGCCTCCGTTTCCCCACCTGTGAGATCATAACCATAGTGATGCTATTGAGTCAGAAAATACCTGTACTGCGAATGCTAAAAGAGATACTACATAGGAAATGTTCTGAAGTATTTGTTGTAATTTTTTTTTTTTTTTGCCACATTAAAAAAGTAAAACACCAAAGCCCTTGACAAGTGCTATTCAAAAACAAGAGAAGTCCACGAAGCCATGAGAGCCCACAGGAGCTGAAGGAGATATGACAAGTAAATGTAATATATTCTGGATGCGATCCTGGGACAGAAAACAAACAAACAAGCAACAACAACAACAGCAAAACAGGTAAAAAACCAAGGTAATATGAAAGACATTATAGACTTTAGTTAATAACAGTATATCCATCATGGTTCATTGATCATAACAAATGCACCACACCAATATAATATGTTAATAATAGTGAAACTGGGTGAGAGCATATCTAGGAACTCTTTCTACTATCTTCTCAATTTTTCTGCAAATCTAAAACTGTTCCAAAACATGAAGTCCATTAAAAACAAACAAACCAAAAGGCAAAACATTAGTTGAAATGATAAGGTGACCTTTTACGGATAGTATTTCATTCTAATAAAAGCAAGGTTATATACGCATTTTAGACTAGATGAATAAAGAACATTTATTATATTCCCATATTCTCTGTCCATGTCACCCTTTATGCCCAATTCCCTACAGAATGCACCTTGTCGACTCCATCACCTGGACTTTGAAGCAAACAGAAACCTGAGCTCATCCTCTTTCCCCATATTACACGCCCCTTCCAAGCTTCCTTGGGACGGATGGTGACTGACACCAAGGCTGCAGGCTAATGAGGAATGCGCCCCCTCGGTCCTTATTCTTCCACATTTCCTGTTACCCAAGTCCTGCAGTTCTGTCTTCTTGGTGTCACATTTGTCTCTTCCATCCATTTCTTTGGTCATCACTCTATCCTAGACCTTTAAATCTAGATTAGTGCAACTTCATCCATTTTTTCTTTTTGCAAACCCATGTATCTCCCTGGAAAACCTTTCCCAATCATTATTTTCACTTAAGTCACTTATACATTTAGCAAGATGAAGTGCGGCCTGTTTTTCCTTCCCTGAAGCAGTGGTTCTCCAGCTTGTATCTCATTGACCTGGAGAACTTATTAAAATGACACCCCAGAGTCTCCAGTTCAGTAGGTCTGGAGCAGGGGCCTGAGGACCACATGTTGAGAATCAGAGCTCTGAAGTACCGACTCCAAATCCCTCTGCTAGATTTTAGTATTTCTCTCTCTCTTTCTCCCAACCCTTAATTCCACTGCGCTTCACTCCCAAGGACCTGCCGTGGCTCCAGTTAATCAGTTGTATTTATTTGCACCCTTGTTTTTTTCTGCTTTGTTTCATTGCCTAGGTCAGTTTTCCCTTCCCTACCAATCCTTGTTTTTTATTCTTTCAAAACCAATTTGGGCCTTATCTCTTGCAGCCCTTTCTCAGATCAACTTATCCCACCCTTGGGAGTTACTGAGTACCTCCTCCCCATAGCTCACACCCAACCCACAGGCTCTCCATGAGCCAGAACCACAATCGAGCACGTGCAGGATTCTTCACATGCTCTGTCCCCTTCACCAGCACTGCTAAATTCAGATGAGCGGAACCAGAATCTCCAGAGGTGGAACCCCAGACGCTGGGTTTTCCAAAGCCCCAAGGCTTGCAGGTGGTATCTGAGAAACGCTGGTTTACTTTCTCAACACCCATCCATTTCTTAACTCTTTGAAATTGGCTTCAATCCCACCACTCTACCGACATAGTTTTCTTGAAAGTTACTAGTGATTTTCTAATGAATCCAATGATTTTCCCTACTGATGACTGATGACAGGTTCTTCCTCATTACTTTCTCCTCCCTGGGCTTTCCTGGTGCAGCATTATTCTGATTCTCGTAGGGATCTGTTCTAATTCCTTTCAATCCTCCCACCCTATGATGCCAAGGACACTATTTTCAGCCCTTTTCCCTTCATTCTATATACTCCTCTCTTTGGAAATCCCACCCCTTTGCATTCTCTCGATTTTCAACTCCAAAGCAGCTGATTTCCAAAGCTGTGTCTCCAGGTCAGCCTCTCTTATAACTGCTCTTTCCATTTCTGACTGTCCGCTGGATTGTCCAACTCTGGGTCAACATTTCCGGAACCTTCCTTATTGCCCAGCACGCAAATCTTTTCTTCCTCTTATGTGTTTTGTTTGTACTAAGGCTGCCACCACTCTTGAAGAAACCCAATCATATTGTCTTTAATCCATGGCATCAGTTCCCTTTGACTCCTTGGTCTACTCCATATCATGCACCTAAGGTGTATGAATCTTGCCAACATTGACCTTTCCATGGCCTCACACCTGTTTCTCCATCCATCCATGTAGCTGCGATTCCAGCTCAGAGCTGGTATTGCCTCGCTAGTGTCTTGGACTCCAACACAGGCTCACCCAGTCCTTCTCACAAACTGTATTCAGATATATGTATGTATGTATTAATAATTGTTCATTTATATCTCTACCTATTTTAGCCTGAGGATTTATGGCAATGTTTATGAATGCATATAATGAAAGACAAAATGTAAACTATAAAGTCAGAAGCATGGAAAAATAAACATCAGAATGGAAGGTCGGGATCTAGCAGAAATTGATTGCAGATATTAATATTTAGGCCATGGTGTTTAGCCCTGCAAAAAGTCAAATGGCAGATTTGCATTGAGCCACTGGGAGCCAAATGGAAAAGGAAAACAATTAGATGATTCCATTCCCTGTAAAGGCAAAACTTAGGAGTTTCTCAGAAGAAACAAAGTCTCTGACACTTCATTTGAGAATAAATTTCCTAAGTGAAGGTTCTTTAAAGGGAGCAAGCAGATCACTTTTTCTAAAGCATAGCTCCAATCATAATATTCTTCTGATTAGAACTTTTAAAACTATCCCCCTGTAAGTTGAAATAACAAATTCTAAACCTCATACATCATGGCCTGAGCTTTGGGAAATGATTAAATGCCATGTTACCTTTCAGTCCTCTCTTGCTCCTTCCCCTGTGTTCCCTGCATTCTGGGCAAAAAGAACTACCCCAGCCCTCCACGTCCCAGCACCCATGTCCGACCCGGTGTCAGGAATGCCTCTCCCCAGTGCCTGTTCTGTAACTCATGTTTCTCCAAGTGGATCTTCAGCTCTTCCAAAGCAGGGGCTCAGACTTCTGGGTCCCCCACAACAAAGGCTATTCTATGGAAGGCCCACTTGCTAAAATAAGCATTCAGGCTCAGACCTTGAAATGTGACCAGCCACACAGAATTCTCAACAGACCTCTTCCATATGAAAATGTAAATTTTTCAGGGGACAGTGAAAGAAGTATTTATTCATTTCATCATGTCCAAATTCCAAACAACATGGGAAGACATTAAACTGGCCTTGGTTAGTTTATTCTCCTAGTAAGGGAGTCAAGAGCCTTCATTGTGGATGTTGCCTTAGGGCCCCACGAGTTAAAACCATCTCACTTCTCAGGAGCTCACCTGGGTGCTCAAAAAGTAGTTTTGAATGAGCGAATGGTCTCTTTGTAAGCTCAATATTTGGTCGGAAATCTCATTTGCAAAGTCATATGAGACATTTCAGATAATGCTATAGAAAAAAACTGTGACTAATTCTTTCTTATACTTCACACCATTATTCATAATAATGTGGTAAAATGGAATAATCCAGGATATGTACCAAAAAATACATCCTCTTCCTCTCCTTACTCAAAATGTCTATAGCTGATTCATAAACGGTATCAATGTTGCTGAGGCCATTCCTCACCATTATAAGTGGCCTAATGTAATTTCATAATCTCCAGTATTGCAAATTTGATGCAACAACTTTCTTTCTCAGTCCCTACAAAAGGTGTCATTTCTGCACTCCAGTTGGAAAATACTTTTTCTTTTCCTTTCCTTCTCTTCTTTCTTTGTTTTTTCTTTTTTCTTTCTTTCTTTCTCTCTCTCCTTCTCCTTCCTTCCTCCTTTCCTCTCTCCCTCCCTCCCTTCCTTCCTTTCTTCCTTTCTTCTTTCTCTCTTCTCTCCTCCCCTTCTCTTTCTTTCTCCCGCAACTCCCTCTCCTCCTCTTCCTTCTTTCTTTCCTTCCTCCCTTTCTTATTTTGTAGCATTCAAAGTTTGGGCGGTGCATCCTCAGAGAGCTCACTTCAATCCCATAGTACACTAAACCTTTTTTAAAAAGTTCTTTATGTGTTTTATTAAATCATTTTATTCTCGTAATGCCTTATGAAGGCAGCAATAGTACAATTCCATTTTAAAGAAGAAACCACACACAGAAAGGTGAAATCTCGTGTTCTAGATCACACAGCTAGTCAGTGCTATAGCTGGATTTGAACACAGGCTGCCTGGCTCTGGAGTTCATGTTCTTAACCTTGACACTATACAGCCTAAGTTACACCTAAACATACCTCCCAGTTTCTAGTCCTATCTATCTGAACATTGCTTCCAGTCTAACCACCTCATTCAATCATAGCAACTCTGTGAGGCCTGTAGAGTGGGTATTACCATTAGCCCATTGTGCAGATGAGAAAACTGAGTCTGAGAGAGGGAAAGCGATTGACCTAAGGTTTCATGTTAGATTGGTGATTGAGATGAGACTCAGGCTGAGAAGCTCCTTTTGGCTAGTATTTCTCTCTCTCTCTCTCTCTCTCTCTCTCTCTCTCTATATATATATATATATATATATATACACACACACATATATATGTAGCCAATAAATATATTATTTCATATAAACATATATGTATAAACAGTGTTATTGAGACATAATTCACATACCGGTGTATGTGAATTCACCCAAAGTGTACAAATAAGTGATTTTTAGTGTATTCACAGATATGTGTAAACATAACCACTATCTCATCTTAGAATATTTTCATCACCGCAAAAAGGAGCCCAGTTCCCATTGGCAGCTATTCCCCATTCACCCCAACATTCTCTTCCTTTCCAGTCTTAAGGAATCACTAACCTACATTCCATCTCTATAGATTTGCCTATTATGGACATTTCATATGAAGGGAATCATACCATATTTGCTCTCTTGTGACTGGCTTCTTTCACTTAGCATAATGTTTTCAAGGTTCACCCCTGTCATAGCACGTATCAGTACTTCATTTTTTCATTGCCAAGTACTATTCCATTGTACACACATACCTCATTTTGTTTATCTACTCAATTGTGTTGCTTCCACTTTTGGGTTATTATGAATAATGCTTCTATGAACATTTGTGTACAAGTTTTTGCATGAACATATATTTTCAGCTCTTGGGTTAGAAGTAGAGTAGAAATGCTGGGTCAAAGTGGTAACTCTGTGCCTAACTTTTTAAAGGAACTGCCAAATTGTTTTCCACAGTAGCTGCACCACTTAAATTTCTGCCAGTGATCTAGGATGGTTGTCCTTCCTCTACGTGCTCACTGTCACTTGGTATCGTCTGTCTTTTTTACTTCAACTATCCTAATGGTTATGAAGTTATAGCTCATGTGGTTTTGATTTAATTTCCCAGGCAACTAATGACATTGAGCATCTTGTGTTTATTGACTGCATATCTTCTTTGGAAAATTGTCTATTCAAATCTTTTGCCCTGTTTAAATTGTGTTACTTGGCTTTTTAATTTTTGTGTTTAAGTACTTTATATATTCTGGATTCAAGTCCTTTGTACTCAGATTTGCAAATATTTTCTCTCATTCTGTCAGTTGTCTTTTCAATTTCTTGATGCTATCATTTATAGCACAAAAGTCTTCTATTTTAACTAAGTCCAATTTATCTATATTTTTGTTATTGTTTTGTTGGTTGTGCTTTTGGTGTCATTTCTAAGAAACCATTTCCTAACCCAAGTTCATGAAGATTTACTTTGGAGTTTTCTTCTAAGAAATTTATAGCTTTATCTATTACATTTAGGTATGGTATATGGCCCATTAATTTAATTTTTGTGTATGGTGTGTGCTAGGAGTCCAACTTCAATCTTTTGCATAGGATTTCCAGTTATTCACTACCATTTGTTGAAAAGATTATTTCCACCACTGAATTGTTTTTGAAAGTCTTGCAGAAAATCAATCAATCATAAATGTAAGAGTTTATTTCTGGACTTTCAATTCCATTCCATTAATCTAGATTTCTACTGTTATATCTTGATTACTGTAGCTTTGTAGTAAGTTCTGAAATTGGGAAATATGATTCTCCCAGTTTTATTCCTTTTCAAGATTGTTTTGGTTATTTTGGATCCTGTTTCCAAAAAAATTTAAATACAGCTTGTCAATTTCTACAAAAATGTCAGTTGGTATTTTGATAGGGATTGCATTGAATCAGTAGATCAATGTGGGTAGTATTTCCATCTTAACACTATTAAGTCTTCTGATCCATAAACATGGGGTGTCTTTTCATTTATTTAGATCTCCTTTATTTTAACAAAACTTGCAAATTTTGATGTATAAGTTCTTTTGTTAAATCTATTACTAAGTATTTTTGAATGCTATTCTAAATGGAATTATTTTCTTAATTTTATTTTATTTTTGAAATGTTCACTGACAGTGAAGAGAAATATAATTGTTTCGCATTGATCTTGTGTCTTGCAACCTCACTGAACTTGTTTATCACTTCTAAAATCTATGGATGATCAAGTCTTTTGTATGAAATTACATAGTACAGTCAGCCCTCCACAGCCAAGGATTCTGCATCCATGGGTTCAAGCAAACTTGGATGGAAAATATACACAGTTAGCCCTCCATATCCATGAATTTTCATTCACAATTGGTTGAATACATGGATATAACACCTGTGGGTAGGAATGGCTGACTGTATTCTTTTTGTGGATTCTTTAGGATGTTCCATATTCAAGATTTTATCATCTGTCAACAGAGATAGTTTTACTTCTTCCTTTTCACTCAATGCTCCAACATTTTACAACTCTGCCTTAGCCTTCATTTCCTATTTGTAAAAGTTCTCAAGGTCAGCCTGAGATGAGAGATTGGAGTCCTCTCAGGCCTTTCCTGGTCATCCACATACCCTGCATATGTATGTATCTTGTATAATATATCCCCAGTAATATGTCAGAATTTTTCAAAATCCCCTATGAACATCTCACTCTCCAGACTTTCCTTTTAGATCTTGGCAATTCTCTTGTTTTCTCTAAGTGATGTAGCACCCCCAGGCAGATGTAATGTTACATAATTGCCTCTGGCAATTTCACCAAATGCCCTGGAATTAGGGTTTTTCCTGCGGAGCAAGTTCCAGGCAGGTGGCAGGTCTGATTAAATTCAGGTAATAGTATAAAGAATAAATTTAGTATACTAAAACCTACCTGATAGAATAGTGTTTTTTTAGGGGTGTGTGTTTTACTTTATGTATCTGTGATAGGCAGAATAATAGTCTCCCTCAGCAAAAAAAAAAAAAAAAAAAAAAGAGAGAGGGAGAGAGAGAAAAACAAAGAGAGAGATCTCCATCTTAGTCCCCAGAACCTATGCTTTACATGGCAAGAAGGACTTTGCGGATGTGATTAAGTGGAGGAACTGGAGATGGGAACATTATCCTGAATTATCCAGGTGGGCTCAATGTAAGCACCAGCATCCCTATAAGTGAAAGAGGGAGGCGGGGGAGTGAGAGCCAGAGAAGGAGATGGGGAGGGGCTTGGGGTGATGCAACTGCTGGCATTGAAGATGGAGGGGCCATAAGGCGAGGGCTGTCTGCAACCTAGGGGCTAAAAAAGGTGAGGGAATGGATTCTTCTCTAGACCTACCAGTAGGAAATTTCATTTTAGCTCCATGATATTCATGTTGGATTTCTGACTTCTAGAACTGTAAGACAGTAATGTTTGTTTTGTTTTAAGCCGCTATGTTTATGATAATTTGTTATAGCAGCAATAGAAAACCAAGTCAGTACCTTTATGTACCTTTACTTTATGTGGGGAATTTTAAATTTTCTTTTTAATAGTTCTATATCTATAATCTGGTGATAAAATAACTGCAGGAGAAAGCATCTATGAGAAGGAGAGCAAAGAGTTGAGTCGCAAATGCAGCTAAGATGAAAGCAGGTGGTGGAGTCTAAATTGCATCTTTCTTAGGAGACTTCAAGCTTTCAATAACCTCTTACTGCCCAAGACGAATATAGAACTAAGTGTGAACTTAAAACCTAAGACAGCTTACAAAATATCCAGAGTTGCTAAATTTACATCTTGAAGATTTATTCTGCGCATAAAAGAATCCTGCTCAGTGATTTCTGCACTTGATTTACTAACTCCGAGAAGGATGGCTGATTTGGGCCACTGCTTTCTGCTTCATCAGATGTCATATCCACCACCCACATTGCTAGCCTCTAGCATCATCCCAGGATTTATGGAGAACGTTGAACCTGATTTGTCCTAAAACCTTTCTATTCCAAATGCTGCATGGACTTTGCCTATTGGCAAAGACAGAATTTGCCAGAGTTTCTTTGACATTGTGGTGGGAGTGGTGGGGAGGGGGTGGTGGAGAGGGGAGACAATGTCCCAAAACACCTGGATTGTTCCACACACAACAGGGATGAAAATTACCAGTAAGACAAGTAATGGCCTCAACTCAGTTGGAAGACTCATAATTCCCCTTTCTAAAGAAAACAATTTGCAACCCTTAAGAATTTAGGCCTTAAAGACCACATACATGGGCCATTCTTCGTTGTCTAGTTTCCATCTACCATCTATCGATGCTCCATTTTTTGCTTTGTTTTTGTTTTTCTCTCTTGTGTCTATTTGAAGTGTTTGTCACTAACAGTCACACACAATTAAAGGAAAGGTAACTTGAAGTGCAAGGGTCTGGGAGTGATACAAGGAGAAGGAAGAGGAGATAACATGGAAAATGACTTTTACAGGAGATCCTGTTCTTTGAAAGCATATGCACTCTTAGCTTGAGCTAAGAATTATGAAAACATCCTTCTGTTATACAAATAACCTGATACTTATCCTCACTTTCAATTTTTTTTTCATTCTTCATCCCTTTGTAAAAAGACCTCCAGTGCAACACACATATAAATTCATGGTCACCCTGCATTTATACCTCTGCCAATTCTTCCCTTCCATGTAAACTTTAGGAAGTTCCACTCTAAATAGTTTTCAAATCCAAGCTGCCACTTTGATTTCATCAAATCAAGTCCTTGTTGAGATCAAACCTTTGAAATGAGAAAAGATTTTTAATCCATTTACACCAGATGGGGTCTAACTCTTGCAGTCCTGAGAGCTACAGGATTAGGATTTCTCAAACCCTTTCCATACTCCTACCTCCCACATACCCAGCATATTTTACAGCTACTTTAATCAAATTGTATCAGCACTTGCATTTGAACAAAATCAGGGTAAGAATGTTCTTTATAAGCCAGTCTTGCTGTGACTGCTGGTGCACTTTAGTGACAAAATGCCATCCTTCTCTACATGGATCAGCAAATAAACATGAAACAGGACTTACTGAAAATAAGCTTGCAGCTAAGCCTTTCAGTAAGGGGTAACAAAAGTAAGAAAATGTCCGAGATTTTAACAGAGGGGTATTTTTGTAATAAGCTTGAAACATTTATGTGTAGAATAAATGAATGGAAATGACAAGTTTCTTCGACTATAGATATTGAACTTTTAAATTTAAAAAATCATTGAAATTATCCTGTTTTCATTGTCATTAAAACAGAAACATTATTTTCTTATAAATGGCACCTTAAAGAATTATTAAATTTCTTGTAGCTGTCACTTACTCACTCTACAAAGCTATTTCCCTTTTCTTCAACTGGCACTTGCTGGAAAACACAGATTGTATTTTACATTCTCAGTTCAAATTATAGGATAAGGTAAATTGTGAAGTTGCGTGCTACACAAAGCTGGATAATCTACTCCTAGCAATAAACGCCCAAAGCATGAGGAGTCTGGGCATAGTTGTGGGCGGATGGCACCACCTCCATTCAGAATCTATGTGACAAGCACGGGGCAGGGTGGAGTGGGGGGTACCTCTCCAGAGCCTGCTTGGTGACTTCCAAAATGTGATCAAGGCACTACCTGTGGGAAGTAGCCCTGCAAATGGTAAAGGCTATTTGTCATTTGTGGCATTTAGAGCCGGCTGTCCTATAATGCCATCTCAAGCTTAAATAAATTTATGCTTAAACAAGCTTAAACAAAATGGAAAAAAAATTTTTTTAATGTTTTAGGATTAATAGAAAGTTGAAGTTTGTATCAGGTAATTTATGAAAAATATTATTCCTTGGGAGTATAGAACCTTGATATTTGCTGGCTAAGAGCAACAGCACGGAGGGAGAGAAAAATTAAGCAAATAAGTGAGCAAATGAAGAGGGATATCTACAAACAGGACATGGAGCCTTGACATCTTAGGTTTTCATGGTGAGAGAGCACTGAGTAATTTGATCAGGGTGAGCTCTAGTCCTCCAGAAGTCATGGGAAGGTCAAGATGCATAGGGGATTGCAGCGGACTCTGCCAGGGCTCTGCCCATGTCCCTTGGTCCCCTCTCCTGCAGAAGCATTCCCTTCTGGCTGCCGGTGGTGGCACCTGAGTATTTGTTGGGGAGCTGCTGGAACCCATGTTGCCTGCAACACTGAGCCTGGCAGTCAATAACCCCCCTGGTCCCCCTCTAAACAATAACTCAAGAGTGTGGGGCATAAGTGGCACAGGTCCTCTGCCCCTTGGTTGGGGTCATCCTGAAGTTTGTGTCTTACACCCTTCCCAGAGCTTTCTGGTGAGGTTGTGAATCGGTTGCCCTCAAGGTTAGCTGGCTTAATGATGCCCCCTTCTTGGGTGCTCTCTGCTCCCTATATCACCTCCCCACTCCTGCTGGTCTTCCCTACATTGCCAAAAGTATTACATGCCCTTAAACCAAGTCTCGGGCTCTGTTTCTAATAAAGGCAAGCCTTTTGGAATCATTGCAAAGGGGATATCCGGCTTCCCTAGTTCTCAAGGGGTAGCTAGAAATGGGGTTAGAAATAAAGGTGAAGAGGGCAAGGAAAAAATTGGGAGCTAGAGAATTGGGTTTTCTGAGCTAAAACCCCACTTTCATGACTCACTAGGCAGAAACCACGGGCAAAGCACTCCCTGTCACTGAGCTTCATCTCTAAAATGTAGACAGTACTCCTCCCTTGGGATCCATGAACAGGGGCAGGGGGCCATTCCAAGTAGGTCTGTGAGCGATACATGATGCTCCCTTCCAGCTCACTCTACGCGCCTTCACTTTTGCCCGGCACACCCCCCCATTTCCATGGTGGCTTACTTGGCACATACCGGGCTCAGAAGAGTAGGGGAATGAGGACTCTCAGGACAACCCTTGACCAAAGGGAGAGATGGAGACCATGGATAAATGCCCCGGTCTTCGAGTAGATAGTTCTGGGAAGCATTCGGGACACTTCTCAGAAGGTCTAGTGAGAATTAAACTCCTTGCCCTCAGTGGTGACCTTGACACTCACCCTTATGCTGGCTCTTCTTCCTTTCCTGTCTCATTCTCCCACTCCCGCACCCCCGTTTTCCCAGATGAACTGCCTGCACCCATGCCCTTCCCTCTGAGTCTTCTTCGGGAGGAACCTATGCTAAGACATGAAGATTTTTTATAAGTTAACATCATATTTGAGCTAGTGCTGTACGAAAAACAGGAGGCCACAAAACCCCGCAGAACATACTCACACAGGAGCACCTCTAGGGTTGCCACCCTGAGAAGCTCTGCACCTCTGTCTGTGCTCCTGGCTCACTCAAACCACTCTCAGCTTCCTCTCTGGAAATCTTCAGACCCACTGCAGGAGCTGCATGAGGAAGTGAGAAGCTCCCTGGGGAAGGAGAAGGAAAGTTAGGATCTTAAACCCTTCCCAGAGCTTCCCTACACTCTCGGATTAAGACTGCTCAACTGCAGAGGAGGCTGCCCACAGCCCGGGCCCCCCTGGGACTTGGGGTGACCCCACTCACACACATCATTTCTCCACCCAGGGAACTCCTCACTCCCATGGGCATCCACTGATCCCCCTAAAATAAAGAGTCGCCTTTCCATATCACCTTTGCTCAAGGCTACTTAGTGACAAAAGGATTGTTTTACTTTTGATTCTTAGACCAAGAAAATCAAAACTTTGCTCTAGTTTCAGATGCTTCCTCAAAAGCACCCAGTTTTTAAAAACATAAAGTGTGATTGCTTTCAATGTTTCCATCCCAGTGGAGCGAGTCTCTACAAAACCTTTGTTTTCCATGGTGGTGCAGTGATTGCGTCATCCATGTCAACTGCGCTCTCCTGCACCAGGTGGCTTTATTTAATTCCTGGATCTTTTACAGGAGAGAGTTGGCTCAGGTGGGCCCTAGGTGGTGAGGGGACAGCTAGCGAGGGGAGCAGCGTGTGAGCAGAGCCAGACTCTCCAGAACCAACAGCTCCTTCCTGCCCTTCGTCCTGCTGGAGAAGCCCTAGAAGGCTTTCATTTCTCACATGGGGGCATTTCTCCCGTCTCCTGGGGACATGCGGAGTATATGCAGACAGACCAATGTTCCTTTCTTTATTTAGATTGCTTTTTTACCTTTTTAAGGAGGGAGGCCTATATCTGAATGACGTTCAAGGCTTACTTTTATGTCTCTCTCTGTGTTGGGGGTGCATGAGGGGCGTCAGGAGGTTATGTATGCATGGGCCCCATTCCGGCCTGGAGGAGAGCGCGGGGCTGGAGAGGTGATGCTCTCTTCCAGTTTGCTGGAAACTTCATCTTCCCCTTCCCCCAAAGAGAAAAGAGCAGCAGCCGCAGCTACACCAGTCTCTACTTTTTGAAGGAAACTAAGGCTTGACTGCTGCTCCTGGCCCGGGGGGATAGTCCCCTCCCAGGAGACCTGGTTGGAAGAGCGGGTGAGCGCGCAGCAGCAGCGCAAGCGCACCCGAGACGGTGCCGCCTGTGTCCTGGGCTGGGCATCAAGTTGGGGGGTTCAACGGTTCAACTCAGGTCTAGGGGGAAGGAGGGAAGGAGGAGGCGGAGAAAGAGGGAGAGAAGGAAGCCAGGGACGTGAGTACGTGTGTGGGGGTGGGTGGAGAACAAAAGGCACCATTCTGCCGGCTCTTCTCTGAAAGGCCCATCAGCTCCATTTACTGTGTCTCAATAGCCCAGGCTCAAAGCACGGCCGCCTGTGGGCCAACTGCTGCCTCTCCCGGGATGCGCACTTCCCAGCGGGGAAGTGAAAGGGCCCGGGACGTGGCGGGAGAGGCCGAGGAGGGCGGAGGAGCGGGAGAGGGGCCGGGAGAGCGGAGCGGGGAGAGCGCGAGCGGCGGGAGAGGCGCGGGGGTGGGAAGGGACGGAGGAAAAAAGGGACGGCGTGGGGGAGGGGAGAGAAAAGAAAGGGGAAAACCCCCTTGCTGACACGGGGCATAACTTAATTTTCACGGTGCCGGGACAGCTGTGTCGTGTAATCTGCCATGGCATGCCGTTAAAGCTTCAATGACTTTACTGACCCAGAAGGGAGACTCAGACCGTGGAGAGGCTTTTGAAAAGAAGTGGTGATCTTTCACGATTTATGAGCTTGTCTTAAAGAAACAGACTCCACTCACTTTAAATTAATCGCCCTTTCCAGGGTGCACAGGAACGGGGGTCCGGGCGCCGCGCGCGGCAGAGGCGCTGGTGCGGTGGGGCGGCCCGGGCCAGGCGCGCGGCGGAGGGTTCCGATCCCGCCAGGGCCGCTCCGCCGCGCCCCGCAGAGGTCTGGGGACGCGGGACGGGGCGCGGGCCGCAGCCTGTGCCGTGCCGAGGAAGGGCCGCCGTCCCCGTCGGGAGGCCCGGGAGGTCAGAGCGGGCATGGCTGGCAGGGGGTGCGAGCGAGCGTGTGTGTGGTGGGGAAAGGCCTTATTCACGTTCCTGGACTCGCATTCATTGTGCGAGAAGAAAAAAGAAACCAGGAGAAATATAAGGCATTTCACACCCTGATGAAATGCGAGACCTCCCGTGTGATTAAACCGCTGAAAGGAAAAGTGGGGTATTACCAGACCCATTTGATCCTCCCTCATTTTCCATATTTCTCAGAACAAAAGGTGAAAAGCTCATCCTAATGTGCGGATACTTAACTGTTTAAATTTCCACGGACATGTGTCCCCAAAGGGATACTTTGGAGAACTGACAAACCTAAAATTATTAGCCCTAATGTCCTAGAGAAGAGTCCCAAGACCAGAAATATCCTTTAACTTAAGAAAGCCCAGCAACCGACTGCATTTATAACATCTTCAAACACCTTTGCGACGTTGAAAGCTTTCTCTTGGCAATTGAACTTCCTCTGCAGAGGACAAATGAGTCTGCAGGAAGAAGCTCCACGCCTGAGGCTTTGCCCTTCGTTTCATCTGGGGCTGCCCTTTATGCCTATTTGGTGTTCCAGGGGCTGCTGCGTTTTAATGCATTTTGGAGCCTTTTTTATTTCTTCGGTTTCACCAACAAGTGATGTAAGACTGGTTACCTTTGAGCAGCTTCGGGTGTATTGAAGGCTCCTGGGTTTAGAAATGGGATCCAGATAAAAGAAATTTCAAGGACGGCAGGTAGAGCAAACCTATTCTTCATCATTTTGATCAAATATTGTATCTGGTCTCCAGATAGTGATTAGAACAGCACTCCCTTCATAAACCACAGTCTTGGTCCATATTTTAAAGTTTGGCACCACTGAACAGACGTCTAAGGATTCTTGTAGGAGGTGCTGGGAGAGGACAGAAGTTGGCCTTGCTCCTGCCGGCCTTGTGAGACGCCCAAATATGATCCATGCGGAGATAACCCGCACCCTCCCTGGGATGCCCTAACCGTTCTAAGCTCAACTGCAAGGTGATGTGGTGTGTTTTTAAGAGAGATATTCTAGCTGATGGAGGCACAGTGGGCCCTCTAAGGACAAATTTGGCACCTTTTTTCCTAAAAGCTTTCCATTTTAATTATCATCGAACAACTTTACAACATCAACCCTAAAACAATTAGTAATTCCTTTCACCTTACAATCCATATTACAGCAACAATTTTAATTTCTTTGTGGCCTCTTGATTTTGATATACCTATATAGATTTTACCTTGCTTATAATCATACAATTAATTAAATATTTTGCTCTGCTTTCAGACGTTGCATTCTGTATACTTCTATGTGTGCCTAATATTTACATTTGTTTTCCTCTTTAGGCTGCATAACATGTCATTGTATTAATATACTATCATTTTCCGAACACTTTTCTATTTTTTTACTGCTTTTTGATATTGCCACTCTAAAGTTCTTAGTTCATGAAATTGCCTGGATGTTTTGTAGTAGTGGTATTTCCTTAGGATAGATTTCCAAAAATGGCACTATTGAATCAAAAGCACAGATTTTAAAAACCCATCTTTTTCCATGAATGAAGTAGTTCATGTTTGTTCTGATCACAGCTCTGAAAGAATATTTGACACTTATGGTGGAATAAAAACCACAGCCTTTTTGTGTCAGCTTCATCACGTCACACACTCAGATCTGAACAGTGTCTAAGTATCAAAGTGTGTCACACAGAGGCAGAGATCACTGGCCAGCATGGACACACAATGATGACTGTTCATTCTCCCCCAGGGCCCCCAGCTTGCAAAGGTCTCACAACAACCCCCTGGGACCAGATTTTGGAAAGCAGAGGGGAGATCTTGTGAGAGGGGAACAGGTCTCAGGAGAGCCTATGGTTCAGTGACTGTCAGAAGGGAACCTGGAGGTGTCTGCCTAATCTTCTCTTGTCTACCACCTGGCAGGGAGGCCAGGGCCAGCGGCCACAGCCAGCAGTAAAGATGCTGCCCCATCATGACCTCCCAAGGCCATTTCACAACCTCATCAAACCCACCGAAGAGTCACAGAGGAGCACAGAGTTGGTGTTGCAGGAAGTCTCACCTGAGAGTTCAATGACAATCTTACTATAGGGGAAAAAAAAAAAAATTGCTGTTCTTTCCTATCCACAAAAGGGAAGGTAAGGCCCCAAAGCTACCTGTGAGGAGTGGATCAACACCATCAGGAATGTGTACCACTCAAGGGACATTCACCGTTAAACAAGCAGGCATGGGTTGTTCCTAGGTGTTTTCTTATTCTTATACCAAGGGAAATAATGAGGTCACCTTTAATCTGAATCCATTTATTGCACCAGGGTTTTTGACAGCACAAAATGTTCAGTTTGCTTAGGAGAGATTAGAGGGATGAATCAATTGTAATTCCAAATTGGTCAGAGCAAATTTGGATAAAGTGGAATTTTATGTAGACTAGGAATGAACTTGAAGGCATCTATTTAGAAACATGTAGCCAGTTATGGTAATCAGTCCTGTCCTTTCCTGAAGTATTGGTGGCACCTCAACAGGGCTTGTCATTTGGGAGGAGATGCTAATCAAAATCATTTAAAGTTGATTTCCTTCTATTCAGAATTTCTAGAATTTTCTAATGCTTCCTGGACACCTTTGACTTTGAGACGTAGAGCTTAATTTCACAGATTCAAGCCTCCTCCTTTTGCCTCTGTAGTAGGACTCCCTCAGCAGCTGCCTGGTTCTATTCTCCACAAGCTTGGCTCACCTGGTGCGGTGGGTTACCACGGCAATGGCCATGGCCCCAGTTCTACAGGACCTCAAAACTCCAGTGTCCATCAGCATCCTGATACAGCTTCTGGGTCTCTTAATTCAAATTTCTGATGTGGAGATCTGATGCCTGGTTCCATATGGCCACATGTCACTCTGGTCCAATCAGCTGGGGCCTGGACAGGGTTACCTGCCATAGACGTGGCCACTCTAGCCCATCTCTTTAGCCACTTCCAGAAAGGCAGAATGGATGGACAGGCATCCTGCTTCAGCATTAAAGGTGGTTTTGTTTTGTTTTGTTTTGTTTGCCTTCAACTCATTCTTTTGTTCATCCATCCATCCATTCATTCATTCACTTAACCAAAATTTATCGAGTGCCTGCTCTCTGCTAGATGCTGACCGAGTTCACTGCCACAGTTATAAAATAAGATATGGTCCCATCACTCTCAATCTAGTGAGAGAGGCAGACACAGAAGGACACAAGCTCATTCAGGCTTGGAGAGGCCCGAAAGGTGACCTCAGGATAGGACTTGGGTGAAATGTGGTGGAGAGATGATGTTTCTCACAAAGAGAGGTGACATTTCACACATGCGCAAAGGCTGAGCAGTTATCACACATCAAGGTATGTGCTGGGGACTCCAAGTGGCTTATTTGAGGGTCACATGCATATGTGGCTAGAGAGATAGGCAAGAGCCAGATAGAAAGTCACAAATGTCTTGTTTAGTAGCTGGGACTTTACTGACCAGCATTTTCCAACAGGTGTACCATAGACCCCTCCAGGGGTCCAAGAAGGTGTTCCTGAAGATCCAGTTATTGAAGATGTTATGACATATATTTAAGATTCTATTAAGACAATCAATATATAATATATTGCTTTTAGCTCCTTAAAAAAAGGCAGTGAGTGTGCATTACAATTAGTGGAGGTCAATGAACAGGCTTGTTGGTTTTTTAATTATTTTGGTTATTGGTCATATGAAAGCTTCACATATACATTGTTGGTTTGAGGAGGAATCATAAGGAACCAACGAGTCAAAACACAGCAGATTAATGAGGAGCCTATAAATAAAAATATTTCTGAAAAATTACTTCCAGATGAATCACCAGATCAGTAAATATTACTGCTATAATAAAAATTCTTCTGTAGCATGCTGATGACTTCAAAACACAATGTGGAAAGAGAAGATGTTCATGTTTGTATCCAATTTCACTTTATACTTAATAATAATAAAGACCCCATATGCTCATAATGCTTCATTTGCAAAATGATTGTAGACAGTGATCTGAAACCTTTTATTTTTCTTCTCTTAGAAGCAAAACAGGAAAATTGTTTTTAAAAAATAAACAAAATAATTTTTTAAGTGTAAAATCTATGAATTCCAAATAACAAGTAACAAAAGAACTTTTGTGTCAATTGTGAAGCTATGACAAATAGTTCATTTTCAGTCTGCAATTTAATATATATTTTTACCCAAACCAGGCAAAAGATAATACATCATTTGTTAACATACTCATCAAAAAATAATGTTTTTTTTCTTACGAAATTAATTTACAGTCACCTGAAGGCATGAGTCATACTAACTGGGAAAAAGCCAAAACTTGTCTTTATATACTATTGATATTATTAAATTTTTATTTTAGAAATAAATTTTATAATCTGTAGCAATATGCTCACATAAAATAAAATGTTTTACTTGAGATAATTTTTATCTCATTTCATAAAATTAAACATGCAATTAAAAACATTCTTAAGGGCCTGTTTTTGTCCATTTATGCTGCTGTAACAGAATACCACACACTGGATAATTTAAAGGGAACAAAAATCTATTTCTCACAGTTCTGGAGGCTGAGAAATCCAAGATCAAGGCACTGGCATCTACAGTCTTCTCTCCGTTTCCAGCATGGCACTTTGCATGCTGCATCCTCCAGAGGGGAGGAACATCCTCCAGAGGGGAGGAACGATGGATCCTCACATGGCAGGGTGCAAAAAGGCAAAAAAGGGACAAACTGCCTCTGTCAGGCCCCTTTATAAGGTACCAATCCCATTCATGAGGGGGAAGTCCTCATAGCCTCATCACCTCTCAAAGGCCCACCTCTTTATACTATCATGTTAGCAACACCTGAATTTTGGAGGCAACACATTCAAACCACAGCAGGGCTTCCATTAGATTATACATTGCAATGAAAAGTGTTCTGGCAAGTGACAAAAGTTAGAGCAGCTGGTGAGGTTGGTAGAAAGCCAGTGGAAAGTTTAAACAGGAGAATAACTTGACCCAAGAAGGGACCTGGGTCCCTTCCTGGTGTTAGTACACCAAGCTCTGTTCAAAGGCAGATCCTAGAGCACATTGTGCAACATTTACTAGAGAAAAGTTTGATATTAGAAAATGTCCCTGCCTTGCTTTGAGATGGATTCAAATTACACAATTACATGTATCAAATTGCCAACTTTTGTTGCCCTACTCTCTGGGTCAAAGAAGTGGCCAGTGGAGAAAGTGTCTGGAATTCATACTGTTCACATACGCCACTGTGGTTATCTTCCCACAAAGGATGTCTTTTATGGGGGGAAATTGCAATGATATCACCAGAAGGAAGTTACTGCGTCATCTGGGCCAGGAAACCTGCCGCACATCTGGAAGTTGATGTTTTAAAATGTTAAGTTTTATTATTATTCAGGTACGATGAGGGCAACAGACCAGGTGGTTATTCCCCTGAAGAGGTTGTCACGGTGCCCAAGAAGAGATGGACATGCCACAGCACACAGAACCTCATGGGGAGCACTGGGCTCTGTCAGGAGGCAGGGGGAGGGAAGGAAAACGTGAGCAAGACCGTTTACTGTGGTGTCCACAGTACAGAACGGGTGAAACAGGATAAGCAGGCTTAGGATTGCCTCCTTTGAGTAATTCAGCAGGCTCTAGGGTGTAAGGGCTGTCTCTAGTTGTCTGGTACCTGGCCCTGGAGTGATTAGGTCCTGGAGTGTGTGAGCCAGACAGAGGAGGTGGGGTGGGTAGGTGAGGGCTCTGGGTTGGTAGTTTGCATATGAAAGTGTGCCTGCAGGTGTGTCCTTTGATGTCTCTAGAAATCCACTGCTCTGGGAGAGGCAGTCCCTCCAGGGTCAGCAAGGGCCCAAGGTGTCAAAGCATTGGAGATACAGAAAATGAAAAGGTGTAATTTACTGCGGCTGAGTAGATGCCAAATCTGGTGACTTGGAATTGACTACAATGGTGGCATCTGGGGTGACAGGCAGGGGTAGGTAATGAAATGTGGCACATTTCCACTTCCCAGCACAATCCACCAATGGCTTTACCTTTTCCACGAATGCGTCTTAATCTATATGACTGTTAGGAAACTGCACTTACTTTAATAAATAGAACCCAGAATTCTTCTGTCAAATACTGAGAGAGATTGCCCTGGCCACGATCTCGATTGAGCACCAATGCTGGCTCTCTCTAGGACCCACATTTCCCTTAGTGTTTTTTGCTGGAAACTTCTGCTGCCACTACACTCGCTTGGAGGAGTTGCTGTTCTTCCTCCAGCACTCAGATCCACGTGTGCCCTTTCCGACCGGCTGCACAGCTGGAACATACAAAAAGCCTTCTTGAGGCAAGAGTAGAGCAAAAGAGAAACAAAAATTGGCGGTATATTTTTTATTTCTGGCTTATAAAATGGAAATTTTTACCCTGTGGCCCATCTCAGGGGTCCCTTTCTGCCTCGCACGGAGGTTGTGCCCAATGGCAGTGGTTATCTCTAACCAACACTACTGGAGTAAACTCTTCAAGTTTCTGGAAGAAAAGACCAATAAAAGGAACTACACTATCTCTTTCATCTTCTCCATCCCACTCTTCCAATTCCTGTTTCCTGTCTGAGGAATCCAATCTTTATCTGGGTAAATGACCTCACCCTTAGGACTGTTCTTCACCTACAGGGATTTCATCTCACCCCTGCAGGTCTCAACAGAACAAATGTATCTCAGTAACATGTAACTATTCATAATGATAAGATACGCCCAATATTTCAGCCCCCTGGTGTACACACCCTGTGTAATTCCCGGGACCTGGGACTATGATGACATAGCCACTCCTACGATTACATTATGTTATATGGCACAGTTGAGTTAAGACAGGGAAACTATCCTTCATCAGCCTCACCTAATCAGATGATCCCACAAAAGGGACTAGGCTCTTCCTGGTGAAGGAGCTTTGAGGCATGGCAGGGATTTGACATAATAGGGTCTCTAATACTGACTTTGAAGATGGAAGGGGCTACACGACAAGGCTTGTGAGTGGCTTCCCGGAGCTGAAAGTGGCTCCCGGCTGACAGACTGCAATGAAACTGGAAACTCAGTCCTACAACCACAAGCAACTGGATGTAACTTTGGAAGAGGGCATCATCCTCCAGTTGAGAAAGTAGCTTGGTTCTCACCTTGGTTTTAGCCTTGTGAGACCCTGTGCAGAAAATCCAGTCACAATGTGCCCAGATTTTTGACCAGTGAGCTAATAAATGGGTGCCATTTTAAGCCACCAAGTGTGTGGTAACTTGTTACACAGCAATAGCAAACCAAGGCAAACTCTTTCTCCAGAAAAGCACATCTAATTAGGTCATGACGTGCACAGAGTCTGTTGCAGAAGAAGAAATGACGGCGGTGGGTTTTGGAAAATGTGTTCTGGGGTCTGCCATGAATATATCAGCTCAAATCTGTTTATGGTACAAACCCCCACAGCCTCTTTCTTACTGCCTCATTGCTCCCTAGATGATGAACAGAAGCAGTTTATCTCTTCCAAATACTAATCAACTGATGCCTTATAACTACCTCTTTTCAGGCAATGATGTAGTTAACAAAGTATTCTGGGTGCTGCTGTGTGCTCTTAATCCTTGCCCAAATTTACTAGGAGACTTACCCAGGGTCCTAAGAGTTGGGTCCCTGACACTATAATTGATGTCATAAGGCCCTTTGTCATTAAAAGGCTGAAGAGTAAGTGGAACCGTATGTGCACGTGGCATCATCCCATTGATCAGCTGCAAAGGGTGCTTCCTGTCTGGATGATGGGAAAGTGCCTCTCAGTCTAGGGCCAAGCTGGGCTGACCTGGTGATGTTCACATGTGTAACAGAGGCATGCCCAAATATTTTATGCCCTGTGGCAAGGATGAGATAGTTTGTGGGTTATGTGTAGTTTCTATTGTTAGCTAAAATCCAAGCCCACTGAAACCACTACTTTAGAGAGCCACATGGCATTGGTTTTAGCTAGACCTCCTGACGATAAACAAAATGAAGAAAATACGCTTATTTTTTGACTACCCAAGCTGCCGACAAGCAATCATCTGGTGGATACACATTTACAGGTCCAAAGAAGAGTTCTCAGGGCTGGTGAAAATATTTTTAGCGTACAGGGAAAGGATACTATGTATGACATCTGTTTGAGCTGTAGGATTTCCACTGGCACTAACTTAATCTCTAGTTTTGAGAAAGATAAAAATCTGTGACCTTAAATTTTTTGACCCCTTTGAGCCTTAGTTTTCCATTTGAAAAAATGGAGCAATTCCCGTCTTGCAGGATTGTTGTGAGAGTTGAATAAAACAATGCAAGTGAAATACTTTGTACAATGCCCAGCATAAACAAGGGCCACCACTACCGCCATCATCATCATCGTCACCATCATCATCATCAACATCATTATCATTATCATCATTAAAAAATGATTTTTAATGAAAGCTTCCTACTCTTTAGCCTGCCTTCCTTCTGGCTCTAACATTACTTTCATTATGTTAGTATTTACATATTTTAAAATGTTAAACCACCAAGACAAAAGCCACAGTCAATATAACAAAGCCCTTATAACTGTGGTTTTTCTTGTCTAACTTTCCATTCAAAGGTCATAAAATACTCTCTCTTTATTAAAAATACAGAAATAAATCTCCCAGGGCAAGCGTGTCCCCGGCTTCTTCACATAAGGTCACTAGTTTTAGAGAAATCATCTTTTTATGGAAGTTCCTTTTCTATCATTGCAGAGAATATCTCTTCTGTGAGCACAATTTTAGTCACCTGCTCCCATGCCCATCCCAACCCCTGTCTCAGTGTAATCATTTAAAATAAATTATAGTGGTAAATAGCTGGGTTAGTGGCCACAAGACAGTCATCTTTTCTTCACTATAAAATATTTTCCTAAAATCTAGTGTGTACAGATTGACTTCTGTGGAGCTTTCCCTTAACTATGAGACTATGTTTTCCTGTCTGCTTTTGTACTTTTTTGGGTTTTGGAGGGACATTTTTTATTTGTTGTTTACATTGCATGTTTTGAGTTAATCCCATTGGGGATAATAAAAGAAAGCTGGGGAAATGGGAAAAAGAAGTAGGAAAAGCAGGAAGTAGAATAGGAATAGAGGTTTTGTGATGTATGAAACTTAACTGTATGTCACCCTGCAATGCTTCCCCATACGTAAAATGGCATTGATGCCATCTATATTTAGTGAGCTCCCTTTTTAACTTAATTCTTTGTTTTGTACATGGTTTATACATCCACAAGTTACAAAGGAACGAAAATCCAGGCTCACCCTCTCGTCTTTGCGGGACTTGCTCCTTCCTCCCTCCCAGACACAAGCTGTTAGCAGTCACTGCATGTGTCCTTCCAGCATCTGGTGTGTAGCAAACATTCAAAAGTCATGGCACATGTTAATCACACTGTTCTGTACCATGTTTTCCTCACTTTCACAGTGTGTGAACGCTTTATTACCCTTCGTAATGGCTACATAGTATTCTAGCGTGCGTATGAATCAGGATTTAATTCATGCTTCCTCTTCTGCTGAGTATTTGCATTATTTCAATGTTTCACTATTATAAACAATGCTCCTAGAAATATCATTTAGACACATCATTTCAGTGGGCTATTTTTAATTTTTAAGAAATGTTTAAAAATTTAAGAGTATTTATTGGATTCTTAATAAATTCAGTCCCTCCAAAATTATTTTTTTGCCGTAAAGAACTAAGTTAGTTTCTCAACTAGGACACTCATTTAAAAGTGCCTTTTTAAACTAAAACAGTGGCACGCCACTGTCAAAAGGCTTTTTTTTTTCCCTGTCTGAAGAGAAAACATTCCTCTCTCAATGCCACCTTAAATTTGATTGCTATTTTCTGCTATGTAAAATTACCCTCCCAAACCTGCACTCCATAGTTATTTTCTGGTTAAATCATCCCCTATTGCCCAAACTTCTCTAAACTCTTCATTGGCAGTCCTCCTGGGGTTCTGCCCACTTATTTGTGTTACAGAAATCTTCTTGGACAAAAAAATAAAAAGTAAAAAGAATATTATTTGCCTTAATAACTAACATTATATATATTATACAAGCAATTGAGATTTTCTTCATAACCTATAAATGGACTATATAAATTATGATCATAAAATCATTTATGAACCATCGCTTCATCATGAAACTACAGTAAGTTACAATAACTGTCGGTACACATGTGCATGTAAGTACACATGAAGGCACGTAAATGAGCATTTGTCCATTGGACTGCGGTCTACAAGATGATAACTAGAATAAATATGTCATGTCATGAACTGTTTTAGTTATCACCCAGGGAGTATTCATAGAACACCTCTTTGAGTCTACCACTCATTTCCCATATCTCTTTGTTCACCCCTGGCTACTTGAGAGGTATATAAAGTTATGTGAATCCAGTTTAACTTTTGGCAATGCTACACAGAGTGGCAGAAAATGCTGATATTTGCACCAAAAATTCAACTAACTTTCTCATGGTGCAGATTGGTCAGTAGTTGAACCAGCCTGTATTAGTATGACTTGTACAGGAGAGTTGTAGCCTTGTGGGGCTCAAGGGAGCTTCAAGATGATCGTGTTCAACCTTTTAGCTCACTCATGAGAAGATTAAACTGTGGAACAGATTGTTACCTTCCTGGGATAAGATGACAAAGCTTGGATGAGAGTTCTGACTTCCTGACCCTTCATATCCTTTCCTTTCTAAAAATCTAGTTTACCATGTTGTTACTTAGTCTATTTTACTTTCCCAGGGTTAGTTTCTCTATTACGTCCTACATAATGTGCCTACTGTATGTGTGTTTGCATAAATTTTGAGAAATATTTAATACCTAAAGTGAACTTTAAAATCACCTGGCCTGTAATGCTTTCTTTTCCTCCTGTAGTTATCAATACTATTCTGTCTTTCTTGTAGCCATTCCGTTTCCTCAGTGATCTCCCAAACAAAACATAAATGCGACAGGTGAATTATTGAGCTATTAGTGTGTGTGTGTGTGTGTGTGTGTGTGTGCGCGCGCGCGTGCGTGCATGCGCTTTCCCATTTCAGTATCATTCCCTTTCTGTTCCAACAAGGCCCTTTGCCTACCTTGCCTCAGGGGAGGTTTCTTTTGTTTTCAGGAATCAAGGTGAAGGCTGTACTAATAGGCAGGATGGAGGATAGACAAGAAGATAAAAGGGTGAGGACCCCCAAATGGGAAAAAGATGGGGGTGATGGGGCTTCTTGGTCCACACGTCCTGTGGTGGGGGTGGGGCAGGCAGTGGAAGGGTGAGTATGGGTGAACCTTGGGGGTCAACAAGGCTCGTTTCCCCCCCAAGGAGGAACCAAAGATGCTGGATTTGAGGATCCCTCATTGGCTTGGCCAATGGGACCACAGTTGTAATTAGAAGTCCAAATACCAAAGCTCCTTCATCCTAGTATTTAGCTCTGCTTGAGATCCCTGGGAATCCATCTCTTGCAACCCCAGGTGATTCCGCTGTGTAGCCAAGGTTAGAAATCACTGCCTGGGAGGGAAGTTAGTTGGTGGTTGAGCAGCCCTAGGCACTGAGTGGACCCTATCTGTGAGTGTCGAGGGGCAGCAGGTGTCTATTTGCAAGGACATGCCCGCTACACTTGCTATTTGTCTTGAACAGATGCTCTGGTCCCCATGAAGCATCTGCTTCTGTTTTCATCACCATCATCATCCCACATAGCCCAAACATGGCTCTGTTCCTTGCAATGTGGAAGACTTCAGAGAGAATAACAATGGTAATGTTTCCTTTCCTTCATCTACAAAATGTACAACTGGGACTAGAGGGTGTCTACATAAACAATCCAAAGTCTCATGGCCAATTGTGTTTTTTCCCCATGATTCTGCATTCATATGGCCCCCACATTGGCATTTTATGCACTTATTTTTTTATAGAAACATCTTTCATCTTCTTTGAAAGCAAATGAATAAATGCTTCCAGCTACATCATAAATCTACATACTTTTATTAATAAGATCCTGCCTAGCCTGCAGCTTCATCATGCCTGTTCTCTGATACTTCTCAGCAGAAGAAAGCATGTGTAACATTCCAAAGGAGACAGAGCCCAGAAGTGCAACTCTGAAAGCAGTTTGAGAACCTGAGACCAAACCTGCTGAGTCTCTTGTAGACGAGACCAAGTTTCTCCAAGACAATGAAATATTTTTTGAACGGGGGGTAATGATGTTGTGGGAGAGAGAAGGAAGTATAACATAGTGCACCTGCCTTTAAGGTTAATTCTGACTAGATAAAAATGAAGGCACACAAGTGGCTTACTAGGGAGGGAAATTCTTTGGTTTGGGATGAAGCAGAGAGCTCAAGTGATGTGAAATAATCTGAGCCTTGACTTTCTAGCACCTTAAATCCTGTGAGGGGGGATTTAGGATACTATTAATAGAATGACATTCTGAAGGAGGCAGACTATATGAAGGAGGCAGAGTATAGTCATTAAGAACATGGCCTCTAACACCAGATAGATGAGGGACCAAAGCATGAGGCATCTACTTACTACCTCTGTAAATTCAGGCCACCTCCTTTTCCACCTCTGTCTAGGGCAGTCTTGCAAGGATGAACTAGGGCATGCCTGGCACAGAGGCGGTGGTCGGCCAGTGGGAGCCAATGGTGTTGATCGTTAGGAGGTGGGAAATTGCTGGAAAGCAGAGTGGTGATGTGAACCACCCCAAGAGACTGGTTTTGAAAGAAGAATGCGGCAGCAGTGTAGATGCTTTGAAGAAGCTGTGCTGGGGGGCTGGTGAGTGCGGAGGCCACTCAGAAAGTCCAGGAGGGGAGTATCAAAGGCAGGACTTGCTTTGTTGCAATGTGAGGAGAAGATGGGATGGATAAAACCTGGGGAGTGTGTGGAAATTTGAGGCAGATGGGATGATAAATCGTCCCAAGGAGGAGAAGTTAAAGATGATGCCGAGGCGTGGGTCTTGGGTGGCCATGAGAACAGACTTTAAAGCCCCTCAGGAGACAAAACCCCTTCAATGCCATCTCCCCACCACATACACAGACTAGAAGATGCTGGAGTAGTGTTTAGATTCAGATGGTTCCTTGGGGTACAGATGTGATCTGCTTTCTTTAATCATAAAACACTGGCTACAAAAGGTGTTTGAGCTTGCAGGTCACACACATCCAAGTGCTTGGTAAAACGTGAAAAGTATACTGAGCTTTTACCTTGCTCCTCTGTAGTAGAAAAAGGAGTTTTAAGATATAAGATGAAAATGAGAAAGCAAAGAGTAGTTCAAAATAAATCTTGAGATGCCCAAAGAGCTGAGCTTCAGAAAATAAACATTTTTACCCAGTTATTAGTCCTCCTGCAGAGTAACCATCAAGTACATATTTTGAACTTTCTCCACACTGGAAATTTCTTGAGACCGTGGAATTTCAGAGATTGACCTTCTTTGGGTCTGGTTGGACAAGTGGGACAGTCCAGACGGTGAAGTGCTTATGTTTTCTTCCTCCTGCACAGAAAATTTCCTTCCAAAAATTAAATAGTTTCTAACTCAAGGTAAATGTGTGCTATTATCACCAGTTTCCCTTTACATTTGTTTCTCCTGAAGTGCTTTGCGATCTCCAATATGAGGTATAAAATATGAATGTTGTAAACTCTTACTGTTGTTCATAAACTTTATTCGATGATTCTCCAGTTTGACTTTTCTGCTTTTCCTTCTGTGACTAAAAACAAGGTATCAACTTTTCTATCAGAAATTTTTTCCTGTAGTTGCCCTATCATGTTTTATTTAATCAAAATACAGCATTTATTTATATTTTTCATCAATTCACATTTTTTTTTAGGATGGGATTTTGCTATGTTGCCCAGGCTGTTCTTTAACTCCTGGACTCAAGTGATCCTCTTGCCTCAGCCTCCCAAGTAGCTGGGATTACAGGTGTGGGCCATTGTCCCTGGGTGAATTCACACTTTTTTTAAAAAATGACTTAGGGTTGCTTTTCCAGACAATAAAGTGGCAAAAATTATTGTGTAAGAGTGGAATCAAGTGAACATTATTATAACTCTCTCTGAGTATAGGTTCAAAAAAAAAAAAAAAAAGGAATGGGGTAATGGAAGTAAAATTAACTTTCACTACTTCTTATTTTAATAAGTCATAGAAGTACAGATAAGAGAATGATCAGTTACCAACATTAACTTACTAGGTATAGAATACTAAAAAAAGACAAAAAAAAGAATAAAGCAAGGAGGAGCCTCAATGGAGAGAAATGACTCAGTACCCACAGCGCTGCAAATGCGTGTTTCCCTGGAGCCAACAAGAGGCTAAACTGTGTTTCTCAATTGAGACAAGCTGAGGAGGTGGGTCATTCCATTATGACTCAGGAGGCTTACAGAGTCAGTGGAAGAGGGGACTGGTTTCAAGCAGCTGAGAGCCTTTTGAGGGCAATCCTGGGTTCCTACTCCACAGCACCAGAGGTCCAAACCAGGATTTGGGGTAGAAAATGCAGAGAGCTGATTTCCGCTCGTCCCCTGTATTAACTACATTTTCTAGTTCCTATATTTGATGCTTTGGCATCTGGGGCCTTGCTGACCCTAGATAGATCACTGTCCCTGCCAGGGCTAGCCAGTGCCTCGGGATAGCTCACAACGTGCCCGCCTGCAAGTTCACCTTTCACGTGCAAGTCAACCATTCCAGAGCCCACGCCCCCCAGTCACCTCCTTTATCTGGCTCTCCCACTCTGGGCCACTATCCACCTGCCCTAATTACCCCAGGGCCAGGTACCAGACAATTAGGGACAGCGGCGTGTCCTGGAGCTCGCTGAAATTACTCAAATTAGCGGATCCTAAACCTGCTTACTCTGCCTCACTGGCTCCTCCCCTGGGAATCACAGTACAGAATCTCACTCACATTTCCCCTCTTCCCCCTCTGCTTCCGGGTGGCCCTGGTGCTTCGCCACGTGGCCCTTTGTGAAGTAAGGTGAACTTCTTCCTTTGTGATAGTATGCATGTCTTACCATGACTGATTCAAACAAACCCCGGATACATTTTAAAACACCTCTGAAAAGAACTTTCAGATAACTTGAGCTCTTTGCCAATAAAAAGGACCTTCAGGGATTTGGCAATTCCCTGTACTAAAGACAAGTAATCAGAAATAAACAGTTCAGAAAGTGAAGTTTGACATGTGTGTGTATGTTGGGGAAGGAGGCATCTTAGATGCCCTTTAAGATTCCTGTTCTATGTGTCATTCTATGGAATTAGGCGTAGCAGGACGAGCCCCGTGCTGTGCTCCTGTTTCTGTGCCATGCGCTTCTATTCAGCTGTGTGTGCTGTGCCGTGTAGCACCTAGCAAATTGCTAGGACTTTTAAAAGATGAAGGTGCAGCAAAATCGGAGTATCCTGCGCTCCCGTCGTAACATGCAGTGTATAATTTTCTGAGTGTTCCTTAGCCCCCGTTGTCTGACATGCTTGCCTCAAAATATCGGCGGGTGGGTGGGGTGGAGGGTTTGGGGAGGAGGAGAGGCCGGCAGTGACCAGACAGGCACTAATGCCAGGGCTTCCATCCCTTGCTCATCTGGAGCCTATTGTGAGGAGCTTCTTACCATTGGTTACAAAAAATTACCTCCAAGATACAGAACAGGGACTCAGAGTCAAAGCTAATCGGGAAAAGCCAAGATACAAACAAGATAAAATTGGGATTAAAATTCCGGAGCCAGAAGTAGGACTTGCTGGGGGTTTCAGAGCTGAGTATTTGGCACCTGCTAGGGAGAAGATCAGAGCAGAAGTCTATTAGAAGAAGCCAGCTAAATATTTTACTGTGTGATTTATGAAACAGTCGTGGGGCTCCCTTAGCTGGTGGGGAAGTGTGTGATTCCTGGGGGTGTCAGCTTGGCCAAAAAGGTCAATGAAGGGAAAATGAATACCTGTCTTACGCTGAGTTCCCCTGGAATCACACTCCAAGCGTGCAGGAGGTTTATGGGGAGTGCTCTCGGGAACGACATCTGTAGGGCGGTGAAGGAAGCCAGATGGGGCAGAGGCTGATCTTACCAGTAGCTCTGGAACTAGGGTGGCAGTTCAGAGTTGTCCAGAATTGAGTTGAGAAAGCGAGGCTTTTGTGCCTCCTTAAGGGATTTGGGCTACTTTGGAGGAAGGGACATAACTTGGGCGAGGCCATCTCACTTCTGCCAAAGGCAATTCCTGGGGAGGCAGCTGTGAGCATTTGCACCGAACAGTCGGGATCACTGGAGGAAGGAGAACCTCAGTACCGAAGGGAGATCTGGGTGACATCTACAACAGCATCCCATGAAATAGAAAACTGGTGCATACTAGATTTGGAATTGTGGGCTTTATAACCAAAGTCTATCCTGTTGTCTTAAAGCAGTGTCAAATATGTTAAGCTCTGCTTGACCGGGAAATGGGATGGTCTGAACCTGTCAATGATAAGTTCTCATCGCTCCTATTAACTTCTTAAGAATCCATGTATGATTGGGACGTGCAGCCCAAGGAGGTGTTATTAATAATTTAACTGGTAACTCTGCCAACTCAGCCAAGCTGGGGAGCCCAACTACGAACCCCAGATGTCTGGCTGGGAAGTCATTTCAATGCATGACCAAAGGTGAATGACTGAGGGTGTCACCTAAAATGTGTTCATCGGAGGCAAGTCATCCTTCCTGGGAATTTTTGGCACCATTTCCCAGATCCCTCTGACTCAAATATGTGATTATTTGAATCAAGATGCTTGGAAGCAACGAGACATAATCCGCCGGAATTTCGCTGCTGCTTCCCTGCCTACCTCTGGCCCCACAGCTCCCCGGCACACACACAGACAGACACACAAGTACAGTACTGTTCTACCATATCCTTAATTTTACAGATCTCCCGCTGAAGGTTCTGACTAATGGTAAGTTATTTGTTCAGAAAGATTTTATGGCTCTCATAAAACGTCAATTACAGTTTTAAAATAACTTGTAGTTTTTCTGTAACATGATGCTGCCATCTTGGTTCCCAGAGGGTGTATTAAATTCAAGTAGCAATAACAAATCATTTAAGCAATAAATAAATAACCTGAGACAGAGCGTTGTTAAGAGTTAATAGTCTCCCATACACTCAATAGAGGTTGAGGCTCCACTCAATTAACGTGACCCCGGGAGGGGGGGGGCCAGGGGCCAAACTGCACCCAGTCGTTTTGTTGAAGGTATTCAACCCGCACACATTCATTTCCTTCTTTATGTTGTCTCTTTTCAGCAGGGAAGGCTCTCTGCAGTCCCTGGTTCCAGAGAACAATTACGGTACAGTCTCAGAGAACAGAAAGAAAACTGGGGTCATAAATATGTTAAATGGGTGCGTGGGTTTAAGTGGCTTTGTAAACGAAACACGGAGGAACCACAGACTAATTAATGAATATGAAGCAGTGGGGAAGCCGGCAGGTTTTGGGGGGACAGTCCTGTTGTGGGGTGAAGATGCGATATCTATATAATTATTTTCCTCCAGAAGGAACATTTACTTATTTTAAGAACTGTTTTCAAGAGCTTAAAGTGGTTTGATGGACAATATCAGATGTGGGTAAAAACACACAAAAAACATTTAAGAGAAAAATCTTCTTCTAGTTGTTGTTTCTCTAATCGAGTTATAACCTTGGCCTGAAAGAATGAGCTTACAGATTTTTTAGAAAATGTTATTCTTGTATTTTGTATTTAGACATCATGCTACCTAAAAAGAGGATGAATTGCATGCATTTAATGCAGATTCACAGCTCATTTAAATATATGGAGTCCTAGTAAATGCCATTTATTAAATATCAATAAATTCCGTTTGGGCCAAATCAAAGTTTAAGATTTTATGATGTGGCATTTCCATATGTCCTGAAATATTTCAGTTTTTATGTTTGGAGAATTTACTGTTTTTCCTTTTGTTCCTTCTGCACCTTAAAAAAAAATATTAGCACAAATATTTTTACGGGAAGTTAAAGGCTACCTGCATGTCCTATATGACCCACTTTTTACCCCCAAATGACTTGCTGATCTTGCTCTGTGAGGCAAGCCAGTGCTGATACTCTGACAATGCCCTTGAACTTGGGGTATGCTGACACTGTAAGAGCCAGAGAACAGCAACCAGAGGCCACAGCAGAGATGCAAATGGGCAAAAAGGTCAGACTCAAACGGGGATGGGAAAAGTAGACAGGCACAAACAAAGCCATAAAGAAAAACAAAAACAGAAACAAACCAAAAAACTCAGAAGCAACAGAAAAGTGGCAAACAGCAATATTGCTTCTAGGCTGGCCCCAGACATCCTTGTTTAATTAACTAAATGGCCCAGCTATAAGCAATAGATTAAATTAAATAGTTGATCTAATTCAATTGTTAAGATACAAATAACCCCTTGTTGAGCTGTTTCAGCCGTTTTAGTTGCAATAATAAACAAACAACCAAACCTTGCTAAATCCTGTCTATACTGATGGAACCAACTCATTTTATTTTTATTGTACTTAAAGCTGAAGATTATAATCCTTATATATATCCTTATATATAATCCTTATATATATAAGGATTATAATATATATATTATATATATATAAAATCCTTAAATGTAATTCATAAATGACATCTATTATGCAACAAGTTTTACTAAACACCTACTAGGAAAGGCAGAGGATTAAGATTTTGTACAAAAAATACAAAATGCTTATGAACTTTAATTGCCCTTAAAACTTAAGGAAATAGATGTTCAAGGAGACATGATAAACATGTTGAACTAAATTATATAAAGACAAGAACTGAACAGCACAAGAAACAACCGAAGAAATGTTGCAGAAGAAGTCTTGATAAATTGCCTAATGAAGGATACAGATTATACATATTTTGAGATCTGAAAAGAGAAAACTTGTTGGGAGTTTGAGTGATCTTTGCTAGTTCTGTGGAGGTGATGATGTGCTTTGAGTCTTCAAGGACCTCTGATTCCCCAACAGGTGGACAGAAGAAGAGATCTGGAGACATTTGATTTGCATATTATCCATTTTTATTGTTTTATTTATAAGGAACAATGAAAAACATAAACATAGTCTTATGATGTAATTTTTATTTTTTTCTTAAAATTTCAACTTATACAGGAATACAAAGAAAAGTTATCTAGCTATTCTTAAGGCCACTAATGAAATTATTCCATGGAAGACCTCGGTATTACAAACAGCTGTTAGTAGCCCTAGAATACCTGTCTCCTATCTCTTCTGTCAGCATCTGTATAGACAACTATCAGAGGACTACTTTGTGTACCAAGTAGTCCTTGCTATGTCAGGCTGGAATAATGTCCTCCTCCTCTGAAAACCTTATAGCTCTAAGAGCACCATTTAGAAACTCAAATGTCTATCTGATAGAGAAGGAAAACAGATCAGTGGTTGCCTGGAGCTGAGGGAGGGAGCAGGGAATAACTGGCCACAAAGGAATTTGGAGGGTAATGGAAATTTTCTAAAGAATTACATTGTAGTAACACTTGCACAACTCAATACATTTACTAAAATCATTGAATTGTACACTGCTTGTGGGTAAATTTTATGATATATAAATTATAGCTCAACAAAGATGTTTTTGCTAAAGTGTCTACAAGCCCAGGGTGGAAATGTAAAGCAATCACAGGTTATATGTCTTGGATGCAGATGCACTCTTTTTGCATAGTAAATGTTTAAGAATATCCTTCAACCCCACAAAGATTTAGCTGTCTCCCATATTTCCATGAAACACAAGATTTTCTTGTTTTATTTTTCATTTCCTAATTTTGATAGAGATGTGAGTATAGAGAAATATTTCTTAAATAATAGGAAAACAGCATTGTAATTGCCTGATAAATGGCTATCAACAATTCCTTACTATGTGGCCCTGGTGGGGTGCAGTGTCCTATCTCAAGGGGCCGCCCCAACTCAGCCCCATTGGTTGTTACCGTGGGGGGAAGGGGAGAAATGTTGTCAGATTTTCTATTTGTCCAAGAGAATTTTCTAATGAAATCTTCTGATTTTTAAATATTGGTTCAGCCTTTTAAAACAAAATGCTGTGTAGTCCAAACAAAATGGGATGCAGGGAAGGCTTGCAACCTCTGCTTTGTGGTGAGAACCTTACAATTCAGCACTTAATTGTGGATTTCCTAGTTTTGTTCACTGCTGTTTTATGTGGGCTAATTTTGGTTCCCCAACTCTTTATAGTTCCTGGAGCTAGAGCTTCGGGCAAGGGGTGGGGCCTGATAAATACATGTATGTGCCCACATACCTCAACACAGTGCCTAGCTTTGTGCCAAATATATATTACAAGTGCACAGTCAATATTGTTGATTTCATTAATGTAGTCAAATATCATGTAAATAAATGTTTCCTTGAAAGCTAGCTCAAAGATGCATGCCACTTCACCCATCTCGTAAGATAGAGCTTGGGCTCAAACTCAAGTCTAACTAAAATGACAGGGACTTAAAATGCACAGCACTTAAAATGACAGGGACATCTCAGATTTTCTCAGCCAGATCTAATTTATAAGAAAATAAAAATAAGAATGTTTTCTATATTGTGCCATCATTTTATTTCTGAAATATGGCAGAGACTAGATAGATTCTTACCAAATATTTTCTCTTCTTTCAGCGCACGTGTAAACACTATGTTTCCCAGTCTTCCTTACAGTCATTTGTGTTCTAGGCGTGGAAAGTGAGCAGATGTGTGTATCCAGGACTGGTGTAGAAATCCCCTGAATGAACTTCCATCTCCTTTAGCACTCGTGGAGGCTGTGTGTTGAAATAGAGTCATCACAAGACGGAAGGAATCTGGAGGAAAGTCACGCAGGAAAGCCACCTGACCTGCATCAGGCTAGGACAGGGGAGAAATAAGCATATTTGTGTTAAGCCACTGATATTTGAGGGTTATTTGTTACAGCAAGTAGCACTATTTATGCTGTGCCTTTTCAGAAAGAGTCTAGAAAGTTGATTACACATGTAAGTGGTTAAGATCCTTCTGATATAGTTAATAACTACAGATCGCTAAATAATCATCCACTTTTTGTAGTTGACAAAATTCCTTCACATACTGTTTCATGTAATGCTCACAGCACAGCCCTATGAATATACAGATGGGGCTTTTCACCATTGGTACAGCTTAGCAGGCAGGTGCAGGAAGGTAATTGGAAGGAGCTGGGATTTGAACGGGGGTACTTCGAGTCTTCCATTAGCCTTCTGCCCGTCTACACTGTCTATGTTTAGCAGAGAATCCCCAAAGAGGTGGAAAGGCTCCTTAACTTTAAATTATGGGATATTTTCTCATATTTATATTTCAATTTAATATTTACACTTGATGTTCATGCCATGTCTTCAGCATGGCCTAGGTTCTTGTGCTAATGTTAATTATTATTTCTTCAATTAGACTTCTACAGAAAGAAAGAGGGTTGTGGGACTTCATCTATTCCATATAAGGATTAATGACTTTTATAAAAGCTCACATTTTCACAGAGCAATGTGGCTCCTGGGAAAGTGTAGAATTGATCAGAATTTTTTATCTATAAGGTAAAATACATAGCGTGTGAGTATAATTAGCCAGGTTTTATTATCACTTCTTTCTCAATTAGCACTGTACCAACTGAAAAAAAATTTCTTTTATTGAGGCAAAAATTTAAAATATTCCATGAATACAATGCACTAAAAAAACTAAACTCCTTAAACTTCTTCAAAACTGTTTTTCAAAGAGAGAAAATGAAATACCAGAAATGAATAGGCTCAGAAAACTTCCAGACTTTTGTATTCTAAGGTCCCACACACGTTCTACCTCCTTGGTCACGCTTTCCTTGTTCCTGTGTCTGAAATAGCACATTTCAAATCCATTGTGATTATGTCTATTTTTCACCATGGCGCTAAGCATAGCCTACTGTGGACCACACCCTAGTCATTCTCAACCAGGGGTGATTCTGCCCCTCAGGGAACACTTGGCAATGTCTGGCCACCTATGTGTTCTCACAGGGCTACGTGCTCAGAAGAGCCCCATGCTCCCTTTAATGCTCTGCTGTGGCTTCTTACGATTCTTAATAATTTTATCTTTGAACTTGTATTGTGGAAGTGAAGTCTGACGGGATGACGGAGAGTGTGTGGAAGAAAGCGTAGGTGCACGTGGGGATGCTGTTCCTTGCCGCCCATTCACAAACAGCATTCCGCGGACCCCAGGAGCGCAGAGAGACCATGAGTGGGAGCTCAGCAAGACTCAGCACCAGTACAAATTACGCGTGTTTCATCTATGACTGAGTAAGCAGGGGCTTGCATACCTCCAATAGGCTACATTTTCTGTCAAACCAGAATTTTCTTTGAGTCCAGAAAGAAGACAATGGCATTCTCAGAAGCATGGACAATCAAGGCAGTAAGCTGAAGGTAGAGAGTGTTGGCAGAAGTGCATGCAGCATTTCCACTGTCCTAGTAAGAGTGAAATACATGTGCACGCATGAGCTATGAGATATGATTATGTAATTTCTGTCCTTCTGCATGAGTTAAATGCTCTTATATTTGCAATTAAAACTGGCATTCTGCAATATAAAGATAAGCAGTGAAAGTCGTGCTAATAATTTAAAGTTTTAATTTTTCTTCATCTAAACTGACATTAAATAACAAATAAAAAAAATACCATGGCAATAGCTGGGTGTCGTGGCACACACTTATAGTCCCAGGTGCTTGGGAGGCTGAGGTGGCAGGATCCTTTGAACCCAGGAGTTTGGGGTCACGGTGATGATAGGGCCACTGCACTCCAGCCTATGGTAACAGAGCAAGACCCTGTCTCTAGGAAAAAAAATAAATACCATGGCAAGCTGAGAGAGACTGTGGAAGAAAGAAAGAAAGGAAAAAGCTGCATATTTTAGTATTTTTAATGTCACTTTTTCTCTGTTTTTTGAACAAGGGGCCTACATTTTCATTTTGCACTGTGCCCTGCAAATTATGTAGCTAGCTGTAATTTTTGTGACAATTTTGATTGGGGGGATGCTAGTGGCATCTGATGGGTAAGGCCAAGGATGCTGTGGTATTCGAGTCCATTTATAACTTTTCCAACTAGATATCAAATCCCCTAGGTCATGGGCCATTGCTTCTCTTTCTAACTCATGTAGCATTCAGTACAATTCCTGGCACAAATGGTGGAATTTAATAAAATGTAAACAATAAATACTTGTTCTGTTAAAAACAAAAAAGTATAACCTTTCAATATTCTTTGCTTGTTACTGTCATCATTCTCAGTATATAGACTTAATAAATAATTCGTACAACTTGAAGATGCCTTGTGCGATTCAAGTCAATGATGAAGCTGAAAACCGTAGTTTTTTCTCTGATCCTCATAATTGTATGGATTTATTTATTTCTCTTAGAATTGGTATGTAGCTGGAAAGACATAATTTAGAATTGAAAAGATTTTGCCACTAAAGTTAGGAGGCAGGCATTAGGGAGAGAAAATACTAATTTAGTTCCTGACTTACAGGCACCAATATTGGCTACTTTATATAATCATTTGCTATGAATGGTTACCCTTAACCCCATTTAATAGGTGAGCACCTTGAGGCTCAGTGAGACTCAGTAACTCATTCAAGTCCATATATCTAAAGATCGTAGACTGAGCCAAACTTAAACTCAGGTCTTCACGACTCTGAAACGTAACAGGACCCGTTCTCCCTGCAGCCGCACTTCACCACTAAGGGCTATAGCATGAACCCTGATGTTGAAATTCCATTCCTATTCCACATTTGTGAAGTGTCCCACTGATAAGGCGACCACATATCCAGTACAAGCTAAGACATGTTTGAGAGTGAAAGGGGAGTTATTAATCAGTATGCTGGGATAATAGCATATTGTCTAGGACTGCTCCTGAGATATGGGGACCTACTATGGTCACCTACGAGGAACCCCACGGAAGAGGGTCCCTTAGCAGCAGAAGGGAGATGTCCTGGTCAGGGCTTGTCTTGTGCAGGTTTATGCTGTGGTGAGAGTGGCACCTGCTTCCCCAGAGCAACCACTGACATGTCCACTATGTTTATTTCATGGAAGGAAGTAACAAGGGAAAGGGGAGAGGGAGATAAAAATCGAGCAAGGCATTTCACAATCATCATAAATGAGTGCTGGACCACGTTTTTTCCTTCAAATGCGTTAGTCAAAACAATTCACCTGCAGTCCTGGGAGCATAAAACACACACATCCTAGCGAATCTCAGATGCAGTCGTTTATCGTTTGCAGAAGAGCTTCTAATCTCCAGGCCTGTGCCAGATCCTCCTTCTCCCATCGTGTCTCTGTCTGTGTATATGTGCATGCAAATGTGGCAAAAAGGGTTCTGATTCCCCAGGCTTTGTTTAAACAACCTCCAGAAGATGCGAAACTCCTATTACGGGTTCACGCCATGTACATGATGTGGCTAATTAAATAGACTAAAATCAAAAGAACCACAGATCTTTCTTATAAAAAAAAATGTGTCTCTTCTCCTCCTCTTCTTTCTCCTCTTCCTCCTCCTCCTTCTCCTCCCCTTATTCAGCTCCTACTACTAAAGTACATGCAAATTAGCCACACATTACGGGAAGAAACTGGAGGAGAAGGAGCTAATGACTTTCGTGGGACCGAAGGTTCAAATCCAGGGCAGGAACATGGTAGCCCCACACCATTCGTTCATTTGAATCCCTCCTGCTGCTAACATTTCACTCCCGCCCTGCTCCCAGATTTCTGCTGGGCACTGGCCAGAGCCAGAAATATGAATTTAAATTTGATGTTGAGTACACATATTTGTTACCATTCATGATAATCCGTGACTATAGAGTCTAGGAAGCTAGACTATAGACCCCAGCCCCTCGGTTTGGACTACAGCATTTTCATACACCACTTCAAGGATGCTCAGATGGCTGGATTTGTGATTTCATGCTTGAGAGCTCCTGGTTTGTGGCGGTGTCTCCTTCTGGGCTGAGGAAGGCAGCGGGTCAGAGACCTGCTCTTTGTCTGAGGTCACGCAGACTCCTGGCAGCAGACCCCTCCAGTTCCAGCTTGCTGCTTCTGGAGTCCTGCCAAGCCTCACACCAAGAAAATGACAGCATTTAATTAGGGGGGAACACCTCGCTTTACATGAAAGAGAAGGGTGAAATGGGAAAAATTAATTCATTGCCATGTAATAGGTGTAAAACACTTTAAATATGTAGAGGTTACCATTTAGTTAAAAAAAAAAAAAGTCGGCTTCTTATTAGAAAGCGGTGTCGATATTTTGACAGCTTTTACGCTTTGGTAGCAGCTGAAGGCAACATGGAAGCTAGAAAGCCATCGCAATAAACCTCTGAGCTTTGCCCTGTTAAAAATGTCAGACTAATAAATCACGCTTTTAATGACCGAGGAGGGAGTAGATCAATAAGTTTTAGGAAGCCATGTATAGAAGCATCATCTGGTGTTATTTAACGTAGGCTCACTAAGGTGGCAAAGATTTCACTACAATCTAAAGTTCAGTGTTAAGATCCAAATTAGAATATTAAGGTTATATTAAATTTTAGGCCAGAAATCTTGGAGTAAACCTTCCTATTTTTAGGTACTCTTTGATCTTTCAGATTGTGTATGTGTTGAAAAATAAATAGACCTATACCTTTCAAATCGTTTCTGTCTTCAGAATCTTAAAAATGTGGAAGAAAAAAATTGTGTTGGTTCTATTAACCAGAGTTTTTAAAAAGCATCCCTAAATTTGGCAATTATTTAGTTTATTGAAACAACAACAGGAAGTCAAATTAAACAAAAGGGTGAAATTTACTATTGAGGCAATGAATGTAAGAGTATACCCCATAGACCTGCAGGCTGAGTGCTAGCAAAGATCAAACTGTCAGACTCAAAGAAAAATAGATCCCGTAAAAGAAATAATCCAAGGCTTATAATTATTCTCAGTGGCTTTTTCTTCTCTCTTCCTCACACCTCTTTACCCCTGAATTATATATGCATTCACGGACATCTTCAGTGGGGGAAAGACAAGCTAAATTCCACATCTTTTACAAGTTATTTATTTTAGTAAAAGTTTCAAAATTACCTTATTTAATGGGTTTCTCGTCACAAGTACAAAAGATATAAATAAGACACAGTGACGGGCGGTAAAGGAAGGTCTTTTTTTGGTCTTGGTGAAACTGTTTAGCAGGGATTGAAGACCACTTCTGATGCTCACTCTAAAAGAAATATTTTAAGCAAACCATAAAAGTGGGCTTGACCCTTCCATGGGTCCATCATAAATCAATTGTTAAAGCAAGGGTGAAAACTGGGGAGGAGGTCAGAGGTGGCAGAGAGGCCACAGAGAAAGGACAGTGTGAGAAACTAGAGCACGAACTGGAGGGGGGAATAGGGCAACTTTTTGGATGGGCAGCATCTATAATTCTGAAATCTCGGATATGCTGCTTATAATGACACATTAATGAAAACATAGGCAAAGGAAAATTCCCATAGCAGAACTTAAAACCTAGGGTTGTTTTAGTTTTAAGACCCCTCCCTGTTCAGCAACAGGTAGGTTGAAACTTGGTTAAAAGTAAGTATCAATCTAACCTGTCTCCGTTCCTAGGAAAGTTCCCCTAAATATATAGGAACACTTATACCACTGTTTCCCTACCGTGTCACATTAGAGGGTAGATCTTAAACTATGCAGGTGGTATTCAGACATAAATTCTTCACTAGTGCTATCTCAAAGAGTGTTGGTGTTACCATATTCTGAGAAAGACAGCCTTTAACTTTTTGCCAAATCGATCTTACATTCACAAGAAAAGCTTTGTGATACTCCCTTCATGAAGAGAAAAACATGTAGAATGATGAGGATGTTAACTAATCTAAAAAAATAAAAAAACCCTTGCTTTTGTAGAAAATTTTATACCAAATGTAGAATTTGAATGATCTATATATCTAATCATTTGTTTCCTTGGGGTGGAATCAAGTTGGAAGCCCAGACAATTAAAGTGATTCACATTTAAATGAAAGGTGGCTCGATTGATTTGTAACGACACAATTTATTTGGTAATAATGACATTCCTTGAGTTTGGCCAGGAAAACAAAGGTTGATTTATTTCCTAATAACAAAGACAAATGGCCCTTCTGCTCTAACCTTTTCCTTATTCTCAGTGGTTCAGGGCCAGGTTGCCAGTGGACTCCACTCTGTTCTCCCTCTTGCTGGAGGAAGATTCTAGACAAAATCTTTTAAAAACATGCCCACAACGATTCTAGTAATAGAAATAGACGGTGGTACATGTGGAAGATTTAAAGAGCCTTGTGCTATTTTTTTCCTACTTGAAATTCCACAACTTGGTATTTAACAAAAGGTTGCGTTAGAAAAATTACACACCTCACACAAAGCACCTTAATATTGGCACTTGTAAAGATATAGCTCTGATTAACGTACGTTTTTGAGACAAACCTTAAACGACTCACATAAATGGGATAAATATTGTAATAGCATCATTATTATAATGACATTGTTCATATTTTTAAGAATGTTTTCTTTAAAAATGGTCCATTTTATACAGATGGTTCATTTTAAATAGGGCTTTAAAATGCAAATATAAGTGGAATGACTGGGGAGTGTCTACTTAAGGTTAATAAGGATTAATAAAAATAATATAAGGGCAAACAGCTTAATAAAATCATCCATTTTAGCAAGTATGTGATTTCTATTTTTATGTGGTACTTTTTAATAAGTATTAAGCTTATTTTGAAAGAAGTTTCCTATTTTATTCTAATATGTTTTTAAATGTTCGGAGAAAGCAGAGTGGTTACTCGGCACCTTTAAGAAACAAAGTCCTTGAGTGACTTTAGAGAATTTCCTGGGGTCAGCTAGCCAGAGCAGACTTTCCTTGCTCTGGGAGGGAGACTCTGGCCAGAGAATGAGAGGTCAAGGAAAGCAAGTAAGTTGGAATGATGTCCTAACAGTGGTTTTTCAGATCTTTCTCCTGAGCAGGAAAAGTGTGGTAATGCAAAATGTAAAGAAGAGTATATAACCTCATCTCTGCTCCTCTCTGAAAACAGAAACTTTTCCATTTGACACTGAAAGGCGGCTGGGAGCTGCTGGAGGTAGCTGCATAGGAGAGTTGGTAGGATACCCAAGGAAGCACGTTGCTCATTGCTTTCTAATGCAACACTCATTCCTTCAACAAATGGGCCCCTGCTGCATGCAGGCACTGCTCTCCATGCTTAGAATAGAGCAGACAAGCTAGGTCTTGGGCATCACAGAGCTTACCTTCCAATGGCAGAAGTGGCGGGACAGGTGACCAAAAGGCAAGCAAAAAGACACTTCCTGGTAGTGATAGCTGCTAAGGAGGAGGTCAGGAGGGCAATGTTACTGAGCAGGAAGGGGGAAAACTCAGATGTCCACAGTCAGACAGCTGACCTATGCGAGAAGTTAGCAGGGAGGGTAGCCTGCTATTTAGCTCAAGCAAAGAAAACATTTTTTAAAAAAAAGTTTTAAAAAATCAGAGAAGTTCAGTATATGATGAATAAACACCTGAATAACTAAGATTCATAATAAATGCTAACATACTGTCATTTGGGCTTCAGATTATTTGTAATGAAAGAAATAGGAATACTGTATTACAACTTAAGTCTTTGTTTTTTCTTTTTGGCCTCTATACTCCAGTTCCCCGCCTTTCATCCCTCTCTCCCTGCTGGAGACAATTACTTCCTGACTTTGTTGTGTTATTCTTCCAATCCATGTTGTTATACTTTTACTAAGTAAGTGCCTAAGAACAACATTGCTTTGTGTTTTTTAAATGCATATAAATTGTATCATTCTATATGTAAAATTCTGTTATTTGCTTTTTTATTCAACACTGTATTTTGAGAGTGATCCAGGTTTTATGGATCTAATTCATTCATTTTGGGGGCCACACAATATTCCCTCATATATCATTATTTATTCTGCCTTGAAAAAAATTTGGATTTTTGACAAATTTTACTATCACACATCATGCTTCACTAAACATTTATGTACACATCTCCTTGTGCACAGATGCAAGAGTTTCTTTAAGGAATATGCCCAGAAGTAGAATTGCTAGATGAATGTAGGGCATTGGGTAGGCACCAGATATTTCAGATATTGCCAACGTGCATTCCAAAGTGTCCGTGCATGTTTATCGTCACTTTAGGAGTGTGAGGCTTCTCCCTGGCCCTATGCCTGTCAGCATCTGATATTGCAGACTTTGTGGTTACCAAATGATATCTCCTCTTTTACACATTGGCATATTAAACTATACTATTTCTCTGGTTACCAGTGAGGTAAAACAATTTTTAATACATTTATTGGTCATTTGGGTTTTCTATTTTGTGAACTCACTGCTTCTATCTTTTGCTGAATTTTCTATTAGGTTTTTTACATTTTTCCTTATTTTTTTGTATTGGCTATTTATATATTCTGAGATTATACATACACACAGCCACACATATATATGCATAAGTATATATCTGATATGTATTTTAGGTCATTAAATATGAAATTCCTAATTTTGAATTGAAAGTGTAGTTTATTATATCTCAAGCAAGAAATAGTACAATTAATCAAAGAATTCCCCTAAACTATTGACACAGTTTTGCCATCTTAACGGTAGCTTGTTTATGCCAGCAGCAAGGAAGCTTGGAGAGTGAGTGGTGATGAAATCGTGAAAGACGTTTTCCACAGCTTGTTGAGAATTGAATATTTTTCCTTGCAAGAAGTGGTCCAAAGCCTGGAAGAAGTGGTAGTCAGTTGGTGCAAGGTCTGGTGAATACAGTGGATGACAGAGAGCTTCCAAGTCCAGCTGCTATAGTTGGAGCAGCATTGTTTGTGCAATGTGGGGTTGAGCGTTGTCTTGTAAGAGGATTGGCCTGTCTCTATTGACCAATCTCAGCTGCTTAATCACAAGCATCCTCACCATTTCGTCCAGTTGGTTGTGGTGACATCCGCTCTAATCAATTGACCAGGTTTCATGAAGCTGTAGTGGATAATACCAGTGCTAGACCACCAAACAGACACCATTAGCTTTCTTTGATGAATATTCGATTTTGACTACGTTTCGCTACTTCATCTTTATCCAACCATTGTGCTGAATGCTTATGATTGTCAAAAAGAATCCATTTTTCATCACGTGTAACAGTATGGTATAGAAATGGTTCATCTTTATGGCTTGACAGCAAAGACAGGCAAGCTCGAAGACAATTTCTCTTCTGACGCTCATTTAATTCATGCAGAACCCATCTGTCCAGCTTCTTTACCTTGCCCATTTGTTTCAAATGGTCCAATATTGTCAGAATAGTAACGACAAACCTTGCTGCTAATGCACACGTAGGTTGAGATGGATTCGCTTCTACTATAGCTTTCAGCTCATCATTATCCACCTTAGTCGTGGTCACCCACATGCCTCATTTTCAAGATTAAAATCACTAAAAAGGAACTTCTCAAACCATTGATGTACTGTGTGATCATTAGCCACATCCTTCCCAAACACTTCATTAATATTTTGAGCTGTTTGTGCTGCATTGGTTCCACGATGGAACTCATATTCAAAAATAACACAAATTTTTGACTTATCCATGGTTTTGCAAAAATTGCTCTCAAAAAAACTTTGAAAGATAATCACAAGCCAAAATGTGCGTTTGAAAGACTGAAGATGTACCTTCACAATAAACATAAAACAAGAAGTGGCAAAGTGAAATGTCAGAGATATCAACATTCAAACTTTGTACTTAAGGAAATTGGACATTTCATACTTAATAACCTATATATAGTCGTCGTCCCTCAGTATCTGTGAGGGATTGGTTCCAGGGCCTCCCACAGAAACCAAAATCTGAGAGAATATTCAAGTCTCTGATATAGAATGGTATCGGTATAGTATTTGCATATAACCTGAGCATATCCTCCCCATATACTTTAAATTATCTCTAGATTACTTATGATTCCTAATTCAATGTAAATGCTATGTACATAGTTTTACACTGTATTGTTTAGGGAATAATGACAAGAAAAGTTTCTGTACCTATTCAGTGCAGAGACAATGTTTTTTTTTCTTTAAATATTTTCAATCCAAGGTTGGTTGAATCCACAGATACAGAGGGTCAAGTGTACTAATATATATATGTATTCAGTAGGCTGAGCAGCCACAAAATTAACATATAGAAAAAATGAATAGCATTAATTCATACACAATCAACCAGTTGGAAGATATAATTAATGACTCATCTTTGAAGTAACATGAACATATAAAATATTTAGAAATAAGTTTATTGAGAAATACAGATAAATTTAAAAATGCTACTAAATATATGAAAGAAGACCTAAATTACTGAAAAGATATATCAAGTCCTTGGAAAAGAAAATAATGTCCTAACGATGTGAATCATACTCAGATTATCTATTAATTTAATTTAATTCTAATTAAAAATCCAAGCAACATTTTTTTGTAGAACTTGATACAAAATCCACATAATAGAGTAACAACAAAAATCAAGAACAACTAAGACAATCTTTAAAAATAAGAAAGGAGAGGAAACATGTTTTACAAGGTGACAAAAATTATTATGAAATTACCGTAATGGTAATGATGTGTGTCGGTACAGAGATACATGAATAGACATTGTTTCTCAGTGCATCTTGACAAATTTTTGTTATTAATACATTTCTATGTTGCTACTTATTAGCCACTAAATAATTCATTCTCTAATTTTTGAAATAAATGTTCCTAGGCCAGGCGCAGTGGCTCACGCCTGTAATCCTAGCACTCTGGGAGGCCGAGGCAGAAGGATTGCTTGAGCTTAGGAGCTCAAGACCAGCCTGAGCAAGAGCAAGACCCCGTTTCTCCTAAATGTAGAAAAATAAGCCACATGTTGTGGCACCCTCCTGCAGTTCCAGCTACTCAGGAGGCTGAGGCAAGAGGATCACCTAAGCCCAGGAGTTCGAGGTTGCAGTGAGCTGCAATGATGTCACTGCACTCTAACGGGGGCAACAGAGCAAGACGAGAGGCTGTCTCAAAACAAAAAGTTTGTAAGAGCAGTTTTAGGTTCACAGCAATACTGAGCACAAGGCACAGAGTGTCCTCATCTCTCCCCACTGCCCCTGCCCCAGCCCCAGCCCTAGCACTGGCACAGCCTCCACGATCAACATCCCTCACCAGGGTAGGTCATTTGTCATAATCCATGAACCTACATGGACATGTCATCACCATTTTCTAACAAATAATTCTACTTTAAGAGAGGAAAGAAGTATAATAGTCTGGCTGATATTTTAAAGTCTCTAAGACACAAGAAGATCCAGTGCTTTCTTGATCCAAGGAAAAACCATTTTCTGGTGGCCGATTCAAGGGAACACAAGAGAAATTACCTAGCTTCTCTGGGCTGTCTATTTCCTTACACATGACAGCAAGTTTTACATGAAGATATTACACTCATAGAATCATATAAGTGTTTAATGTTAGAGTTTGAAGAAACCAAAGTGATCCTTTAGAGCATGTAACTCATTTTACCAAAGAGACTGAGACCCACTGAACCAAATGTTAACAAAATCGCCTAGTGCTTGTCAGTAGGATTCTCACGTGATGGATACTACCAGGAGCCACCAGGAATCTTTGAGGAGTGCCCAGGGTGAAATTACAGCAGGCATAACCGTGCCAGAAAAAGTTGCTGAAGATGAGTGGAGACAGACCCCGAGACACAGTTCCTTACAGCAGCTGAATCTGACCATGTCCCCGTTCTCCCAGCCAGCTGCACCTTTAAGAGTCAGAAGCAGCTTTCTTTCTGTGATTCTCTCTGCAATGCTCTCAGAACATTTTTCCTCATCTTCCCTCCTACTTACCATTCTTCTTTTTAAAAATTAATTGTGTCAAATGACAAGGGCTCAAATCAGAAGCTATCATTTGGGTAATTATGCCCCAAGTTCTCATCTGCATGTGATTATAATTTAATACAACTCTCTTCACTCAGTGAGATGTAAAAGTTGCCGTGTAGTTTTTAAAAATACGCTAGGGAATTTTTTTTTTTCAAATACTTTCTCATAGTGTCTATAGTAGGAACTAGGTGTTACCATCTCCATTTAACAGATAAGAAAGCAGAGGCTCAGGAAGGCAAGTCACTTTCCCAAGGACACATGGAGAGAGAGCAGAGTCAGAACTCCCAGCTAGGTATAGCAGACCCCAACCCCACACTCACCAGCGTGCTTGCTACCATGTGTCAACTCAATTTACATTGGCCCTGGGCTCACTTGGGGAGTTACAAGCACACTGATAGCTTGGAGTTCCATAAGTCTTACATCAAGCATTAGTTGCATGTTCCTGGTGTTTAAATGGGTGCAGTGTCATGACAAAAGCAAATCTTTGACCATGGTGGTACTGATCGGTAGCCTGAAAAAATATAGTACTGAAGTGGTAATCGAGACATCTTCTATCCCATTGTTGTCAGCCACTTGGTCCCTGGAACTCCAGCTTCTTTTCCACTCCTCAATCATGGGAAACTCTTTCTTGCCCCAACAGGGCTTTTACTTACCGTTCCCTCTGTCTTAAAACTGGCCCACCAGTTTTTCCAAGGCTGCCTCCTATCCTTCAGGTCTTGAGCCAAACGGTGACATCTCGGAAAAACTGCCCTAGTCGCCCTCGGTAACAAGGCTCCACTTTATTCTCTCTCAGATCCCCTGGTCTGTTTCTGTCCTACCAGTATCTCTATCTGAAATTATCCTATTGATTCATTTTCTTGAAGCTGGAGATCCTTCTTGGTCATTGTTGAATTCCGGGCACCTAGACTAGAGCCTACAACATGGAGGTAGCTCAGTAAAAATGTGTTAAATAACTCATGGAGAGAATGAGCAATCTTTAACAGAGATAAATGGTCAGAAAACCCTTTTCAGCTACATTTCCCAGAAAGATTTAGCAACGAAAATGGGTGGTCCAGCATACTTTTATTCAGTTCCAAAGCCCTGGTCAGTAAAAACTGGCTTCAGAGGCCCAAGAAACCTGAGACTTGACTGTCTCTGGACCTGCAGCTCGCAAAACCCCCACTTGCAAGCAGACAGGGCTACTCGGACCCTCCTCCCTCTGCTGCTTTGGCATGCGTGCGTTCTGGGACCTGTAAAGGTTGCCATTTACTGGGTTTTGTCAGATCAACACAAAGTAAATATTTTCCGTTCCGAATGCTGGTGGGAGCGGGGGAGGGATCCAGCGACGGTGCTGGAGCACACTTGGCCTCCGCGCTTGGCAGGCTTGGTTCCGTGCTCTCCCGCAGAGCCGCCCATAGCGGCCCATGGCTAGGGCTGAGGGACTTGGTGCAGCTCTAAGGAAGAAATCAACACCAGTAACAAATCAAGTGTCAGCGCATTCTCCAAGGCTTGTAAATACCGATGCCAGTGGATTATACGAGTATGAGAACGGAGGAAGGGTGGAGAGAGACGTGTGGCAGGGCAGGACCAGGAGTGAAGATAACCCTGCGGGGTGATCACAACGAAAACAAAACGCTGGACGCCCTGAGCTCAAGTGTGCAAAAATCACAGTTCTCTGCAGATAAAAATCACCAATGAAAATTACCAAAAGCTGTGACTGTTTATTTCTGCAACAGAACAAGATCCTGGCGCCTGTTAGAATACAGGGAGGGCAAAACTCCCTGAGGCCGAGAGAGGCCAATCTCTGTTCTCCTGCAGGGTGGGTGGCAGTTAAGCCCTCCTGGGATGCTCTGTTCCTCTTGGCCAACAGGACAGAATATTAGGGCTTGCCCAAACAGGTCCCAACAAGGCACTTTTATTTAGTTTCCAGCATGATTAATCTAATTTGTTTTAGGTTCTGGGAAACTGGCTATACTTACAAGGTAGCTTCCTGCAAACATAGGAAAACTTACATCCAAAAAATTCTTGAGCAAATTAGACATCAAGGGGCCGACTGTATATGTTTCCAATCAGCAAGCTGCTACGTAGGTGAAACTGATCTATTTAGAAAAGGTTTAGAGTTTAGGAAAAATTAGGTTTGGGGAAAATAGCATATGTTCTTTTTAACCTTTCCATATCAGGCTCACTTTTTTGTTTTTTATTTCAGAATATTACCGGGGTACAAACACTTTGGTTACATAAATTGCCTTTGCACCACCTGAGTCAGGGCTACAAGTGTGCCCCCCTCCCAGACAGCGAGCACTGGACCCATTAGGTACAAATTTACCCATCCCCTCCTCCCCCTACCACCTACCTGACACCCGATGAGTGTTACTTCCCATATGTGCACATAAGTTTTGATCGATTAGTACCAATTTGATGGTGAGGACATGTGGTACTTGTTTTTCCATTCTTGTGGTACTTCACTTAGAAGGACGGGCTCCAGCTCCATCCAGGATAATATAAGAGGTAGTTCACCTTTTTTATGGCTGAGTATAACTCCATGGTATACATATACCACATTTTATTAATCCACTCATGTATTGATGGACACTTGGGTTGTTTCCAGGTCTTTGCAATTGTGAATTGTGCTGCTCTAAACATTCGAGTGCAGATGTTCTTTTAAAGTATCATTGGAATCCACCATTAAGAAAGGTACTAAATTAATCATCCAAAAGGTGATATCAGATAGCACCCCTATCTGCTGATTTCTTCACATTTAAAAGGATTCAATATGAGTGGAAAAGCTTCTCTCTTAGAAGCTGGAAGGGTGCTTTTTGTGCCCAGAGTGCAGGCTGCAGGATAGTGTTGGAGGCGGAGCATAGCCCTGTAGTGGAAGCACCCTGTCCCGCCCACACAGAGGCAAAGGGCTGAAATGGAGCAGAACTCAGAACACAGAAAATGGACTCCGAGATACACGGCCCATGATCTGATGAGAAAGCCAGTTCGAGAAGCTCCAGATTCTGATTTCTGGTCCACATCTCAATTCTGTTGTGCAGGCAGTCTCTTTACATAGTCCTCAGGAGTGCAGTTCCAGAAGCCACCTCTGGAGGCCTGTTTCCAGGTTGAAACTGGTCCAACAAGGTAGTTTTAGGACATAAGTTTTTCAATCCAGGACTTCATATTCCATCCCTGCCCTCCAAAGTCCAGAAACTGTTTTTTTGAAATACTTATTTCTATCTTCTAAGAGTGGAGTGTTAACCAAAACAAACTTCTAAAAGAACACAGACCAAGGCCTTCTTCACTTACCCTAGACTTCTTAGCTGTATATGGAAATAATTGAGGCTTTTTGGATGCTTAAAAACCATGGCATGGGGCCAGGCGCGGTGGCTCACGCCTGTAATCCCAGCACTCTGGGAGGCCGAGGCGGGGGGATTGTTTGAGCTCAGGAGTTCAAAAGCAGCCTGAGCAAGAGCGAGACCCCGTCTCTACTAAAAAATAGAAAGAAATTAATCGGACAACTAAAAATATATATAGAAAAAATTAGCCGGGCATGGTGGCGCATGCCTGTAGTCCCAGCTACTCAGGAGGCTGAGGCAGAGGGATCGCTTGAGCCCAGGAGTTTGAGGTTGCTGTGAGCTAGGCTGACGCCACGGCACTCTAGCCCAGGCAAAAGAGTGAGACTCTTCCTCAAAAAAAAAAAAAAAAAAACCACGCATGTTTGGGAGAAGATGGCCCAGGATAAGATATTTTGGCTCAATTTCATGGCTTTTCTCCACGATGATTTTATTTTTTAAACAGAATAAAATTTTATGCCATCATCATGCTAGAAATATAGTAGATGTAGTTGTTCTTTTCTCAAAACAGCTTTCTTTTATTTCATAAAGCACACAGTTTAACCTTTCTTTCTTGTCTATAAAATAACTCGAAATAGAATTCTCTTGACAATGGAGCTTTGTTTTAAGGTAAGAAGAATCTTATCACCTATCCATGCTACAAGCAGAAGAGATTCTTTAAAACCACTTGACAATGTGGAATGTAGTACTTATTAAAATTATACCTTATCTTTGTTCAGACGCATATTTCAAGAGTCAGCATTGTTATAATCAAAGCATCATAGTAGCTTTTACTCAGAAGGTATGGTATGAAATACAGTCATTTATTCTCAAGATCCGTATCTCAATATCCAGGGGCTCCAGTTTCCGGTCAATTTTTGGAAATCTACCAAAATATTTGGAAAAATTAATTGAGTGGTAAATAAAATATTACTGGTCAATTCGTGTTATCCAAGTGAAAGACACAGAAGCCTTAAAATAAAGAAAAACTTCTACTATGAGTAGTTTTTTTTTTTTTTTTAGCACAACTACGAGGTTCAAGTTTGAAGAACACTCTCTATTGGGACTGTTACATCCTTCAAGAACTACAGATCATCAAAACCTTCCAGTTCTCTGTGGCCCTCAGGTGGTATTCGGTCATTCCAGCCACAGACTAGCTGGCAGAACTAGCTTTCAAAAAGCGGTCCATCTCCACCACCTTTAAGATTAAGTCAGAAGATCAGATCAGGGGCAACTTATCTGCAAAATCTCTGTTCTAGCATTCAACAACGCACTTCAGTGACTAAGTCTGCCCACTTGTCAACATTAGTTCATTCAGCTAAGAAAACAAGTGAGTTTCAATTCTCATATAAGGGCCTCGACATTGTATTCACATGCACGCAAAATTTCATTCAGACAATTCTATTAATAATAGACTAATTCTTAATACCTACTTGCTACCTTCACTCTCATGTATGCTGTGACTATTTGGGGAAAAAATCACCTGTCTAGAATATTATTTAAAATATAATAATCTAGAATTTGAGGGGAAACTGATATATGAACTTACCTGAAGGAATTGTTTGAAAGAAAGAAGCTATATAGTAGTCTCATTCTAAAGATTTTATTTAGGAGAGAATATTTGTGAATGTGTGTGTTGACAGAGTTTTAATTTTCTCTTCCTCCCTAGAATGTAAACTTCATGAGGGCAAGAATCTTTGCCTTGGTTTTTCTATTTTCCCACTGCTCTTTTCTCAGAACCTAGACCAATGCCTGACATGCACTAGGAACACATAATAAATACCTGGTGAATGAATGAATGAATGAATGCTCAAGCATGGAATATCTGCTCTGTGTGGTTGACTGGGTTATTCCATTCCCACCAGTGGAGCACCCTGCTGGATTCCTATGCGAAGTGTGTATCCCTTTGGCCGCCTTTTTTTACTTCCTAGATGTGTTTCTAGAAGCTTGGCTAGGTGCTTTTTTTCCTCTAATCATAAACAGTAGGAGTAGACCAATCTTATGAAACTTGCTTTCAAGGAAAGGGAAAATGGGTCCTGTATCCTTGAATTTTCCAGGGCCACCTACATTAGATAATAAAGCCAGGCAACTGATACATCTTGATTCACGTGATTCAGAAAAATATTCCCAATAAATATTCTTTGTGGCCAGAGAGTCTACAGATTTTTTTTTTTTTAATTTCCTCCACTTACTCCCTAGGAGAGAAGGAAGCAAGGATGAAATACCACAGGGTTGGTTTTAGTGGGTCTGTCTTGACCTGACCAGGATGGATGGGCTCTTGCGTTCTCCATCTCCTGGCACCAGGAAAAGTACCACATGAATGGGCTTTCCTGGCCAATGCTGGCCTCTGCTGGTGTGGAGACAGAAGAAACCAGGAGGCCACTGACAGATGGCACTTCGTCCCAACCAAGATGGCAGCCTGGGCACAAAGGGGTCTCCAAAATACACTCACCCAAGAGTGCTTTGGCTCACAACGTTCCATAAATGAACACGCACGTTTTATCATCTTTTATTAAAGATATGAGCAAACTCAGGTAGGGAGCCAAAATTGATTTGCTGCAATTTTTCTACTAAATTACTGAAGGAGATGGGAACAGACCAAAGAATAGTTGACTATGGATCTCGCTCCCTTAGCATAGAGCCTGGTATATTAACAGATGCTGGCCAATGTTTATTGAATGCTAGTGTGACCAACAAGTCCTGGGTTGCCTGGAACTTTCTCAATTTTAGTAGCAAAATTCCCATGTCTCAGGAAAATCCTCTGTCCAGGTCAACTTGAATCATTGGTTACTTTGCTCAGAATGCCACAGAGATGCTTGAGGACTGGCAGAATTCTTAGTTAAAATCAGATTATCTTCTGTGCAGCCTACCAAAATGCCTTGCATAAGATTGTTTGCAAAAAGCAAACAAACAAAAAGTCTTCTATTAAAAGGTCAATATATTTTTTGGACTGTTTGAAAAATGCCTTATCTCTTTTTTCAAATACCTGTCAGAATAATCAGCATGAAAGACTAAAATGTTGTGAATAGAAAAGAACAAAATCAAATAAGAAGCATGACAAATGATTTCAGTTACAGAAGCAAACATATTGCTGTCGTTTCCCCAAACTATTTGCTAAGTGACTTATTACAGACGTACTGATCAGCACAAAGGGGCCAGCGCTATAAGCTGGACACTTTGATATGAAAATGTAATTTTAAAAAAAGGGAAGAAATGCCAGGAAACAAGGATCATCAAAACTTTTCTCACTCTTCCTTTCAAAAACCAGAATAAAAGAGATTTGCCAAAAGAAATATCCCACCATTGAGGAATTCTGCTTTAAACACCTTTTGCATTTTCAGAATTTCCCCAAATGAAATGCCACAGAGAAGAATGTACATTTTACAGTCCCAAACATATTTAATATACTGTTTTTACAACAGCTGTTGCTTTCACAGAACTTTAACCCTGCTGTGTAAATGCATCACCAGGAAAATACCCAGGTTGTCATGGAGACAACCTCAGCACAGGGCCCTTTGCTCTGGTGAACTGGTGTCAGCTTTCAGCCTCCCTGCATTCCAGTCTGGCATCAACCCCAGGCTACAGCTCAGACTTCATTAGCAGCCCTGATGAAGGACAGCGAAGGAATCTGAGGCAATTACTAGAACTGTAAGACCACTTTCCATCAACACACCTGATGGGAGAACTGAAAATTAATTCCAGAGGGAGTGATGGTATTAATCAAGATTTTCTGGCATCTTCCTTAAAGAACCCCTAGCTAATTTCGGGCACATCTATTGTCTTAGCAAGGAGAGATAACATTACAGCTGACATTTGGAAGATTGTTTTAAGTATCACATGGCAAGTGCTACAAGTGTAAGGCCAAATTTTCAGTGTTGCTAAGTTAGTGAAATCTCTATCACGCCTTGAAGAAAAGAACCAGAGTTGCATTGAACCCTGCACACTGGTCATTCTTGATATTTTCTTAAAATTTTTGAATATTTGACTTTAAACAAAATTTAGCTCATGGGGTGGCACGAAAATATGAATAAAAAAGTAAAATTGGTGGTCACGTGGTTCTTCTTATAAAATATTGCAGAAGAGAAAAAAATGAATTTTTAGTTTTAGAAAGCAAACCAAACAAAATTTTTCTAAAACTAGGTTTTATAATCTCACAGGTAGGTGGGAGTTATATTTGCGTTATCCCTGAAAAGTTCTTAAATTTTATCACAAGATTTCCAAATGGGTTTATTTTATAAAACTTTTACACGTAGGTGATTTATCCAAACAAAGCACCTCATTTGTCATAAGAGAAATTTACCAAAATTGTTCTCAGTGAACTGACCAGAAATTAAAGACACAAAATAAATTCAGTACTTTAATCATCCAATGGGCTTACGTGGCGGCAAGGCTAACAGAGAAAGGACAGACAGCATGCATTTGAAAAGCTAAGTTCATGGTGACTTTACCTGAGAAATCTCTCTGAATCAGGTTTGTATTTATGCCACAGACACATGTGCATAAATAAACCTGAAATAAATGACAATCACCATATTTAATAAACTGATTAAAGGGAGGAGAAAAGATGGAGCCCAATTTAATTTGTTTTCTTATTATTCACTTTCTGAAGTCCTTATTTATTTATTCTTTCAACAATGGTTTACTGAGCACGTATTTTGTGCCAGTCCCTGTGCCTGATGTAAATGGTGAGTCAACAGGTGTGATGGTACCCTCATGAAACTTCCATATTTCCAAGCTGTTCATTTGGCACATATCTCTCTTCTCATATTGTGATATTTTTGCTGTTTTTCCATATTTTCAAATTCCTTGAGGGCACGAGGTGTGTAACTAAAATAAGTTGTTTTTAATTAATTAATTATTTTTTATTTTTATTTTTTTTTTAGAGATAGGGTCTCACTCTGTCTCCTAGGCTAGAGTGCAGTGGCCTAGTCATAGCTCACTGTAACCTGGAACTCCTGGTCTCAAATAATCCTCCTGCCTCCGCCTTGTTAGTAGCTGGGACTAGAGGCATGTGCCACCATGCTCAGCTAATTTTTTATTTTTTTATGTTTTGTAAAGACAGGGTCTCCCTATGTTGCCCAGGCTGGTCTTGAACTCCTGGGCCCAAGTGATCCTCCTGCCTTCTTGGCCTCCCAGAGTGCTGGGATTATAGGTATGAGCCACCACATCCAGTCTGTTTTTAAATAAGTTCTCTTTTTAAAAAAATAAATAAATTGCCATGGGAAAGAATTCACAGGGCATTCATAAAATATGACTAAGCCCATTTTTGATCCGTTTTTTGACAAGTAGATTTATGCCCTGTCATCATTATTCCCTTTTTTCATCAGATTTGACCCAGAAGGTCAGTGTTAGATGGACTTATTAGCAAGTCCATGCCGAAGAACAAAGATGTGCCACGGTTAAGATTATTTTAAATAATGTGACATAGGTGTTGCTCCAAATGAGACGTTTCAAAACTCAGCGGCAGGGTAATGATTGTGACCTAGTAAACAACGTGCTCTTGTTCTCTTCAAACGGCTAAGGTGTGGCTCCGCGCTCATTGCCCTTGGAGAGAAATGTCACAGGGCTGAAGTGGAGAAGAATGCTGTTTTCCTGGCATCGGCTTCCAAAACCCTGATCCCTCAGGGGGATACAGAGGGCTCCGGCAGAGAGACCACGTTTGGGGAACACGTGACTCTGAGCGGAATTTCCGGGGCCTCGTGGGGACTCCTAAGACGCCCCCAGGCTTAAGGTGGGGAAAGCGAAGGGAGTAGGGAGGTGGGCGGGGCAGGGGCACAGCAGGGACTGGGGGGAGAGGAAGGAGGACCATCTCAACAAGAAGCCACTGAGAGAGGCACGATGAAGTGCCCAGGCACTGGATGGGGCGGAGAGGCCAAGGAACCAGAATATGACACAGTGACCACCCTGCAGGAGTAGCACCCGTTCGAGCCCCCAGTTTTCTTTTTCCCTCCACCTAGTATTCCCATACTAGCTGGGAATAGGCTTAGTTAGGCTGCTGTAACAAGCAGCCCAAATTTCCCTGGAGGTTTACGTGTCACTCACAGTATTTGTCTGTTGTGCATTGTCTGGAGACTCTCCTCCGCCATTGTCACTGTCCTCTCTCCTGAGAGAGAGGACACTCTGCTGGCCACTATCTGGACCCAGTCTGGGTGCACTGGTATGAGGGGGTTGGGACGTAGTCATGCACCTGTGTCTGAAGGTCAACAGAAACAGCCTGACATACACCTGAAGCCAGACCAGGGCTTCCCTCTGCTCCAACCACCAACATTCCATGGCGGCCACACAGTAGGGACAGAAAGACACACTTCCTAGAGCAAAAAATCATTTCATCTGCTTTTGCTTTTGTTTGACCATCCACTCAATTGAATTGGTTATAATAAACCAGAAAATATAATTAGCGTTCTTATCTGAGGAGTGACAGAAATTAAAGTTGCCTGCAACTATCAGAGTTGAGAGATTGCCTGCAACTGGTTACTAATCTCCACAATCTCTGTGTGAATGCATTCACTAGGAACAGAAGTTTGAGAAACATCTAAACAAGCTTATTATTCTCGGTCATAAAGAATTTTCTCCTTATACCAGTGTCTTATGTTTGTTTTTCAATGAGATTGAGATAATGTAAACTTTATCGGTGTGACTCTTGGGATTCGCAAATATAGTTGAGAGTTTATTGCAAACACTCAACTATATATTTTTGGCCATTGACTATGTGGCTTTCAGCATTTGTATTTTTAGGAGAGAATAATAAAAGAGAGAAGATAATGATCCCCACTTAGTTAAACTTTGGGGTTTCCAGTTGAGCACAGGAAGTCATCTGCAATAGCTCATCAGGGGTACCTGTTCGTGTTACCCAGCCTGGTGACCATCCTGAGAATCACCCATTCCACAAGTCCCTTTATATTTTTCTTACTTGTTTGCGGAAGCTCTCGTTATAGTAAAGATATTGATCTCATTGTTCCTAAGGCAGTGACAAGAGTCAGGAGTTGGATAAGCATTATGGATTCCTGCTGCAAACAGCAACTGTTAATACAAATAAAATATTACGTTTAAATATTTAGATAGTTATTCTGAGAGTGCTGAGACCAGCAGCTGCATCACAGTGTTCTGCTTTGAATCATCCCTGCTAATCTCTTTGAAATGCATTCTATCGTCCCCCGAAGCCTCCTTCTGCAAACCGGTCACTCCTTTCAGCCAAGCCTCTTCCAGTCACTCTCCCTGCACTGATGGGCCTGCTCTCTGTGTCTGCAGCTCTGCTAGCCAACAGCCTCCATCGTCCTGGTTGGTCACGGACCCTCTCGAGTGATTATTCAAGCACTTTATGGATTTATGTCTCCACACCAGCGATCGAGTCTCATGCTTCCTCCGGGTCTGCCGCAAACCCCAGCACACTCATGTGGCTACAGATCGTGTGTTCCCAATGAGATGGCAAACTCCTCGAGGACCAGGTTTTGTTTCTGTCCTCCATATTTGCTGTACGAGGTGCTGGCTGAGCCTAGAGCCAGTGGTGGCCAGTGGATTGGCTGGAGGTTGTGAGAAATGCCAAGGGATCAACTAGCAAAAAAAGTCTTCAATTTGTCACTGAAGGAAAGGAATGAGGACATTCTGCATCCTGCTCATGTTCTGTGTAGTAGACTAGTTTCAAAAGGCCTTAGGATCCCTTCAGAAAAGTTAACATAACAATAACAATAGCAGAGATGGAGCCATTTTTATTGAGTTTCCGTTACTTGCAACCAAGGGTTTTGAGTGACACTGTAATGACATTTTGGTACTTACCTATTAAGGGAAGAGTACGGGTGTCCCATAATTTTAAAAATTGAGATTGATCATGCCGTGCCTAATCTGTTAACTTTTTCTTCTCTTTTAATAAAACATAACAAAAAGATTCTCATGCCATTAAACGTTTTTCTATATGATTTTATTCATTGTACCATTAACTAATTGTATTGGATTTTATGACTTTGAACATTTGAGTTGTTTCCAAATTTTCAATATTTTAAACAATACTATACTGAACAATCTTACTTATTTACCTTTGAGCAACATTCCTGATTATTCGATACATACAAACTCTTGGAAAGTAGAGTTTAGGGATGAGAAGGCATCTTCATTGTCCCATAGTGATCAATTGTCTCCCAGAGTGCTGAATCGTATGACAGTCCCCTCCCACCACCCAGTAGGGCTTGGGGCTCATTTTTCCACACCCAAATCAGCATTATTTTCTTATCAGGGTCTCTGGAGCTAGACTTCAGGATTTCAGTCCTAGGTCCTCTCCTGGCCAGGGATGTGACCCAGCCATGAGATCCCAGGCACATCGCTCCACCTTGCTAGGCAGTGAGGATGAAGTATTCACATCACAGGTGGCTGTTCATCCTGCTCTTCACCTGTACCCATCCTTCAGGTGCTTTCCATAACCTACCTACCCTCCCCATCACAAAATAATGTGATGCATATGCCTTCACCTTTGGTCCATCATGCGTTCCACAGAGACTTGCGTGGTGTTATATGAGAGCATGCTCAGAATAACTGTCCGAGACTCTCCTGCTGAAATTCCATGGAACTTAAAGTTCTTTTTTTGCTTTTTTTTTTAATTTTATTATTTTTTTGAGACAGAGTCTCACTCTCTTGCCTAGGCTAGAGTGCTGTGGCGTCAGCCTAACTCACAGCAACCTCAAACTCCTGGGCTCAAGTGATCCTCCTGCCTCAGCCTCCTGGGCAGCTGGGACTACAGGCATGCGCCACCATGCCCGGCTAATTTTTTCTATTTTTAGTTGTTTGGCTAATTCTTGTCTATTTTTAGTAGAGACGGGGTCTCACTCTTGCTCAGGCTGGTCTCAAACTCCTGAGCTCAAGCAATCCTCCTGCCTTGGCCTCCCAGAGTGCTAGGATTACAGGCGTGAGCCACCGCGCCCGGCTGAAACTTAAAGTTCTAACCTTGGAAATAATGAAGAATATTAGCCTTTGTTAAAACACATTGCAAAGTCCTGCAAGGTTTCAAAAGAGTTACAGAAACAGAATTTTCATAGGGAAAGAGGAAATTATAAAAGTAGAACTGATTTGAAGTTTTGTAACAAAATTGTTTAGACTGGAATGGCTGAGAAACTTCAATTTTGCTACAGTAGCCTGAGTAGATTAAATTCTGGTTAATATTTTTTTAAAAATCTTATATATCCAAATTACTCTGCATATATAGACACATAGAGTGGTCCAATGGATGAATGGCTTCCACTGCTCTGAGTCTTAAATCACACAAGCTGTGAAAAATAGGGTTATAGGTATTAAAGTTAGGAATAAACATATACAAGCTTTTATAAATATTATTTTATTCACTAAAATAAAACAGTGAAGACAGAATATTTTCAGGACCCCAATCCCCAACAGTTTTGATTATACTGTTATTTTATTTTTAAAATTGCAGATAAAATGCCTACAGAAAGGCACTTTCTTTTTCCTAGTGTGTTCCTCCATGTTTGGGGCTCTTGCTTTTATGACTGTGGGTCTTTGTGCCCTGACTTAAAGCCTTTGGGTCATGTGTCTTTGGGAATTTATCATTTGTTCAGTTTTCGTGGTATGGATGGTCTCTTGTATAGGAGCCTCAGCAGGCGCTGGGCCTGCCCTATAATCAACACATTATTGAATAATCAAACCAAGTGGAATAAATAAAGGTTATAAATGGCCTTCAGGTTGGGTCAGATTTTGCTTCCAAACAAGTGAACCAGAATCTTTTGGTTCCCAGAGCTTTTTGGATTTTGGAATTGTGACTAAGGAATTATGGACTTAAACAGATAATGTTAGTATGTAATATGTGCTGTATTCAAGAAGCAAATGAGATTCCTAGGAAGCATTTCCCTTTCAAAATTATTCTAAACTTCCAACCTACATTATCTAGAAAAAAGCCTTCTTTCACCCATTTGTTTATTTAACAACTATTTACTGCATGCAAGCCTCAACTGTGCAAGACCTGTGCTAGGTACTGGGGGGCGAACAATGAACAAACAGACACAGCTCCTGTTCCCATGGAGGTACGTTTGGCAGCATCTGTGGTCATTGTGAATATACACTAACTTGACATAGATGGGAAAAGTCAGACATGTCGCATTTCTTTTAGACGTGATTTATAATTCTCCTGAGTCACCCTGATTTCTTTCAGCTCAGGACTGGTTCTCAAAGCCATTATAAGCTCATTGCTCAAGGTCACATGTTAAAAACTACTTAAATGGGGGGAAAAAAAAGCAAGCGCAAGATTGTAAAGGAGCTTTCAACTTTCATGTCTAGGTTTTCTTTTGGATGGAAGTTTTCTTTATCATTACTTATTTTTCAAGAACATACTTTTCATGAGGTTCTGTGAAATATAGTGAGATAAGGCTCTCTACTTTATTGCAATTGGAGCAGGGATCTGATATACATTTAACCCCCATTTTAGAGAATTCAGACTCCATGCCAACAGTTAGGGGACTGCTTACTTTCCCTCAGCCACTTGGATTGCAGAGGAAAACTCGAAGAGGCATGAGAATGTATAACCCTGCTGCAAAGGCCGCAGAGGCTGTAGAGAAGGAGCCGGTGGGCACAGCATCCCCACCTACAAGGAGACAGGCTTCAGCCCACATAGCAAAGGACCAAGGGATCTGGAACGGAGCCAAGATGCAAGCACAGAATATCACATAGACAGACAGGATACTGGCGGTGGGAAGTAGAATGGAGAAAGGAATATAGAGGGACACAAAATAACATATTCTGATGCAATCTCGCTCGAATACAGCTTCTGGGCTGATGAGCTGGCCCGGTGATGTGAGATGTTGATGGTAAACCAGGCTGGATCAACTCGCTCACTCAGGCTTCCTATGAGCCTGGCAGAGGTCAGCTGTGATGCAAGGCAGTGAACGCAGCGGGTGAGGGGCAGGGAGAGTGGATCAAGTAGGTTGCTGACAAGCCTCAAGGGTTTCTTTTCAAACCTCCATGTTTATTTTGATACTGCCCCCAGGAGCCAGAGGCTTAAGCAACTTTTTGCATATACATGACTTGGCCACCGATACTGGGTAAGGGATCCCCACCTGTGACTTGGTAGCGCCCAGTGTCCACGGGGAGCGTGTCTAAAGAGCAGAGAAGTCTTTACGGAGATGAGGAGCTCAAAGAGGGTTGAAAGTGTTTGGTGACTGGGCAAACTATGGAAAGGTGGCCACGTGGATGGCTGGGTGAAGGCAGGAACGTCTGGCAGGTGTCTGCCAGAACAGATGACTGTGGGAACAGAGGCCACATACTCCTAAATGTCTCGACATGCTATGGGCGCTGGGACTTGGCACAGCCTCAGAAAAATGTATGGGGGAACCATAGCTTGAATACAATAAAGTTTCCTCAATGCTGGTGGGAAGAGGTTCAAGATAAGAATTACAGTTAACCCTTGAACAATGCTGGAGTTAGGAGCACCAACCCCGCATGCAGTCAAAAGTCTGTGTATAACTATTTTTTAATTTTTTTTATTTCAGCATATTACGGGGGTACAAATGTTTAGATTACAAATATTGCCTTTGCCCTGCCCCAAGTCAGAGCTTCCAGTGTGCCCATCCCCCAGACGGTATGCACCGCACCCGTTAGGTATGTATATACCCATCCCCTTCTCCCCCGAGTGTATAACTTTTGACTCCCCAAAACTTGACTACTAATGGCCTACTGTTGCCTGGAAGTCTTACCGATAACATAGATGATTAATACACATTTTGTATGTTGTATGTATTATATACTGTGTTCTTACAATAAAGTAGGCTAGAGAAAAGAAAATACTATTAAGAAAATCATAAGGAAGAGAAAATTATTTATTATTCATTAAGTGGGAGTGGATCATCATAAATGTCTTCATCGTGATGGTCTTACACTGAGTAGGCTGAGGAAGAGAAGGAAGAGAAGGGGTTGGTCTTACTGTCTCGGGGGTGGACAAGGTAGAAAAAAATCCACCTGTAATCAGACCTACCCAGTTCAAAGCTGTGTTGTTCAAGGGTCAACTGTAATTTGAATCATAAAGAAAATAGTCATACTTCTTCTACACCTGAAGTTATGATCTATGATGCTCACTTGTTTTATATATGTCTGATCTGTGAAAAGGAGAGACTTGGATGAGGGAAGAGTGGTGCTGGCAGCCAGACTGGGGGTTGGCAAACACGAAATCACGAGAATCTGCAAGTATCTGAAAGGTGTCCATGTAGAAAATGGATTCGACATGTTCTACGGGTGCCATGTTTAGAACGATGGCCGGCGATGATGGCTTTTATGCTCAGAATAAGGAAATTTGCTCCAATTTTGGGGAATGTTCCACACTTGCATAATTCTCATCTTAAAATAGCGAGTGAACTTCCTGGCTTTTGGAAGAATTTGATTGTTTAAAAGAAAACTGGCAAATTATTGGGATTAGAGACCCAGCTGTCCAGGATGCCAAGAAAGAAAGTCTGGTACCTTCCGATGTAGGATGGAGGTTTGTGCTGTATGCGTCCAAGGGGCAGGAAGGGGAGAGGGCACTAACATGGGTTCAGCACCTCCTACGTGCCTCTAGTGACGTTTATGACTCTTTTTGGCCACCCATCCGAATCCCTTTTCTGAGCTAGGGAAATTTCCTACCTGGTGAGCCTCCATGTCAGAGATGCCTTCCATTACGGGATGTGAAAATGTCAGATAATCACTCTCCAAGCCTCCCTTGCCAGCAGTGCAAGCCGCAGTGTCCAGGGCTTGGTGACAGTGACAGCAGTGTCCCCATCATCCAGCAGCCTTCTTTGCTGAGAGATGTCTGAGCTTTGCTCTCCAGCCCTCACAGAAAGGCTGTTTTCTGTTTTATCTGGACATTTTATTACGGAGAATTTCAAACACACACACGCACACACACAAGAACAGCAAAACAGGTCCCCTGTGTATTCATAACCAAGGTGCAGCAACAAACAACACTTTGCCAATCCTGTTTTATCTGCACTCCTCCTCTTCCCTCCCCTTCTTTCCTTGGAGTTTCTTAATGCAAATCTCGGCATTATATCACCAGGAAATACCTTAGCATATTAGCCTCTGTTAGGGCCTCTATAACAAGAATGAGCACCTCCATGACAATATTACACCTGAGAAAATTCACAGTAATTCTTTAATGTCATTTAATACTCCGCCAAATTCCAGTTCCTCCAGCTATCTTTTCATGATGGTTTACTTGAATCATGATCCAAGTGAAGCCCATGAGTTACCTGTGGCTGTTCTATCTCTTACCTCTCTTTCCTTCTGCAACAGCCCCCTCTCATTTTTTCATGCCATTGATTTGTTGGTGAAACGGTTCATTTTCCCTGTAGAACTCAATATCCTTGTAATAAATTCCTTTTCTGCCTAGATCAGCCAGAGTGGACTTCAGTTGATTGCAACTAAGAATTGTGACTGAAACATAAGCCTTTTAGGGTCCCCAGTTTTACAGAGGAGGAAATTGAGGTTCACAGGGGTTAAGTAACTTGCTAAGTTTTCAAAGCCAGTAAGTGTCACAGCTGGAACTGGAATTCAAGGCTCTCTCACTCAATGTCTACACTATAATCATCAGGTTTTCTCCCAGCTCTCTTCCAATGCTAACAGTCTAATATTTCAATTCCTCAATCCTGAATTCATTTCAGCCAGCAGCACACCCCAGGGGTCCAAAACACCTGGGTTCTCATTGCCGGCAATGATCTCAGTTTCTGCCTGAAACCACTGACCGTGGACAGGAAAGGGGTCTAATAAATGGTGGTTTTATTATAGCCCATTACATTTCCTGCCAGAAAACAGTTGTACACGTAGGTAGATATAAATGTGTTTTACACATGTATCTTTATCTGAAATGGTTCTTAAAGTGCAGTCTCTGGACCGGCAGCGTCACCACTACCTGGGAACTTGTGAGAAACCCCATCTTAGACCTACTGAATCTGCACCTCTGGAGATGGGGCCCGGCTATCCGTGTTTTAACAAGCCTTCTAGGTGATTCTGACACCTGTTCAAGTTTGAGAACCACTGTAGTAGGCCTTACCATCTGTGCATTCTGTAACATCACATTAACATAAAAATCCAAAATTGCTATTCTTGTCCCTACCTGCTCACATAGGACCTCCAACACTGCATGTTGAATGCTCTCTCTTCAAGAGCTAGAAATCTTTATCTACCACTGAGTTCACTGGTGGACTCTTTGGTATTTATGGAAATGTTATTCTTAATGTCAGTGTAATTTAATCTTTCATTCCTTATATTAAAATAATGGTATTGAATAAAATCCTACATTTCAGACACTAAACCCTTGTTCTGACTTTGTGAGAGTATCAAGTGTTAAAACTATAACTAGAAACTCTGGCTTCAGGCAAATGGCTCAAGACAACCTTCAAATCTATAGACGATCACGGAGGGTGAGGGGCTTGCAGAAGGGCCTGGCTGGGCTGGTGTGCGCCCCACCCCTGCTTGGTGTCCGGTTTCATTCAGGTCTGAAGGCTGATGGGGCACAGGAAAGGGTCCAGAGAGCTGGAAAGGGCAATGAGGTGGGGAGGGGTCTGTTCCCTGACTAGGGAGAAGGCTTACAACTTTGCAAAACTCTTGAGAAATCATTAAGATTTTTGTGTTCTGTTCTTGGTGCTCTGTGGTAAGCCCCATTTACCCTGTCTTGTTCTATCCCGACTTCCTTCCAAATAACCATCCTGCTCAAATTGCCACCACTGGATTCTCACCGTCTCACTCATGCATCCCGCGTGTCTCCCAGCCTTCCCCAGGGCATCGCTGGGCATCGGCCTCCAGGTCTGGGCACCCGCCTGGGTCATCGGCTGTCCCTGGCCTATCCTCAGTGCTGTGCTGGGCTCCCTGCTCAGCCTGAACTCTGCTTTCACATTTTAAGCCCTGTTGGGGGACAAAGAAAAACTGCAAGACCATTTTCTTTTTTTGCAAGGCACCATCTGTTTTTCCTCTCCTGTATCCTCTTCTTTCTCTCCTAATCTTCATTATTTTCCAGGACACAGTGATACTTCAAGAATTATTTAATACTTTCCTTCTCAGAAGAGTCACAGATTCCTCTTTCACCCTCTGCAACTTTCTGGGCCATGCTGACTCTCCTGCCAGTGGAAAACAGGCTAATCTTCCCACGTTATGTCAAATTACAGCCGCGCTGGACACACACACACACACACACACATAGAATGCCTTTAGGGTTGCCTTCCCATTCCATAGCATTTTCCCTTCAGAAAGTTAATGAAATGTCCCCATGGCAACTAAAACCACCAATGCCGATTTCACATAGTAACAAGTTGGACATTTCTGGAAAGGGTTTACCCTATAATGTTTGGACTTAATATTTGTAGTTGGTGTCGGGTCATGTCTTATCCAAGACATCACTCGCCTTCATTAAGTGAAAAGTAAATACGTCTCCAGTGTTACAAAAACAAGCTGCTGTTTACCCAGAGCCAGTTATCTGAACCCAAAGCCCTCTCTGGGAGCCCGTGACCACAGTCTTTGCACAGGGGACAGGCAGCAGCGCACGTGCCAAGGTGCCTGGCCTAAGAGAACAATCGAAGAAAGCCCATCCCCCACCTTCGCTGCTTTCTCCATTTCCTTCAAGGCTGTCACGGGCTCTTCACATGCTGTAAGGGGGCACTGAGGATCCACTGCTCTGGCGTGGGGACGTTTCAGGGTTGACACTCACCCACCAGCCTCCACTCTCCCCGTGGCTTCTTCTCCCCAGGCTCCAGGATGAAAAACGAGAAAGTTCCAATCTCACATATTAAAACATAAGTAATTATTATTAGATTGGTTTTCACTTTTTCCCCCACCCACATGTCAAAGACAAAGGTCTTCATTTACCAGCTCCAAGTAGGCCTCAGGCTGGAGTGAAAAGTAGGACAAGAGACACCAGGAATAAGCTGCCTGCAACTGGCGCAGAACCTCTGTTAGGTGAAAAATCTCGGCCCTTGCAAGTAGCGGACTCCGGTCTGCTGGCCGGAATCGCCCTCAGATGTCCCACGCTGCTGGAGCTGATGTTCTCGGAACTAAGGAAAGATCCCTGCGGGATGCAGGAGTCACTCTGAATTCAGATATGAGACCACACAAAAGCCAGGCAGGTGCTGTGACAGTACAGCCACCAAATTTCACATCTGGAGTGAACTCCTGAGATAGCTTGTGAGCACCGCAAACTCCTACTACAGATGAGGAAAATGGAGTTTGCAGAGAGGCTGGCTGTGGCCACGGCCACTCACGTCTCTGTGCAGGCCTCCTCTTTCCTCCCTGACCTGGTGACCATGCCCACCTTTTGGCCATCACAGAGCAGGGGAAAAAGCCATGGGTCCATAGAAAGTGCAAGAATAAAATTCAGAAGTCCCAAGTTCTACTCCTGTGTTTCAGTGCCTATTAATAGAAAAGAAAAACAATCCAAGGTAACCCAAACCTTATTTATATTAAATTCTTCCAAAAGGCATGGAAAGTCTCAGCATTAGAACAGACACAAATACACGTAGCGCACTGTGGAACCCCGAGTCGGATGCGGCCAGCACCTTGGAAGGTGTTGAGCGTGGGGGTTTGAGTCTGGGGTCTGAGACGGGCCAGGCCCAGGACTGCGTCCCCACTCTGCCTCTTCACAATGTTAACTTCAGGCAACCACAGTCTCTCCAAAGGCTGTTTCCTCACAGGTAAAACGGTGAGAATAGCACCTCACTTGTGGAATTTCTATGAGAATTTGAAGTGCTTAATACAGTTCTTAGCACAAAAGGCCTCAATAAATCTTAGATAATGGTATCATTATAGTTAATAGCAGGTGTTGCATTGTAGAAAATTTTCAGGGTGTATTGGATTCCAAATTAAAATTTCTAGAGAACTATTAGGTACTTTAAAACACGAAATTAAGAAATAAATAATTTATATCATCATGAGACCCTAACTTTAGAGACTTGCCTCATTTAAAGGCAAGTATTTGCCTTTAATACTGTATTTATGAGGACCAATGCCTTTCTTTCTTTCTTCTCTCTATTGTTTCATAAAAGCTCTTTGAGCAAAAAATATACCTGATGTCCTCCTTGCCCCTGTAGGCTAGCTCCCTTGTGGTGTCAGAGTCCTGCTACAGGCCACCGAGAGGTCACGTAAGGTAGTAGGGACCTAATATATGATCCCCATGCTTTCTCGTCGTCCTGCAAAGTGGGATTACTTGAATCTCACCTCTTATTTATTTGCCATAGCCAACATTTCTGTGACTGCCTACAGCATAGCCATAGAGCAGGAATGTTCCAGAGAGAGAGGGTGGGGATTTCTCTGCAGGAATAAAAGGCAGAAGAATGGGGAGAGAGGGCCAGGGGAAAAGACTGGGAGACCATGAATAGAAAATAGAATTTCCCCCTCCTTGCCAAACCAGAAAGGGATTTGCTTGCTATCCTATGAGTTTGGAAGGGTTTTTTGTGTGTTCATTTTTGGAGGCAGGGGAAGCAGATAAGGCCACCTGAATTAGAGCTGGGCAAAGGCAGCTATCATGGATAGACTATAAATTCTAGAAAGGCAAGGACAGGGATCATTTGATGGGGGAGCATTAGAGGTGAAAAATGCCGAGAGTACTTGTCCCCTTTAACTTCAATGATCCTGAGTGAAGTGACAGCTGTCACAGGCTAGAATCGTGCAGTATGAAGAGGAGGAAAGGATTTACTGGCTTCAAGGGGAAGACATTAAAATTCACGCCTAATGGGTGCGGTACACACAGTCTGGGGGATGGAGAGGCTTGAAGCTCTGACTCGGGAGGGACACAGGCAATATATGTAACCTAAACATTCGTACCTCCGTAATATGCTGAAATAAAATAAATAAATAAACAAACAAATAAATTACTGTTACATTTTGAATTTTTGTTGATAAATTTTATGTTACTGGTGCTTATATGATATCAAGGTGGGCTAGAAATAGAACCTTGTTTTGAGAAGTAGCTATTTTCTAGATCTAACAGATATCAGAGAAGTTAAGATAGAAGACACAAACCTCACACATCTGCTCATACCACATGCAGTCAGGTATGTTATACATGTTCATACATGTACATCGTATTTGAATTCTTAAAAGATAACCAAATTATGGTTTGGGGGGAATGGAATCCTCTCTCTCTTTCTCATTCCTATCTCAAAACCAAGAGGGTGAATTTTTCCTGAGTGGACAGCAAGTTCCGCCTCCCTCAACTTCGGTTCACGTGAGGAAAGTGAGACCCTGGATCTCTGAAACTATTAGTAAAATCCAAGATCTTGACCACTTGTTCTCAAATTCACAGCTCACACAAAACGTACCATGATGGTTCATATCTGCATCAGGCAGAAGTGCCTGGGTGCTGCTGCAGGACGAGCACCCTAAAATCTTCACCAACAAAAGTGTGCTTCGTGCTCAACAGGCACTCCGCAAGTCTCGTCTGCTGGACAATCCCAGCAGCTGTTTTTTTGTGCGATGGCTTGGTGTTGCTTCTCCAGGCCCTCCAAGGCAGGGAAAGACAGACAGAGACTTAAATGCTTCTCCCTGGAAGTGACAACATCACTTCTGCTCACATTTCATTGGCTTAAGCAAGTCACGCGGTCATGCCTAACATCATGGGAGCAAAGAATGTAACTTTTCAAGAGAAAAGAAGAATGCAATAATCCTAGCACAACATTACTCAGTCATTCTGAAAACGAAAAGGAAAATAGTCCCACTGTCCTATCTAACAGGTTCATAGTTTGGAGACATTAGCCATTCTTCAAGGCTGGACCACCCTACTCCTCAGCCTCTGCACCGCTCTTATACTATTAGACACCACACAGCCATTATCCGGACAACCGATGGCTCTTTCCTCAGGTAGCAACTGACAGTCAAATAACATACCTCAATTAAACTCAAATTCTGCTGCATTTTTGACATAGCTTAAATAGAAACTTATAATTTCATAAGCCTATAGAAATTAGCCAAATGGCCCCAGAATTCTGATACCAAGTCCATACATACAACCTCACTGCCATTGAATACATGGGAGTGGCTTCTGCTCCAGTGGCTTGGGTTTGCAAGGGTAACGCTCTTGAGATTATTTATTTCCTCCTAAGAATTTTGCCTAAAATTTTATTAAGCTACAACCATACAACAATGCTTTCTGGGTTGTGACTTCAGAGAACCTACCTCCTTTTTTCACTTTATTAGCATTTTTTTTCTGTAGTAATATAATTATTTAAACTAGATAAAAATAACTATTAACTAGTAAAATAATAGCTTACCTATACAGATATAATTTTCTTTGCAAGCTCAACTATTTCAGAATCTTGTAAGAATTTGAAATATATAATAGAGTTGTGAGCTATTTAAATACATGCCACAGAATATATTCACTGTTACTTTTCCTATAATTCTAATAGGCTTCCCCTGGTTACTCAGGAGCACATAAAGCTCTGGATTGGAATTGAGTCCCTATGTCACAACATAACAGCAACTCAAGAAAACCAAAAAGCATAAGAAGCAAACCCAAGGATTTGAAGAGCAGAGCAGTCTAGAAGTCTGGAGCTATTTGGTGAAGGAAAAATTTTCCCTCTACCTCAGTGTCTCTGAAGGGCAACAAGACACCATAAGAAAATAGTTTACAGTGAAGCTCTCAAACAAAAGTTGTGTTCCATAATTTTTAAAAAACGTTACCACGTATAACAGCAGCAAAAAAAGTATAAAGTACATAGGAAAGAATTTAACAAAAGATGTACAAGACTTAAAAGGAGAAAATTGCAAAACAATGCTGAAAGACATCTAAAAAAGCCTAAATAGATTCTGTATTTTTTTAACAGCAAAAACCTGGAAATAACCCAAATATCCAATGGAGACAAATGAGATGTACCATACACATGGACGAGAAGACTCAGTATCATAAATATACCAGTGCTCCTCCAATGAATCTATCAATTCAGAACAAATTCTTCTAGGAATGTAACAAGTTGATTGTAATATGTATATAGAAAAGCAAAAGGCAAGAATAGCCAAGACACTTAGAAGAGAATAAAGGATGGGGACTTTCCCCTGCCAGTTTCCCGGCTTATTGAAAAGGCATAACAAATAATCAATATGGCATTGGTGCAGATACAGGCTATTATGATATGCCAAAGAAAGCAGCAGAGAGAGCCTAGGGTAGACTCACGCATAAGTGAGACTTTATCTATGGCAGGTAGCTTTGCAGATTCTGGGGGAAAGGACGAACTAAGGAATACATGGTTCAGAGTTAATTGATTATCCTTGTGGAAAATAAAATGAAATTAGGTCCCTCCCACACATAAAGCATAAAACTAGTGTCAGCTGGACTAAAGGATTAAATGAGAAAAGCAGAAGTTTAAAACTTTTAGAAGATAATATAGGATAACTTCCATTCCATTTCTTGTTTTTTTTTTTTTGCTTTGTTTTTTAAATTTAATTGTAAGAAAGGATTTTTTTTTTTTTTTGAGACAGAGTCTCACTGTCTTGCCCTGGCTAGAGTGAGTGCTGTGGCATTAGCCTAGCTCACAGCAACCTCAAACTCCTGAGCTCAAAGCGATCCTACTGCCTCAGCCTCCCGAGTAGCTGGGACTGCAGGCATGCGCCACCATGTCCGGCTAATTTTTTCCATATATATTTTAAGTTATCCAGCTAATTTCTTTCTATTTTTTAGTAGAGACAGGTCTTGCTCTTGCTCAGGCTGGTCTCGAACTCCTGAGCTCAAACAATCCGCCCGCCTTGGCCTCCCAGAGTGCTAGGATTACAGGCGTGAGCCACCGTGCCCGGCCAGAAAGGATTTCTTAAACAAGACAAAGGAGGCCAAGCCATAAAGGAAAAGATAAAGGAAAAGATAAAGAGAAATTGGATTACATTAAAACTTAAATTCTGTTTATCAGAATTTAATTTTTTTTAATTTAATTCTGTTTATCACAATAAAAAAACTTAAAAACATAAAGAAAACCTATAAATTGAGAGGGGATATTTATTTCATATACATGTAACATACATACATGTGTATGTGTGTAGTGTATATACGCACACACACACACATATATCTCAAGCGAAACACAGAAATAGAAAACAAAATAGAAAAATAGGCAAAAGACATGGATAGGCAATTTACAAAGAAGAAATACCAATAAACATATTAATATAAAAATATATTCAATCAGGAAAATGCCAAATAAAATAACAATGTGCCACTTTTTACTCACCAAAAAGGATAAAGCCATCATGCTGAGATGGTTACAGAATAAGGTAGTATAATCATTTTAGAAAATAACGTGTTGCTATATAGTAAATGTAACTCGGGACCCCATTCCCAGGTGTAGCCATGTAGTGGAATATTATACAGTAAAATAACTGAAGTCCAGCTATTTGTATCTATCTGAATACACTTTAAAAGTATAATGTTGGTAATGTTGATATATGTATATCTATATTATGTATAGATATATGTATTAGATCTGTATATATTATATCTATAAAATATCTATCTATCTATCTAGGAAGAACACATACAATATGATTTCATTTATATGAAATTCCAGAACAGACAAAACTAAAGGATATCTTGTTTGGGGATATATTCACATGCAATAAGACCTGAAAGAAAGGCAGGAGAATAATTCACACCAATTCAGGAGAGTGGTTTATTCTTGGGGGATGGAAGGGGATCCAACCTGGGAGGGCACACAGGGGGCTTCAGAGCCATTGATATTACTCTATTTCTTAAGTTTAGTGGGGACTATATGGGTTTTCATTTTATTATTCCATACGTATTGAAGTATATGTATTATTTTCTTAATATATGAATGAGATAGTCTATAGTAAGTGTCATTGACAATTTCTTGTGATTGTTTTGTATAAGGATTGTAGCACGTTGGTTCAATAATAATTTTTAGAACATGTAGATAAAACATACAATAAGGTTGTTACCTTCAGAGAATCTCCAAAATGAATGAACTATTCACATAGAGGGGTGGGTTGGGAGAAGCACTTCTGAAATAACAAAAATATCCATCATCTCTTTAAAAAGTGTCTATTTGCTCTATTAATGAAATTTTAAAAAAATGCATACCCCCTAGCATTACACTTAGAAGTCATTCAATAAATATTTGTTCAATAAGTGAGCAAATGGGTGGAAATAAGCAAATTCTTCCACAAGTTAGTTATTTTTACACATGTTGTCAGTTGCTACCCACCCCAGGCCCACCCCATAGGTCTGCTATAAAATCCTGCTGCCTTTGTGCTAAGTCCTCCCCAGGTCCTGAGTCAATGGAAGCCCAGACAGTTGGGTGGAATGGAAACTCCCTCTCCACTATTGACTCAGGGTCTAGACAGTGTCTGTTCTCTTGACCTGGTGTCCAGTGTGCCTGGGGTGAACTTAGCCTTGGGACATAGCACCAGACATGCCCATCATTTCCACCCCACTGAGTATGCTTCCTTTGAGAGGCCTGGGGCTGCCCAGAGATGTGGAAAGTATAGCCTCATGGACAAGAAGATGCCATCTCTTACAAGAATCCTCAGGGCCAGGCAGTGGGCCCCTGATCTTACTGTGCCACAGAGACTTAGTCTGCTGTCTGTGGGTGTTAGCTTAGCTGGGGGCCTGGGCTTCCATTTTATGCAGCCATGATGGGCCATGTGCATAATAAAATGAAATAGCCTACACAGAGAGAAGATCAGATGAGCAGAAAGGAAAAGAGTTGAAAAAATATGGAAAGAAAAGTGGTTTTTTTTTCTTTTTTAATAGAGATGGGGTCTTGCTATGTTGCCCAGGCTGGGCTTAACTCCTGGGCTCACATGATCCTCCCACCTTAGACTCCTGAGTAACTGGGATTATAGACACTCACCACTGTTCCTCACTAAAGAGAGAGAAGTTTTATAATGATGTCTTGGTTCCTGAGAGGCTAGGTGATTCAATAAGCCCCCAGATAACAATTCCATAAACAGATAATAAAGATAGAAATAAATAGAAAGTTAATGCTAGAAGTATTACTTACATAATGTTTTCCCTGACTCAGAGCCTGTGTCAGGCACTAATCTAAGCACATTAAACATAATTTATTGGATTCTTGGGTATGACTTAGATATTCCCATTTTAAACCTCAGAAACCTGAGATATTGTAGCTACCTTGCGCAAGTCAAGTGTGGAACAATGATGTGAATCCAGGTAGTATGGCCCCGGAGGCTGTGATCTTGATCTTGACATTCTCCTACCTCTTAAATGCTCTTTAGGTAGGTATGGTTGCTTACAGACTAACTGAACAAAACACACCCTTTTGAGAAAGCTGTGCTGTTGCCCTACTCTGTAAGTCTCATCCATTGTGAGTGGTTAGACAGGCCCTCTGCCTGGGCCTCTGCATCCTGGACCCCTTCCAGCTGTCTGAGGACTTGAACTTATAAGACCACTAGCCCAGTCTCCTGGAGACTTGAGTCCCTTTCCTAATCCCAGTCCACCCTTCCTGTACTGCTTCAATGTACATTCCTTTGAGGAAATGACTGAAACACAAAGCTTTTCCCAAACTTCAGAATAACAGTTCTTAAAGCTGTTAAATGTTCTGCAAAACAAACATTGAACAAATAAAAACTTTTTTTTTTTTTTTTTTTGAGACAGAGTCTCACTGTGTTGCCCGGGCTAGAGTGCCATGGTGTCAGCCTAGCTCACAGCAACCTCAAACTCCTGGGCTCAAGCGATCCTTCTGCCTCAGCCTCCCAAGTAGCAGGCACTATAGACATGCGCCACCATGCCCAGCTAATTTTTTTCCTATATATTTTTAGTTGTCCGATTAATTTCTTTCTCTTTTTAGTAGAGACGGGGTCTCTCTCTTGCTCAGGCTGGTTCTGAACTCCTGAGCTCAAACAATCCACCCGCCTCGGCCTCCCAGAATGCTAGGATTACAGGTGTGAGCCACCATGCCCGGCCAAATAAAAACTTTTTTAAAAACTCAGCAAAATATCTGAGAGGCTTGTATACCTGTGTCCAACATCTAGGGCAAGGGTTGGCAAAATATAGTCCATAGCCCCAGTACAGCCTTCCATCTGTTTTTATAAATAAAGTTTTACTGGCACACAGCCACGCACATTTGTTTACATACTGTCTATGCTTTTGTGCTACAACAGCAGAGTTGAATTCTTGCAGCAGAATCTGTATGGGCCACAAAGCCTAAAATACTTACTCTCTGTCCCTTTACAGAAAAATTTTGCTGACGCCTGACCTAGATGCATGGAAAAACAATCATCCTCACAGTATGATTCAAAAGGAATGATTTGCGGCTTCAAGATCTCCCCTACCTGGCTGGTACAATGACTGCATTTTTAGGTACTGATCACACATGTGGCTTCTCTCCTAGAGACACCATATTAGTATGTAATTTTGCCCCCAAAGTGGCTGATCAGGAGTTTCTCTACCCTAGGTGCATTGTTTCCTTTATGAAAACCGTATAATAAATGGAAAATATTTTCTGTGCTGTACTGTGTTTTCGGCAGGCATGCATTTCCTTATTTTATTATCAGAATGATTTTTTTTCCTGCAATAGCAATTCAGATTCCCTTCTGGTTGCTAGAATTCACTTCATTTAGTGGGAAGTAAGGGAATATGAAAGAGAAAAAAAATAATAGTACTTCAAGAGGTGGATACTATTATTGCTGTTTTTCAGAGGAGAAAGCAAAGGCTCTGAGAGGTTGAGTAAATGTCTTCAAATCACAGAGGTGGAAGATGGCGGCAAATGCTGCTTATTAAAGGCTCTAAGACATCCTTGGCCCAAAGAAACCTGATTATGCTTTTTTAACCCATTGTTCCCCAAACAGGTTCAAATTTTTTTTTTTTAAGAATTTCTTATAAGGCCCCAGGAGTTGTGTTCTGAGGAAATGCGACTGAGAGAATCTTTCTCTAAGGTGAGCATGCCATGAGTGGTCACCAGTGAAAACATGCCCATGACTGAAGACACAGTTGACTTTGCCACGCTCTTGGGGTGGGAAAAATTCAGATATTGGCATGACAGGGATCAGGTATCAGCCTGGTGCCTAGGAAAGGATTTTAACAATCCAGGTTTCTGTTCCCTCCTGGGAAACCCAATGGGGTTATGGAGATAGTTACGTGAGATCATCTATTTAAATCTAAATTAAGCAACATATAATAGACACTCCAGAAAGGGGAGATAATTTTATATTTTGTGGGTGCAGGTAGAAAAAGCAGGGAGTGAAAATGAACCAGAAGTTCTGCTGAGAGAAGAAGAAGCCTTCTGTCAGCTTGATTTCTCCATTCCATTGACCCTTTCCTGCACGATCGCAGCAGACAAGGGCTGCCACAGGGAGGAAAGGGTTACAGGGGTAGCAGAGCATTGTATCAAATAACTGCGTTAAACACACACACACACACACACACACACACACACACACACAGTGCTTCATTGCATCCTTCTACATTCGTCTCTTTACCCTCTAAGTTGGGACATTCGGCCCCTCCTAGTTGTAAGGACAGCTCATCGGCTAATGAACCACTGTTTCCTGGGGTAGGGGAGGGGAAAACTGCCCTCCTGCCCTCTCACTTAGCAACGGTCTTGTTAGGACCACCTCTACCCCCCTGGAGGAGGGAGCCACCTGGCAGCCTGGTGGCTCAGTCCCACCCGCGATCACCAGTCAGAAGGACGGTGGTGCTCTTGAGAGGGAAAGGACTAACCTTTAATGGCAGGCCAATTTCTAAGCCTCCCCTACTGGGCTCACAAACCAGATCCCTGTGGGTGCTGCCTTTGTCCATGGTTCTGCTAGGATTCTAGAAAGACAACTCCTGAGCAGTGGAATAAGCCTTCAATCTAGGACAGTGTTCAGCAAACTTTTTCTGTACCCCACCAAAGAGTCCATATTTCAGGCTTTGGAGGCCATAGGGTGTTTGTTGCGACTACTAAACTCCGCCCTTATAACAAGAAAGCAGCTGTAGATGATACCTAAGCATGGTTGTCCAAGAAAACTTCATTTACGGACACTGAAATTTAGATTTTATTAAATATAATTTTCTTATGTTACAAAATCTTTTTTCCCCCAACCATTTAAAATGTAATACTCATTCTTACCTGTTGCACTGGACAAAAACGCATAGAGGGTTGGATTCGATCAGTGGCTACTGTTTGCTGAGCTCTGGTCTAGGATACCAAGGAATAGCCTGGAAAGTTCTAGATGAGGAACTTTGGACAAGCCTTTTACCTTCCGGGACCATGCATTAAAGAGCATACCAACCCAGCAATGTGATAGAATAAGATTACGTCTGTGAAATTGTTCCGATATCCGTAAGCTTTTTTTCTTATTATGAGTTAGCCTTAGCATTACCAAGGTGAGTCTTCACTTAAAACTGTTGATTCCAACTTAAGCATGTAAATTGTCCTGGGATCATTTAAAGGAGAATTTCAACCTCTGTGGGGGAAGAAAATAATTCAAACAATATTTTCCAAGGGTTTTATATTCTATAGGGAACAAAAACCACAACCAAAATGTGATTTGTGGTTTTGGATGTTGGATGGATTCTTTTTTTTGCCACCACTTACATCATTTTAAAAGTCATAAAATCAACCATAAAATATCCAATTTCTCAAATTATTATTTACTACCATTTAATTAATTGCACTGTTGGTAGAAGCTTCCCTTCTGGAGTTCCTCCTTTTCTGTGTAACACCTGAGACAGGTGTCCCAATGTGAATGAAAACAGAAGAAAATGCAGCACGATCAGCATATGAATTATCCCCCAACCTCAGTCTGGCAGGTATTTGGAGTCCCTGCGGTAGGAAGAAGTAAGTAGAGAAGGGATCTGAAGCTAAAACCCCTAAGTCTTGCATTCCCCTAAGCTTTCTTCCAGGGAATGTGGAGAGTAACGCTCACACCGGCTGCAGTGGGGGAAAGTCTGAGGTCTGCCCCCTGAAAAGGGGGTTTTACAAGTGTCACAGGAGGACAGTGCCCTGGACCAGGTGGGGTGTCTCGTTTCCAAAGGCAGGTTCCCAGCGGATGACAACCACAACCCTGACAAGTGGAGAGAAAGAATGCGCAACAGGTATTGCAAGGCAGAGAAAAGCAAGACACTTGCAGAGGAAGGAAGGGAAGGATAAAGAGATGTGAGTGTACTTCATTTTATTTTATTTTTCTATAAAAAAGGAAAAATGTAGAAGTTGACATCATGATGACTAGGGAAAAGATCTAATCTACGGTCATTACCTGTGGTTGTATCGCTCATTTAACAACTCAAATTCAACCATAGGCTCCAGGGAAAAGGCGGAAGGAAGGGAGAAGAAGAGAGAGGAAGGGAGAGGAGAAGAGGAAGGGAGAGGGTAGGAGAGGAGAGAAAGAGGGAGAAGGGACAGGAGGAAGGAGGGAAAGACAGAAAATAGGATAAAGAGAGCGGATCCTCCTTGCACCCCATTATTGCAGCCACTGAGACAGTTCTGGAGTGGAACTGGGGTGGAGATGTGTCTTCTGCACCCTGGCAGACTTGCTGTATTGCAAAGTGTGGGCATCTTCATCTAGTGTTAACAGAAGCATATTTCCTATTCTATGCAGGTCAACGACTTCACTTACTGCTGTAAAAGGACTCGAATGTCCCCTTTTCCCCTTTGCCTTCTACTCTTGTCCTCTTTCTCTCCTTTTAATCTTCTACCTTTCTTTCACCATAAAATTTGACTAGCCAATAAACCTCAAAATTTGCAAAAATTGTTCTCATAGGTTATTGGATTGCTGCAAAGATTGCAAGCAAGATATAGGAAAACAAGAACAAACTAATCATTAACTACAAGTTTTCTCACAGATAAAAATTGCCGCTGATGCAAAAACTGCAAGGACAAATACTCAATCTTCCTCTACCCTTTGTAAAACTTGGCCCTGCTTAAATAGGAAAGTCTTTTCCCGATGAACCACAACTGAATAGAGTCTTTAACCTCTGCTTGAATCACTGAAATCATTTTCTTTTGGCAGTACTTAATAAAAGACTGGGTCTACTCCAATCTTCAACAAAACCTGGATTGTTGGTTGCCCACGTGTTGCCTTCCTGCAGGATTTAAAAGGGCCTTTCTCTTTGTACCTTCCGTTGTGAGGGTGACCCCCTGTACAGGACCCACAGAAAACTGCCACCACATTTTCATAAATGTATCAGACCAGGGGTTCTCAGCAGAATAGCATTTTAGGAGATCTAGGGATGGTAAGGTTAGGGTTAGAGGAAGGATCATGAGTTTGGGGTTGTGATGGTTAATTTTATGTGTCGATTTGACAGTGCAAAGGGATGTCCAGATAGTTAAAACATGATTTGGTAGTTAGCAGTAAAACATTATTTCTGAGTGTGTCTGTGCAGGTGTTTCCAGAGAGATTAGCATTTGAATAGGTAGACTGAGTAAAGAGGACCCCCCCTCACCAACGTGGGGAGGCACCTTCCGACTCACTTGGGCCCAAATAGAACAAAAAGGTGGAGGAAGGGCAAATCTCTCTCTCTCTGTTCTTGAGCTGGGATGTTCATCTTCTGTCCTCAGACACTGGTGCCCTGCTTCTCAGGGCTTTGCACTTGGACTAAACTAATCACCAGGTCTCTAGCTGGCAGGTGGCACATTGTGGGACTTCTTAGCCTCCCTAATCACGTGATCTAATCCCCAAAATAAATCTCCTCTTATCTACGTCTCTGTATACCCTATAGGTTTCTCTGGAGAACCCTAACCAATACATGGGTTGTACACCCAGCCCTGTTTCCACCCAGGCTCTTCTAGTTTGGGTTGTTGGACATGTAAGTTCACTTGAACAAATTTTAAGAAGTAAAACTTGGAAAACCACCCTAGAGACTGAAAAGAACACCAGGAAGAGTGGAGACAAGTCGCAAGTCACTCAGCAGCTGAGGGATGCAGGCACTGGCTCTGTCTGTGGAGCCCTGGCAGCCGCGTGCTCACGGATGCCCACCGCACTCCCTCAGGGACAGCAGGCACTCCCAGCGTGAGCCCCGCCCAGACTCACCGTCCTCCCTGGCTGGCATAGCCTGGAGCATGATATATAACCACGTGTTGTCTGTGCGAGTGTATTTCGTAGGCAGCACAGTGAGTGCAAAAAGAGGATGCTTCGAGGCAGGCACGCCTGGGCTAACACCCCTGCCTCTGCTGTTTTTGACACTTGTAATTTTCAGATATTTTATTTAATGTCTGTGAGTCTCAGCTCCCTTTGTGGAAAAACAAAATGAGGATATAAATATCTGCCTTTTTAAGTCAAGAACTTTTTTCTTCCTTTCCCTTCTCTTTATAGCCATATCTACTTGACTTTCATTAAATAAAGTGAGTTTGGTTAACTTTTGCAGAAAAGATAAACCCAATTCAAAAAAAAAGACAAAGAAGCACAGATCTCCTAGAAGTGCAATATAGGACAAAATACCTGTAGTTTCAGCATCGGTTCCATAAAGGAAAAATACAGCTAGAATAAGGAAATTCAGGGTCAGCCATTATTGGGGCATATTTATCAGATACCCAGGCAAAATTGCTCTTTTTTTCCTCTTTTTTTTTCTTCTTAATAGGCTTTATTTTTTAGAACAGTTTTAGATTTACAGAAAAACTGAGAAAACAGTATGGAGAGTTACCATGTACCCCACAGCTCTTGTCTCCTATTATTAACACCTTTCATTAGTATGATACATCTGTTATAATATGAGCCAATATCAATATATTATTAGCTAAAATATAGACTTTATTCTGATTTCCTCAATTTTTCCCTAATTTTTTTTTCTGGGGAAAATGGTCCCAGGGTCCCATCCAGGATCCCACATTACATTTTGTTGTTATGTCTCCCTGGGTGCCCCTTGGGGAAGGCGATAATTTCTCAGATTTTTCTTGTTTTTGATGACTTTGACAGATTTGGTCAGATATTTTATAGTATATCCTATCATTGGAATTTGTCTTATGTTTTTCTCATGATAAAACTGGGATCAACAAAAATAAATACATGGGACCTGATCAAATTAGAAATCTTCTGCACAGCCAAGGAAACAATCATTAGAGTGAATAGACAATCTACAGAATGGGAGAAAATATTTATGTTCTGTACATCCAATAAAGGCCTGTTAACCAGAATCTACAAAGAATTCAAGCAAATCAGCAAGAAAAATTCAAACGACCCCATTAAAAAGACATGGGCAAAAGAGATGAACAGAAACTTTTCAAAAGAAGATAGACTAATGACCAACAAACATAAGAAAAAAATGCTCAGCATCTCTAATCATCCGGGAAATGCAAATCAAAACCACAATGAGATATCACTTAACTCCAGTAAGAATGGCTTTTGTCAAAAAGTCTCAAAACACCAAATGTTGGCATGGATGCAGAGAGATAGGAACACTCATGCACTGCTGGTGGGACTGCAAACTAATACAGCCTCTGTGGAAAGTAATATGTAGATACCTCAAAGAATTAATAATAGACCTACCATTTGATCTAGCAATACCACTACTGAGTATTTACCCAAAGGAAAAAAAGACACCTGCACTCGAATGTTTATAGCACCAAAATTCACAATTGGAAAGGTGTGGAAACAACCCAAATGCCCATCAATACATAAGTGGATTAGTAAAATGTGGTGTATGTGTACTATGGAGTACTACCCAGCTGTAAAAAAAAAATGATGAGCTAATACCTCTTGTATTAACCTGGATGGAACTGGAGACCATTCTTCTAACAAGCATCACATATACCCAGCATTCAATCAGAACTAATTGGTCAACATTTATGTGCACATATGGAAATAACATTCATTGGAAATCTAGCAGGTGGAAGGGGGAGGAGGGGATGGGTAAAATCACACCTAACGGATACAACGCACACTATCTGGGAGACGGGCACATTTATAACTTTGATTCAAACAGTGCGAAAGCAATTTATGTAACCAAAATGTTTTTACCCCCATAATATTCTGAAATTTAAAAACCCACTGGGATTATTATGAGTTATAGGGAGGAAAACCTCATTCTCATAGCATCATATCAAGGGTATACTATAAGCATGACTTTTCCATGTTGGTGTTGCCTTGGTCACCTCACTGAGGTCCCGTCTGGCAATGTAAAGTTTCTCCTCCCACCTTCTATACAGGATAACTTGGAATTGGAAGGAGGTCTGGGGCACACACCGAACCTGTTTCCACGTAGGTTGTCCTGGGTCTCTCCTCCCCGGCGTCTGCCAGGTCTGCTTCCCTTCAGTGCATATGCTGCATAAGCTTTGCACCTGTGCTGTTTCCCTTGAAATTTTGGCAAATTTCAAAGGTTTCTACATGTTCTCAAAATGTCTTTTCTTTCTCCAAGTCATTATGAACTTCCCTGTTTTCAGCAAAGCATGACCTTTTTCTCTGACTTCACAAAGCAAAATGTAGGAGGATCGCATACCCACAGCCACATTGCTGGTGGGCCCAACCCTTCTAGCTGCCACAGATGCACAATTCCAGCTCGACTTACATGGATCAGCAGCGATGCCCCCAGGCAGAATGAGCAAGACGGTGTGGATATGCAACCACAGGGGATGACTGCGTTAGGCTAGATATTTGCTGCTGTAAGAAACAACCTCCAAAATCTCAGTGACTTAACATGTGGTGTTTATTTTTCCCTCTTGTAATGTCTGCTGTAGGTCTGGTGATTCTCAAGGACAGCTCACATTGATGTAGGGACAGAGTGACCCAGGCTTCTTTAATTCTGTGTCTCCTCCAACTCATCTCCTGGCTCTGTGATCCCAGAAGAGATATCTGGGAAATCACACGCACCCTCTCTGCCTCACCATATCTCCTGCACTCACAGGCCATTGGCCAGAACAGATCACGAGGCCCTACCTACGTGCAAGTGGACAAGGATCCTGGGTGCCCAGGAAAGGCCAAGGAGCCAGACACTGTTGAGCACTAGGAATGTCTACTGCAATGGCCAAGTCAGGACAAGAAGGCACGTACGGACCACAATACCCAGATCATTCCTGGATCATAGCCTTCAATCCACACTTTTATGCATAAATCGAGTTCTTCTTTTTGTGATCTCACTCTGTGCCTGGCACAAAGCCCTCCCAAACTCCTTCTCGGATTTTCTCCCAAAGTGCAGTGAGCTCAGTAAGCCAACGTTGCTCCATCCCGATGACTTTTGTCTTTGCTTTAATGTGCTTTTTCTCTCTTACTATAATGTAACCCCTTGTTACATAATGTAATGCCAGGCGGGCTGTGTCCAGCGTAGTTATTGCTAAAAACTTAACCCTACTTGGTTAAATGCCCACTGTGTTCTTGGCTCACCTCACTTTTTTAGTGCAAAAATACAAACCTTTCTACATCTCTTCTTCTTGTCTGTCTCTCCACAAGGACATATGGAGCTACCCCAGCCTTACGTCCTTTCATTTCTGTCACCAAAAGTGAGAGGTGGGGATGAGCTATGTCCTGCCAGTTCTGATGGTCTCACAGCATTTGCATGAACTTTCTCTGCTGGTGATGCTTGTGGCATCCTTCTCATTAAGATTTTAGCCTCATTTAAACTCACAGAATGTGCAAATGAGGCAGCTAAAACCTGACATACTTTAAAATAGAAAATAAAATCTCTATGAATTTTACTTTGAATTTGGAATTTCTCTTGTTTTATTTTTCTTTAATTTTCTCCTAACAGCTTTACATGACTGGAATCATTTGGAATCATTCTTTAAATAAATACATAATTAAATTACATAATTATATAATTTACTCTTGGAGTTTAGCAGTGCTATGAATCATAAACAGTGAAAATATCAAATTCTCCTGAAAAATGTACTGGAGTTAGTGCCTATTTATTTTCCTTCTATGGTGTTAAAAAAGTTACTTGAAAAGAGAACTAAATGGAATGATTAAGATGGAGTTAATTTTGAAGTTAATGGCTACATCGATGAGATGCTTATGTAGAAATGTGATATAAAGGAAATTTTTTTTCAGAGAATAAGATCACCTTAAGAGTATTATTATGTTTTAGTCATTCCTTTTCAAGATTAAACACTGAAAGAAAAAAATGGTTTTGCCTCATTTGTTATTTATTAAGTAGCATCAACATTTTAAAGCATTTAGCCAAATTTATTTTAGACCAATGGCAACGACTGTGGTGACTTTCTTTCCAAAGCTGACAGTGCATCCTCGGACACTCCCTAGCAACGGTTGCTGGTCCAACTGTCCCTGTTACTAGCAAAGGATTCTGAGCTTTAGTTATGGTGAAGACTAGTCACAATTAATGCTGCAGTGGTCTTGGCTTTTCAAAAATGGCTTAAACAAAGAATCGCAGATAGACATGAAATGTACAAGTACAGAGAGCATCATTTTCCCAACAGCTTCTGTCTCTTGCCTTTTTCGTCCTGGGTTCTGTTGCTAGTGCTGAAATGTAGAGAAAGTGCCTCCGTGGCTGGAGAGAGTTTTCTGTCAGCCAGTGTGCTCCATTCCATACGATCTATCATTGGACTCCAATTAGTGTATGATGTCCATCTTGGTGCTGACTGAAGATTTTTGGGTGTTGTTAAACAGAATTGCAGGCTTTCAGCTGCAGGAGTTTGGCCCTGCAGGTTTCACTGTAGAATCCCCTCTGGCCCTGGGAGACAAATCTGCTGGGGGTGAGAGCCCTGGGCATTGGTCTCTGACTCCACCATTTTCCAGTTGTGTCATTTGGCATCACTATTTTTTTGAGAAACTAGAAGGTCAGGGATGCTACCGTTACCTTCAAAGAGCACTTGGAACATATTGTGATTAAAATAAGACTATAGTAATCCAGACAGACAAATAGAGCCATGGAACCAAGAAGAGGGTCCAGAGATAGGCCCACACAAAATGCCAAGGTCATTCAATGTAGAGGAGACTGTGTTTTTACCAAATGGCATAGAGCAATTGGACATCCATGTGCAAAATAGTGAAACTCCACCATAGCTTCCATCAAAATTAACTCAAAATGGATTATAGACATAAATGTCAAACCTAAAGCTGTAAAATTTCCAGAGGTAAACATGGAGAAGTAGCTTTGCAACCTTGGAGTAGGGAAGGAAAATGCAGACATAAATGAAGAAATATGACAAATTGAACTTTATCAAAATTTAAAATCTCTGCTTCTTAAAAGTCATCATTAAAAAAATGAAAAGGCAAGTCACAGGGTGGGAGCAAACATTCATAACACATATATCTGAGAAAGAACTTGAGTCTAGAATATATAAACTTCTCTTATGACTCAAAATAAAAAGACAACCCTCTTTTTAAAAAAAGGTGGGGAGAGGAAGCAAATAATTAGAACAGACAAGTCACAAAATAAGATATACGAATGGTCAATGTGCACATGAAAATGTGTTCAGCATTCTTAGTTATTAGAGAAAAGCAATTTAAAATCACAATGAGTTATCCTTTACACCAATAAGAATGGCTAAAATTAAAATACCGAGTGTTGGCAAGGATACAGAGAAACTGGTACTCTCATGCACTGCTGGTAAGACCGTAAAATGGGCAACCACTTTTGGAAAAGAGTTTGGCAATGTCTTCCACAGAAGAACTGTGTGTTAAATACACACTTACCATATGATCCAGCAATCCCATTCGTATGCAAAGAAGGTTTACGAAGTCCTTAACTAAGTTGTTTCTATTTTCTTTCTTATATAAGCACAGGAAAGATATAGGACAATCATCTCTGTCTAAATAAGTCTAAAGAGCTCTTTCAATAAGCATTAAATTAACCTAAGTGATCTGAAAATGCCATGTTACATTTGAATTGGGAGCATATCACTTTTCTTTCTCGGTGGTATATAAAATAGGGTGCATCTTACCATTGATGAAATAAAATAAACACAAGCACGACTGCCTGGAGCATGATTATTTTCTCCCTGCTGACCTGGGAAATGTCCTTTGCCCAGGAATCCTTTTGCAATTGAGTCCCCATGGATGGCGACAACCTGTCTTCACCGTTGCGTTGGTGTGCCGGCCACCCTCAGGGAATCTAGCAGGAGTGATGCTACTTCCGCAGACCCCAGCTCTGCGCACTCTTCTCTGTTTCTCTTTCATCGAGGCATCCCCCTGAGGCCTCAACATGGGCAAGTTGTATAATGTGTATTTGTCTCACGTCTAAGATCGAGCCTGTCTCAGTTATGACATCTACAAAATACAGATTGGGACAAGTCATTTGCTTTATCTGATAAGGAAGTGGAACTTATTATTTTCCTAAAATCCAGAAGAAAAGATAATCAATGGTGGTACACTTTTGTATGTGTCCTCTCAACTCCGATGGCGTGTTAGAATCCCCAAGACAGCTTTTAAAAATACTAATGTCTGGACGGGCATGGTGGCTCACGCCTGTAATCCTAGCTCTCTGGGAGGCCGAGGCGGGTGGATTGTTTGAGCTCAGGAGTTCGAAACCAGCCTGAGCAAGAGTGAGACCCCGTCTCTACTAAAATTAGAAAGAAATTAATTGGACAACTAAAAATACATAGAAAAAATTAGCTGGGCATGGTGGTGCATGCCTGTAGTCCCAGCTACTCGGGAGGCTGAGGCAGGAGGATCGCTTGAGCCCAGGAGTTTGAGGTTGCTGTGAGCTAGGCTGACGCCACGGCACTCTAGCCCAGGCAACACAGTGAGACTCTGTCTCAAAAAAAAAAAAAAAAAAAAAATACTAATGTCTGGGCTCTCCCCAGACCTATTAAATAAACTTCCCAAGGGATAGGAGCCTCAGGCATTTGGGGGTTCTGCAAGATCTCAGCGGATCATGACTGCAGTGAGAATTCTAAAGCACTGGTTTAGACTTTGGGCCACGCTAACTTAAGACGGAATAGAGCCTGGCTCTCCTGTCTCCTACGCTAAGGCTCAGTTTCTGGATGGCTTGAGGCTAAGGAATTTGGAATTTTAATTATTTTCATTCCTATGTAATTGTTTAATGGAGGTACCAGAAGATTGTAGAAATCGCTGTCAGGTTAATGTGACAGAACTTGGACAGCGACCAGTAACTTCAGATCCCACGGTCAGGCTCTGACATCTCCTTTACACTGAAACTTAAGTGACTTTTCTGGGTTTTGTTTTTGTTTTTGTGGTAAAATATACATAACATAAAGCTTTTACCATTTTAACTGTTTTCAAGTGTACAGTTCAGTGGCATTGAGTCCATTCCCATCGTTGTGTAACCATCGCCACCACCCATCTCCAGAATGTTTTCTTCTTCTCAAACTGAAATTTCATAACATTTGCTATGGTCTCAATGTTTGTGTCCCCCCAGAGTTCATGTGTTGAAATTTAACCTCCAATTTGATGGTGTTGGGTGTTGGGAGGTGACTGGGTGGCTGGGTCAGGGGGGCAGAGTTCTCACAAATGGGATCAGTCCACTTATCGAAGAGGCCCTGGAGAGCTGCTGTGCCCCGTTCCACTACGTGAGGACACAGCAAGAAGGTACCGTCTAAGAACCAGAAATTGGGTCCTTATCAGTCATTGAATCTACCGGCACCTTGATTTGGACTTCCCAGCCTCCAGAACCAAGAGAAATGAATGTCCGTTGTTTATACGCTGCCCAGTATGTGGTATTCCGTAAGCATCCGCAGTGGACTGAGACACTATTAAATAATAACATCCCATTTATTTCTCCCCCCATAGCCCACGGCAACCATCATTCTACTTTCTGTCTCTGTATTTTTGTGAGGGAGAGAGAGAAAGGGAGACAGAGAGAGAGAGAGAGAAATATCAAGAAAAAGATGAGTAAAAAAGACAATCTAGACAGTTGAATTTCCTTTGTTATTGGTTAAAACTTGGTCCAAGGTGATAGGTGCCCCTCTTATTACACTTTTTCCTTTCCAGCTGTAAGCAAAAATTGACCTTGAGAATCTTTAACCAAACCAGGGCAGGAGAGCAGGGGAACTGGTAGAAAGGAGAGTTTTGAAGAATATGGACTCAGGACATTGGGTGTGAAGTAAGGCAAGAAGGTTGGATTAAGTTATTTCCTGTGGTGCAGCATTCAGGGCATAGTTTTATGAGAGACAATTGAGGGGAAAAAATAGGTAGAAAGAGAACTGCAATGTGAATTTGACCCCAAACCACGGAAACATCATTCAGTTTAAAAGTCACTCCAAAATGAAGAGGCACTTTGGGATAATCATCACATGTTTTGGATATTGTCACATGGGGAGACATAAAAGGAATCCCTCAAACTGTTCCCCACTGCCTGAAGCTTCCTCGCTGATCCCTGGCAGATGGTGTTGCCCCTTTCCCATCTCCCCAGCTCCCTTTACCGTGGCCTTTACAAAGTGTCCTCCCCCAGACAGGGCACTCCAGCGAAGGGAGAGGGTGTTATGATGGGCAGCCATTGTGCAGTTTCACAGGGAAGCTACAGATAATCAAATCCACATGGGACGGGAAAGACATGCCCATCAAATGTGCTGTCCTGCCCTTATCTTGGTTGCTATCCTGGTTGCCTGTTTGTGCCTGAAACACTGTGTCATTGTTTGCTAAATAAATAAACAATGATAGGACATGAGTTTGAAGTTTCCAGTGAAAAAACAAGCAGCCAATATATGTGAATGTGATGACCCCTTCAAAAACTGAAAAATTAAGTTTTCATAGCAAATAAGTAAGAAAGGTGTGTGTGTGTGTGTGCGCATATGCATGCGTGTGTGTGCACACGTGCGCTGAGGAGACAAATATTGAAAATGTGAAAGACTTCCTGTTGCTGGCACCTGGCCCCCAAGATGGTTGGGCCCTGTGGCCCCTGCCTCCTGGGATCCGTGTCTTGTTATAGCCTCCTCCACAGCACAGTGAGAGTGGTCTGTGTCATCAGTAGAAAGCAGGGTATGTGGGTATGTCACTGGAGAGATTATGTTGTAAAAAACTGTGGCTTCCATCTTGGGCTCTCTCCTGGTGCCCTTACTTTGGGGAAAGCCAGATGCCCCATCTTGAGGACACTCAGGTAGCCTGTGGAAAAGCCACATGGAGAGGAACTGACGTCTCTGGCCAACATTCAGTGAGGAACCACAACTTGCTAACAACCCCATGAGTGAGCTTCAAAGCAGCTGGACTCCTAGTTGAGCCACCTCCTCCTGCATGAGCGACCCAGAGCCGGAACCATCCAGCTCAGGCACCCCCAGATTCCTGACCTTCAGAAACTGTGAGATAATCAATGTTTGCTGTTTTAAGTTGCTAAGTTCAAGGTAATGTTTTATGCAGCAAGACACTCTTTTGCATAATTTTTCTCCCACCTCATTCTAGGAATTAGGTGTTGGCTTTGCTGGAGAGATTCATGCAAAGGAAAGTGACTGGAAAAACAGGGCAGAACGCGTGTGATCTGGCCATCACATCTCTCCAGCCTCTCTGGACACTCCCTGTGTGCCCTGAAAGAGATGACAAAGGAGGACCATCCTTCACAGGAAGTTTATGAACAGTTTTCATCCCCAGCGGGTGTCTGTCTGGGAAAAAATAAAGAAACTTGATCATTCATCCAGAATTTTCAAAAAGAGCAAAGCAGTGAAATATTAAATCGGAGTGAGATCTACAAATCTTTAAGCAAGTAATTACAAACTTATACCAATATTCAAGATGAAAATCCCTGAGGATAATGGAATTGCAGAGAAATTTCTATGAGAATCTAGGTGATGCTTTACAACTGAGACCTGCTTTCCAGTAGCCGCTTAAAAAATTTTTTTTTGAGATAAAAACAGAAAACAAATCACCAAGCTGTGTTTGTAACTACTGTATTTAAAATTTTCTCAACAACCAGAGAAAACAATAGTAACATCTCCCTTTAGCATCTGGCAGCGTGTGAAGGGCTTTCCATGTGTAAAGTGGTTGTCTTAGTCCATTTTTGCTGCTATGACAAAACTGACATAGACTAGGGGGCTAAAAAACCACAGGAATTTATTTCTCACAGTTCTGGAGGCTGGGAAGTCCAAGATGAAGGTGCCACAGATTCTGTGTCTGGTGAGGGCCCTCTTCCTGGTTTGTAGATAGCACCTTCTCATTGTGACCTTACATGGTAGAAGGGACACAGCAACTCTCCGGGCCTCGTTTATAAGGGCAGTAATCCCATTCATGAGGGTCCAGTCCTCATGACCAATCACTTCCCAAAGGTCCTATCTCCTAATACCATTACTTGAGGGTTAGGATTTTTTTTTTTTTTTTTTTTTTTTTGAGACAGAATCTCACTGTCTTGCCCGGGCTAGAGTGCCGTGGCTCATCATAGCTCACAGCAACCTCAAACTCCTGGGCTCAAGCAATCCTCCTGCCTCAGCCTCCTGAGTAGCTGGGACTACAGGCACACGCCACCATGCCCAGCTAATTTTTTTCTGTATATTTTTAGCTGTCCGATTAATTTCTTTCTATTTTTGGTAGAGACAGGATCTCGCTCTTGCTAAGGGTTAGGATTTTAACACACAAATTTGGGGAGGAGGGACACAAACATTCAGACCGGAGCAGTGGTGTTTGCAGACCACTGTCTCCACTGGTGGTCAGCCCTTATTTAGATCGGCCCAGCCTCTGCCTTGTCCAGTGTGGGAGCTGGTCCCACCTCTCCATTTAGTGTCCAGGGGCCCCTTGAGGCTGCTGGCCCAGAGCCAAGCACCCGAGGATGGTAGCAGAGCAGATTCTGCGTCGGAGAGTCAGTTCAGGCTAACAGTAGCGTTGCTAACAGTGTAAAATGAAATAATTCCCTGGCAATGGTGCTGAGAGCAAGGGGTGCACCGCCTCTGGGGGCCAGGGGGTGAGAATTCACATCACAGCCCTCCCTCTTATCCTTTTCCCCATGCCCTCAGCTGGCACCGGTCCCCAGCCCCCCGGACAAGCCCCCAGGATCCCACCCAGGCATCCCGACCCACCATCGTTCTTCTCCCCACCATCCCACTTCACCCTGACCCCCAGTGCTCCCATCATGCACCATCTTCATCCTCAACCCTAAGGCTGTACTCTCTGTGCTCACTGGGTCTTGTAACTTATTAAAACCAAAGCCCAAGTCATTAGCCACAGAAATATTGATTATTAGCCACAGAAATATTGATTTGCTTTTTCTCAAGAGAGTGGAAAGACACAAACACCCCTCTAATGACACTGTTTCCATAGAACCCTGGTCCAACATAGACACCTACATTATCTCATTTAACCTTTCAAAACAACCCTAGGAGGCAGACACTGTTCTTCTCTATTCATTTTCAGGTGACAACACTGAGGCTGAGAGAGGGCGCCACAGCCAGCCTGCAGTGCCTGGAATAAGAGGGTGTCGTCCACCTCCCAGGGCTGTGCAGGCTCCTGTCCCCTCTGTCCTGCCCCGTCTGATCCCGAATCCCACTCCCGCATGAAAACTGTCAGAAAGCAACATTCTAGGTGCCAAAGTTTAGCAAAGGACCAGTTCATTGAATGATCAGTTTTTCCTGGCAGCCCCCGAGGGAATCAGACTTCTCTCACTGGCTAGCTCGGTGTGCATCACCCACTTCACAACCAAGACAGGCGCGGGCACAGCTGGGGCTAAGCTGTCCACAGTGTGTCCTTGTGTGGCCTCTTGTGACAGCAAAGTCCCCCCTTGGCTGCTTCTGATGCTATGGCTGCATTAGAAAAAGAAACTCAAGGCTACTTTTTGCTGATGAGGCTTTTCTCGCTCCTTTTTAAACACTAATAAATCTCCTTAAGACATTCCCAAGCCTCCCTCCTATTTTGAATTCCAGGGCAGTTGGGGATGACAGCCATGTGAGTTTTAGACATTTACACTCAAATCTCTTGTGTTCTTTATCAAGACAGGGTACTTTGACAGAAGGAAAGATGACTTCTACAAAAATAGCTTGGGCAAAATGTCAGAAAAGTTCAATCAAAAAGGAAAATGACAATAATAATAATAATAGGAATAAAAAGAGCTAACATTCACTGAGCATTTACTATGTACTAACCACTATTCTAAGCATTTTATACGTATTAACTTATCTGTTCTTCAAACAATACTATGAGGCTAATTATTATGATCCCATTTTTCAGATGAAGAAACTAAGACAACAGAGATTAAATAATTTGCCTAAGGTCACAGACCTTTTAAGAGACAGATCTAAAATTTAAGCCTGTATAGACTAGAGCCACTAAATATTCAAATGCTAGGATATTCTGAAATGATTATAGCTAGAAACTGTAATTATTTAGTGTCAGGGGAGAGCCATAGCTATTATTAGAGGCAATATCCAAACATTAACCAATATATTGGTTATTAAAATAATACTACATAGCTAGGGAAGGAAGAGAAATTGTAATAGATCAGACACTCACAGAGGAGAACTGGTGTCTACATATCACGGCTGACCTGCACCATGGAGAGAGATGGAGATGCTGCCCAGTGCAGCTAACCTCAGACTCCCCCATAAGCAGAAAGTTCAATGGGTCTCCAGGCTGGATTTGCGAACATTCTCTTATGAGGGGCAAGTGTTCTCTGACAACCTTGAAATCTGGTGAAAACTCCATGTATGTCTGATTTAACTTGTGTTTGCCTAAACCTCACCCCAGACTGAAATTCCTGCAGGTCCATGCAGAAGGGGGTGTCTACTTCCCCTCTGTGCCTAACAGAGGTCTGGGAAAAGACCAATAACAAGTCCTTTTAGGAAGGCAGAAAAAAAAAGAAAAAACCAGAATTAGCAATTCAGGCAGGCAAAGGGTCGGGTGGGTGTGCCAGCTTGCAAAATCATTCAGGTCCAATGATCCCAACATCCCTCCCCCCAACCTATAGAGTTTCAGAAGTATCCTGCTAATGCTTGTAAATCTTCAAATGTTTTCGGATGTCAAGTTTAAAAATATCATTTCCAAGTGTCCCTGTCCTGTGTCTGTCCGGCGTTGAATGCTATAGCAGAGATAATGCAGGCAACTCTGGCCTGCTGCTCGGGAGAGCTGAACCGCGGCTTCATAAACTTGCTATGTGAATCCATGATGTCATCTGTTCCCTCAGAGTTTGGGCTCCCTAGCCCCAGACCACCCACGCTGGCAGCCTATTCTCTCCCTGCGTCGTCAGGGAGAGACCTGCCTTTATAAATGATTTGAGGTCTAAACGGAGGACGTAGCTTGAATTGTTATACAAAAGTGCTGCCTGCTACAGCGATAAGCATTTGGACATGTCGACGTGATGATTTTTTTTCTTATTTGAACTCTGAAATTCTCTTTAACACACAGTGGAAGGGCTGAGAGACAGAGTGAGGCAAGAGAGGCTTCAGAAACAGGTCTGAAAAATCTGTAACAGAACAGCAAGCAAGAGGGAAAAAGAAGTAAAATGCTGGGAGCCCTGGAAATATTGGGGCAGTCTGCAATTAGACCATTAACGATTTAGATTCACATTTAGATGACTTTTTTCATCACTCTCGGTTAGAAGAAGGAAATCGTGTTGGGGGGCGCTGGTGTTGGTGTCCACATTGCTGAGAAGTAAAGAAATGCATTTTTCCAAATAATTTGCACCCATAAGGAAACTGGGACATTTTGGGGCTTTTAAATATTTTGCCTAAGCCGTAGTTGGGAAGGAGGAGGACATTCATTTGGGACCTCAGAGTGCAAAGAGTGTCCTGAGGGCCTTGTAGGAGGCACCGATGTCCCCGTTTTCCCTGACCATTGAGGCCCTGTGGCTGCGTAAGCCAGGCACAGTGAAGGGGCCCTGTGTGCTATTGTCCCTTGTGGGAGCAAGAACATGAAATACTGGGCAAGGAGGGAAGACAATCAGATCCTAAATTTATAGCACTGAAGACATTATGATATTGCTCGATGGAAAGAAGAATTAACGTGGAAACTACAATGCCAATTCCATGATATTCTCCACTAAGGGGAAAAGTCATCCCAATGTTTAGGGTCATAATCCTTTCTGGGCTGTGAATCCCTTCAGCATTCTGGGGAAACTTATGGGTAACTTCTCAGAACAGTGTTTTTAAATGAATTTAGCAAAATACACAGGATTATCAACGCAATGAATTCTATCAAAATGCATCTACTAAAATATTTTTTAAAACGGTCATATATACTAACATGTGTGCTTATTTTTTTTTTTTTCTTTTTTGAGACAGAGTCTCACTCTGTTGCCTGGGCTAGAGTGCTGTGGTGTCAGCCAAACTCACAGCAACCTCAAACTTCTGGGTTCAAGTGATCCCCCTGCCTCAGCCTCCTGAGTAGCTGGGACTATAAGCATGCGCCACCATGCCTGGCTAATTTGTTTTTTTTCTGTATTTTTTTATTTGTCCAGCTAATTTCTTTCTATTTTTAGTAGAGACGGGGTCTCGAACTCCTGAGCTCAAATGATCCTGCCGCCTCAGCCTCCCAGAGTGCTAGGATTACAGGCGTGAGCCACCACGTGCCCGACCTGTACGTTTCTTTGATGACCCTCTAAATAATAAGATCTAGGTGTGAGTTTAGTAACTACTGCTATTCTGAAGTACCAAGGAGCAAAAAACAGTATTTCCAGGTATCTGTAGCCATTGTTTATGATATGAAAATATCTGAGATTTCTATTGGTGACACAGTCACAGGTAGCACTCTTACAATTGTGGTTGGCTCCATATTTATAATTGAAGAAAACGCTGAATTCCAGTCAGAAGTCCATCTCCCATTCAAGTTCATGGATGCCCCTGTTGAGAGCCCCTGTCCTAAGGAGGATGGATCCAGGCAGCCCAGTCAGGCTTGGTGACAAAGACTGGAGCATCGAGGAGGGTCAATTCCATGTTATGAGGTATCTGACTTCCTATTTGTCTCTCTAATCTTTTCACAAAGAAGAACATTGAAAGCACCATTTCCCTAAAAACTCCTTGGGATATTGGGGCATCAGGAACCATTTATTCTTTGAGACCTCTCTGACAAATTGTAAAAGAAACGCATATTCTCCCTCTCTTTGGGGTAGAACCCCTGCAGGGCTGGATCCTGGTCCTCAGGAGAGAACTGTGGCTCCAAGAGGGAGAGGGGGGCTGGCAATCCCCAATCTGTTAGCAACGCTTGGCCAATATGGCAGTCTCCAGTGGGGATGGAACAGGCAGAAGAAACAATAGGAAATGAATAAAGCCCTGAGGTGTCTCAGGTGGGCCAATTACACTGGTGTGTGCACACACGTGAGTGTTTTTCTGGGGAACCTCAGAAATTTGTAAGGTGAAGAAGGCTTGATGCCTGCATTAACAGGAAAAGATAACAGGGCAGCACTGTGGATGGGCTTTGTTGGTTGTCTACCTGCATCCATTTTCACCCTTCCCTTCCTAACAGCACCTGGGTTTCCTATTGCACCCACTCCTCCTCCCCCCAGCCCATGTGGCCTCTGTTCGCTGGAAGCTTCATGCCCAACTGAAGCCCATCATTGTGCTCCAATCTCCTGGCCATCGTCATTGGTTCGGGGGTGGGCATGTCCCCTAAGCTGATACAATTAAGGTGACTTTCAGGACTCTTGCTAGGAAGACTGGAGCAGAAGCGTTCTCTTTTTCCATGAATTGGCAGGGTGTAGATGGGAACCTGAACCAGCAGTGGTCATTTCGCTATGAAAGGAAGGCCAGCCCAGGGATGAACGGGGCATGGCAAAGGGGACATCAAAGAAAAGAGCCGGGGTCCTGGTGAAGGAAATCCCAAAGCACAGCCCACAGCTGGATGGTCAACGGGGACAGGCAATGAATCCCCCCTCATTTAAAGCAGTTCGAGTTAGGCTTCCTTTGTCTTGCAGCTCCAAGTATCCTAAATGCTAACACAGGCTTCCTGGAATAGTCGTGCACCATGTTCTCCAAGGAATTTCTAGCGTTTTCCAAAGTTTCATTCACATGTCTACTGCTCTGTCTACTCTTCATGGGGCTGACATAGGATGTGTGTCTCAGAGTTCAAACTCCAGAAGTGAATTCTCAGTTCTGTCACCAAATTATCCTGTGACCTAGAGCAGGACACTTTACCATTCTGAGCTTTAATGTCCTTCTCTGTAAAATTAGGCCATAGATGTAAATGGTTAGAGTAACCCATCCCCAAAGCCCTGCCCACCTAACAGAGATCTAAGTGCATCACTAAGAGGAGGACTAGTTTTAATATTCACCCATTTGACTTACGGCTTGGAAGAGTGTTTACCCCTCTAGGATAAACTCAGAACTGTGCTAATATTATAGAGCAGAGGATTTTATGTGACCAGGAATTCTAGTAGCCCAGGGAATATAAAGTGTTATATTTTGGGATTTTCGGCCATTCATAAGTCATTCAGGAAGTATTACATATCAGAAATTTTAGTGAGATGCAAGGATATAGAAATAAAAGAATGGCGTAGTCTTTATCTTTAAGGCACTTCTAATTTAGTAAGGGAAACAGCTGGACTGCTATGTACAGTTATGCAGGATGTGCGCTGAACAACTTGGGGGGTTGTCTTTCATACCAGTGTCTAAGTGAAAGCTCAAGGAGACAAACAAGTTAAATATAAAAATTATATAAAGAGGAAGATGTTGGACAGTAAATACTCTATGATCCTGTCTATATAAGGAAAGGATATATAGATCTATATCTATACTTATAGATTATGTCTGTAAAGAGGCATAAGAAACTGTTAACAGGACTTAACTCTGGGACATGGGACTAGAGGAAGGTTGGGATGGGAAAGAGGGAGAAATTTTGAGGACTTTATACTCTTCTGTTCTATTTTATTTGTTTCCTATAAGAAAAGTTTATCATATATGAAGATACAACTTTCAAAAGTCAACAATTATAATCTAGGTAAATAGGTGCTCCACGGAGATACCGCTGCTGCTGCTGCAACATCATGGAGGGGATCCATCCTTGCCTGGGATAACCAAAGGATTCCCAGGGGAGGGGAGGTTTGGGTTGAGACTAAAAAGACGAATAGGAATTATTTAATTGAAGGAGGAAGAGAAGAGCATTTCAGAAAGAGGAAATTGCATGTACGAAGCACAGAGGCAAAGGAGTTCAAAAACTGAGATTTGGGCCTAGCTGAAGCATGGAGAGTATGTGGGAAGATGGCAAGAGTCGAGGCTGCAGAGATGGTGCCGGGCTCAAGATGTAACCACAGGAAGGCAGGTGGTATGGATCCACTGCAGGGTTTCAAGCAGGGAGTGACAAGTTTCTGTTTGGGTCTTAGAGTAGTATGAAGGCTAAGATGGAGTGCACACGGGTGTTATCCACGCATACAAACTCACACACACACGTCCACATATACATGCACACACACGCACACACATATAAAACCCACATGGGAAATATTATGGAAACTTTTACCTATCCTCTCTTTTTTCTTCCTTTGCTTCATTTTCCTTTTAATATTCAGATCTTTCACCTACCTAGAATTTAGGTTTGCTTATGGTGTTAAGTAGCTTTGCTTTCTTTGAAAGGCTTAACCAGTTGTCCCAAGACTATTAATCAAATAAACTATCCTTTTTTCACTGATCTGAAATGCCATCTTTGTCAAATATTAAATTCCTGTAGCTATCATAGATAACTTCTGAACACCTTAAGCAAGTGGTCTATTTTGTGCCTTGCTTTTAAAAATATTATGGTTTTATAATATTTGTTGCTATCTGATAATGTCAGTGTTCCCTTATGTTCTTTTCCAAAAGCTTAAGTAGTTTCATAAATTTATCTGCAATTTTTCTTGAAATTTTATTTAATATAGAAACTACATTGGACAGAATTTAACATGTAGAAGAATTTACTGTTATAAATTCTCAAGTTCATTAACTATAAGATTGTAAATGAATCTATCCCTTACTTTTTTTAATAAAAAAAATAGTTTTTAAAAGTATGTTCAGAAAAGAGCACCGAAGCAACCTGATTATTCATTTCTTCCCCCAACCAATGTGTAAAGTGATCCTTTATCATGGAGGCCCAGTACAAAAAACCCCAGCACTTGGTGAATAACAAGCACATAGCAGTGATAATTCCGTTCCCGCCATGACACATTTCCTCATAAAGCTGCCAAGCACCAGCAAAACATCTCCTGAAACAGTCTCCTTTACTTTTGAAGTAAATAGCTCCCTAGCAAAGCCACACCACCCTACTAAACTTTCAGGTGAGATTTCTTTTTTCTTTTTCTTTTTCTTTTTAAGGGCAGCTCCTCCACAGAATTCCAAACTAGTTTCTGCTATGAATTGGGAAGACTCAGCAGCCCGTGGACAGAGTCAGACCCATATTTTAAGGGATCTTATTACATTTTTGTTTAATGCTAAAGCCTCTTTCTACTAGATGCTAAAATGACTTCATTCTCCGTCCTGTAAGTCATAAGGGAAAGAAACGGTTCTCCCTAGGATTTTAACTGTAATGTAATGACATCTGCCAAGCGAATGTTAGGAAAAGCACACTGAGCTCCATGGCCAAATTCCATGGCAACAGCTGGCAAATCACAGGTGTTAGCCAGGAAAGCCTCCAGTCCTGCTTAAATGTTCCGGAGAGTTCTTTATTATTTTAAACACCACGTTTGGAAAGTGCTTAATTTGCTGGGATTCAAAACATTCCTCATGGGCAAAGTGCAATGTAAACAGTGTTCCAGGAGAAAGTCATGTCAACCTAATTTTTAATTTGCAAACAGGGTGGTTAGAAAACAAAGTGCTTAAGCATTTTCTGACAGTGATGTTGCCACAAAGGAACTTAGGAAGGCTATGAAGGAAAATTATTCTCTTAGTTAAGCCGCCTTGATGGGAGATCTTTGATATTAGCTGGGAGAGATGAAGATTTCTAGAAAAATTCGGTGCATCTGTATCTGCAGGGTCAGTGTTAAGAGAGGCAAGATATACAGAAGAGACTTTGAATATCCAATAGTAGAATGGGTTGGAACCTTCAGGGTCCAGAAGTGTTTTGATACCTGACTCTAGAACTCAAGTTTGCCTCTGAGCTCCAGTGCCGCTGTCGTGCAGCCCCACAGATTAGAGAGTGAAAAAGTCACCCAGCGGTGCAAAGCTCATGGGTTCTAAATTCCACTTCACATAAGAACGTGTTTGAGACCATGTGTCTTGTAACTGTACCTGAGCAAGTCTTGACCATTCAAGCAACTGATTTAATCTGGCTGCTACTGTTGTACATAGGTTCATTCATTCATTCATTTATCAACTATTTCGTGAACACCTACTAAGTTCCAGGTCCTGTGCAAAAGCAAAGAGGCATAATGAGAACCAGGCGTGTCCTCATCCTTGAGGGGCGGTGGCCAAGTAAAGGGAATGAGAAAGCCTAATAGTTACTGCACAGAGGGATCGGTACCTCCTGGAAGGCATGAATGGGCAGACTTGCTCAGGTGGGATTTCTCCACCAGCCAGGTCTGTGCCGTCCACTGCACCTCCAGGGATAGCTCAAGCCCCATGGCCTCAGGGATCAACCTATGCATCCCACTGACCCCTGTGATTGGTCTGAGAATAAACCTGTTATCCCAGCTGGGAAAACCAGAGCCTTCTCCAGCAGTGTGCAAACCAAAGCTGGTGGGGCAGACTGTCCTCTTTGCTTGCCATCTGGACCACAGCAGCCAGCCACGGCGGGAGAGCCTGCAGCCCGCTCCAAGACGAGCAAGGATGAGACACGGACTGCCGACGGCACCGAGTCCCGGGATGAAGCCACTCCAGGGCCAGCTCCACCCCAGCCCTTTCTGTGGTTTGAGTATTTATTTCAATAAACCCTCCATCTCCTTTTATTTCATTTTGCTTAAACTAACTTGAATTGAGACTCTGTCATTTGTCACCGAGAGTGTGCTGTTGACTACATGCACAAAAATATGGGTAAGTGGGGGGGGGGCGGCTACTAGCACACACACGGGTGGGTGGTGGGTGCATTGAGCCCAGGCTGGGGCATGAGGGAGGCTCCTAGTGGAAGCGCTGGGGAACAGGAGCTGCGACTATTACTAACAGCTGGACTTCTGAGCTACCCTGCTCCATTGTTTTATTCTCCTTTGTACAACAAAGAAGGAAACAACTCCCTTTCTTCTCCTCTCTCCTCTGAGAAGAAGTGGGTTGCACACACACACATACTCTGGCGGAGGGTGGATGGGCAGGGTCACGGGATCAGCGTCTAGCATTGCTCTTTGGCGATGGAGTGAGCTGACCAACGAGCAGAAGGAGGATGCCTCAGAGCCCAGGCTGATGTGGGGCTGGCACTGCTGGGATGCCACTGCTGGGATGCCATCTCCCAGGATGGTGACAGCAGCTGCAGGCTTGATCTCGGGCCGCCTTTAGCAGACTGGGGGGCAACTGCACCGGCCCTGCGGTGGTCGCCAGCTGAGCCCTTCCCTCCCGAGGACCACCTTGCCTGTGCCTGCCTCCCCGACCACCCCTGCCATCGCTCCCCTGGCACAAGGGCCCAGCAGCTGGACAAGGCAGGGAAAAGCATTTTCACCAGAGGGAACCAGAGGTACAAAAGCATGGGAGCATGAAGCATCACGTATGTTGTAGCCAGAGAACTGCAAGCGGGGCAGTTACACTGGACTGTAAGTCACCAGCACCCGGTGAGGTGTATGTATGTCAGCTCAAAGGCCCTGTCAAGGGAAAGTGTCTACAGATGCTATTGTCTACTACTACACGTATTGCAAGGCTGTTGTGAGACCCAAATGAGATCATATGTCTATAAAGTGGTTCTGGAGGCTGGAAAAGCATTGTACACATGCTAATTAACAGAGTGTGGGGTATGGCTAGGGTACATTTCAGACCGCAAAGGAATAGTAAAAATCAAAATAACAGTGAATTCCTCTCGAATCCATAGTATTACATTTATTTGTATACTGGGCTTTTTAATTAAAATACTTCCCATCACCGCTTGACAGATAAACAAATGATTTCATTGTCTATTAAAAATAATTTTCTGCCCATAATATTTATTAGACCACCAAGATTCAGGCTGAGGGCCTGAGAGTCATATTTGTTGACTTACACATCACCAAAATCACTCAGTGTGGCATCAAAAGTATATATATATGTATGCATGGATGGATGAATGTGTATATAAATAAATTTTTGTTTTCAAATTTGTATCCATTATCTTACTTGAGGACATCATAACTTCTCTCCCAAGATGCAGCGAGAGTTTCTTTGCTGCTTCCTCTGTCTCTAGCTGCCTATCTCTCTGCTCTCAAATCAATCCATCCCGTAGCTGTTCAGGAGCTCAATCGCTTTTAATCATTCCACCCACTGTGGCAATAACGTGGGTCCTTCCATTGTGAAAAGACATAAAATAAAAGTAAAGGGCGCAATCACAAGAAAGAAGAAGGAAAATTACTTATTCCAGGTGTTTTGTTTATTTACCTAGAAACCCAGGAGAATTAGCTAAAACATCACTGGAACTTAGAAGAAAATTTGGTAACGTTACTCAATATCAAATAAATACCAAAAGGACAATTGTTTCCTATCTACCTGCAATAAACAGTCTTAATATATCACGGAGAATGAAAGTTACTGATCTTTGGGGTTCACAGAGGTGCTGAGTGTTGTCCTGTTGGGCTCCAGAGAATTCTGATTGTGCGCAGAACCTACAAAATCTCCCTTGAAACAGTTCCTCAGTTTCTGATCTCTCTCCACTATGATGAAGCCTGACCCAGCTCCAAAGTCATGGTGGGACGTAGACATCTGGGCAGTCCCGTTACCTCTCCAAAAACAACCTAAAAATAAAAGAAGTGCACAGAAATGCTTCCTTGCCTCCTTCATAGAAATACCCCTCTCCTCACTCATGAAGCGTTTTTAGTACCTTAAAACTACATCTTCATAGAACACGCAGACGCAGTTCTACACACACTCACCAAGTGTCCTTCAGGATGGTTTTCCCTGCACACGAGGACGGTCTGCAGTCAGGAGTATCTAAGTATTTAAGTTTCCACCTCCTGCAGATAACGGAGCTTACAACTTTGAACAGAAGGTCATCTTCCATTTCTACCAGCTTCACAAAATCGTAAAGTACCTGGATGTCCCCGATATTGCTGAGGGGTAGAGGGATTCTTCACAGCCAAGCCCAAAGTCGCCTGCATTTACTTGTCTTTTACCTTGTTTAATGTGAGATGAGACCTAAAGAGCAAGCAGAAGTTCAGCCGGGAGGAGGACAGGAGGGGATGGAGGGGACGGGGAAGAGCGGCAGAGAAAAGAGCCTGGTGAGGACACCAGTGGGGAAGGAACTCGATAGCAGGTGAGTGGAGCTGAGCTGAAGGAGCAGGTCGTGTGGCTAGGGAGAGAGGCAGGAGGGTGGCTGCTGACCGCAAGTGACAAGGGAATAGATTAAAGACACCAGTAGCAGGTCCTAACCACAGTGGGAAGAAGTCCTTTTTCTATCCAGGTTCTAATTCGAATGAGGTCCTGGCTGTCCCTGCTGCTCCCCCAAAGGGGCATAGGTTGTGATGGTGACAGCTATGGAGAGACCAAGAAATATCCCATCGACCCTCGGCGCCATTCTTCAAATGCTAGAATTCGCAACTCCTACCATTATAGTGAATCTCAGAAGCAACCACGTCCAGAGAGGTTGGCATAAATTAGCGAGTTATCAACCCTTGCAGGGGGCTTTGGTGGGATTTTGTGGCTTCTGTCTACAAAATACAAACTTTCCACTCCCAACGCTTGACCTCATGAAAGTCAAGCATGGCTTCAGCGATGGCCACCGATGGAGTTAAAAAGCCCAGGTTCCAAGGTAGCAATATGCACCAAGACCTTTGACGCATCAATCAGTTACGTTAAACAGAAATTTTCTAGTGAGCCGAAAAATGAAAAACTAAAACCGGCGCCCCAGTAATATTTAGCAACATGGAGCAATTCTCAAAATACAGCAAGTGAAAACCTGATTATCAAACAGCATACTAATTGTCATTTTTATTTTATGACACTTACTATGAAAACATAAAACTGAGAAGACAATACTCTAAAATATTAACATTTGCTATCTCTGACAGCCATAGTTTTGGGTGACTTGCTTTTCTTGTCATCCTCTTTCTGTTTTTTTCCAAGTGTTCAAAAATAAACATGTAATATTGTTACAGTCAGGGGAAAAAAAGAAAATAATCACAACAGCCTTCGTTTTACATGGCAATGAATATTCCTGAACAGGGTGTGCATCTGAACCACACAGCAGTCTGTGCAAATAAACCAAGGTCTGGTTTTCCTGAGTGTTCCAGAAAAATAATTTTTTTCTGTGAAATTTATCTGTCCATGTCTTGGAGCAAGAAAACACAGACACAAATATACATGTTTTTTCTGTTGCACAGCCCTAGAATATTTGGGAGTTTGGCTCCAAGTCCAGAACTCCAGTTGCTGTCTCCAAATCTGGGAGCCTTTTGCGTCTGTGAAACACAAGCTGCAGCTCCCCAGGGAGAAGACACTCCCCTGCTTCCTGCCTCATCGCAGAGAAAACTGCCCTGTGTGCATATTCCCCACCACGAGGGCCGGCAAATGAGAACGGCTTGGAAAAACAGCGAGATGCTTGCAATAGTTTGTTTGGTGTCTCAGAAAATAAAATCCATCTTTCTTCTCCAGATGAGAGTCATTGCTTTCAGATGATTTGGGAGGGGGAGCCATTCCCTGCATTGAAACTGCAAGACTGGCTCAGTCCCCAGAACTGTGTTTTCATGGACATGATGGAGAAGTTTATGAGAAAATGAAAAATACAATTGTAGGGGGGTGGTTTCTATAGGATTTTTACCTCCTGCAGATTCTGCCAGCTGGAATATTCTTCCAGATGTTCGAGAGGCCTGTTGAATCAGATTCTCCAGGGATGGGGCTCTGGCATCTACACTTTTGCTAGGTTTACAGATGATTCTCATGTATAGCAAAGTGCAAGAATGACTGCTCTAGGGAGCCAAAGGCGGACTTCGCCTAGAAAAACAAAAGTGATGATAGCAACAGTGCATTTTCAGTAGGGATGTTTCCATGATAGCAACATTGCGTTTTCAGTAGGGATGTTTCAATGTTAGCAACATTGCATTTTCAGTAGGGATGTTTCGATGATAGCGACATTGCATTTTCAGTAGGGATGTTTCGATGTTAGCAACATTGCATTTTCAGTAGGGATGTTTAAAGGCAGGCTTAAAAATGATTTTTCAAAAAGACTGTCTGCTTGTCCAGAAAGGATTATGTGCCATTATTTCACTTCATTCACAGATCCCTCTCACAGTCTGAATAGAAACAAAGAAGCAACCCAAAGGCACACTCAGTCCCAGCCGTAGGATGCCACATAAATCAGCGCAGGCCAAGCTGGACCGCGTGAGGGCGAGTGCCACCGAGGCCAAGCAGCCCGTATGGTGACCAAACGCTTTTTGCCTATTAACTGCACGTGTTGACTTTGTGTGGGGATCTGGAGAGTCCCGTCACCACAAACACGAGGGTCAATAGCCACTTGGCAGCCTCTTCACCCTGAGCAAGTGCTGAATTCAATAAAACTAGCATTTAAACAGCTCCTCGAGGGCTGCTCCTCGGGGCTGGGTGAACGTATGTCCTGCTTTGTGAATGTGGTTTAGGCCCATTACCCAGGTGTAATTATTAATAGCACCCCTTTTGCTCTCAGAATTATCCTGGTTTTGTGGATAAATCATATGGTCACCTGAGTTCACGGCCAAGGTGACGGCCTGTTGGCTGAGGGAACTGAGGGAGGGGGGAGGGTAGTAATTCCTCTGCACACCCCCAAATAGTCAAGAAGCAGTGCTAGTGCTTCCGACACAGTCGGGGCCCCCTTGCTTAGCAAGCAGCAAAAATAACTGCCTGGGAAATTTCCCTCCCTCCTTTCTCCCCATGCCCCCCCCCATACACATACACACACACACACACACACATACACACACACACGCACATTTTAACTCTTTTCGTTTCTTTAATATCCATCACTGTCGTCTGAGCAGCACCGGGCAGCAACTGTACGTCAATTTTCACTTTGTAGCACGCACTCTTTATTCCCAAATTACCCCAGTAACCCAAATAAGAAAGGAGAAAACGCACAAAGAATTACTGTGGCCATCTGGAATGCATAATGTGGAAAGATCTGCAATACATTACATGGTCTGGAAAGTGGCTGGTGGAATTCCAGGGAGCTCAGATAGACTTCAAAGTCTGGCCGTACATCAGTGAAACTGCTGATCTGCTCCGATATTTAAAGTGGGTGTAGATGAATGAATTTATTACAGTTTTTATCTTCTGCGCTCAGATGGGGAAATGGGATCATAGTCAGGTTCTCCTTTAATTTCATGTTGAATTTTTTTTTAGATTTTATTTTCCACCTCATTATTGCTGTACCATTTATTGATTTTTCTTTTGGACTGAAACATGCCTTCCTTATCTCTGCTCTGGTGCTGGAAACTGACTAATGTGTATGAATAAGGTAATTCTGTAGAGACTGGTGGCCTAATCATGAGATATTTTCATAAAGGGTCTCAATTCCAAAACATATGTATAACTTCATAGCTTTCTCTCTCTCTCTCTCTCTCTCTCTCTCTCTCTCTCTCTCTCCCCTCTCTGATGGAGCAAGTCAGTAGTTGAGATCTGAACTCAGCTTCATAGATTTTATTTCTAAAATTGAATTTGGGTGATATCTAGTTGTATTTCCTGATCAGGAATATGAGTAAAACCTGGACTCAGTAAATATCTGGAAAGACTTGATTTGAGTATGTGCTACTGTCAGACACTGCCTTCAGGAAGGGATGAAAGAGCAGTTCTTTAGGGTCAACAGTCTCAAAATCCCTCTGAGAAACAAGCTTCCTCTCAACTCTGCCAACCTGATTGCTTTTATCTTTATACAAATTTATCTTAACCCTTAAAAGAACCTCAGCAAATACAATCCTGAGCCAACTCCATGGAAAATGTCATACTTCTGCTCCTTCAAGAACTTCGGGCTTCTATTTCTGAACTCTAAACACAATCCTATCAGCAATGAAGAAGTATTGCTCTTGGATCTCTTTTAGGACTGGGAAGGAAAGAACTACTCTGCGTACACACATAAGGGAAAGCGGCATACCAAGAAGGTAAGGTTAACAGTGTCAGGATAACCTAGCACTTGTGCTTTCCTTCTTTACCGTGCCAAGTATGCATTTGAAATGTCTTGGGTTTCTACAGTAATTAGATTATTAAAACATAGCTGAAATTCCTATTAAAATATTTAAGACTAGCCCAAGACAATATGGTCAAACAGGTAGAGTTTGACTTCCAGATACCCCCTCAAGCTCCTGGAGCCCTTTTTCTTTTTCAGAGCTGCTTTCTCCACCTCCTGCCCACAGTAATCAAAGAGCAAGACACTAATTCTTAAATGTGTTGCCCCTCTTAAGAATATTTTCCATTTTAAAAGAGAGTTAAGACACGGACTTTTTTAACTCAAAGGGATCAAGCTCTCATGGTAGAACACGGAAAAAAATTGTGGGGAGCATAGGGGCCTCTGACACCCCTAACACATTGTCACAATAGAAAACAAAATTTTTTTTCCTTGGGGCCATGGTGTTTTATTAGGAAAATAGAATAAAAATTTCAAAAACAAAATGATCCTTTCTAATTTAATGAAAAAATTATTTCTCATTGTTTTCTGTGCGTGAGTTATATGCAGCTTGAAAAATAGTTCACGCAGCTCCCAAGGTGAAGAGACATGTGAGTTACATATGCTTCACAAGGCCCCAGGCTCAAAACTATTGTGAGTTAAATACAACTCACACAGCAGTTAATGTGTTAAAACTATATCATGGCAGAGTTTTCCAATTCTCAGAGGATGGTGTTAGCTAGAGTAGTTTCTAGAGGCCAGTGAAGCTTTTGGGTGGCCATAATTCCGTATGTTGCCTACCCATGTGTTATATACCCAACTTGGTTCCAAGATAATACTTTTTCAAAAAATAGCTATCCAGTGCTTTATGTTGGTTTCCTGTGGGCTACCAGACAAAGTACCACAAACTGGGTGACTTAAAACAGAAGAAATTTTTTATTTCAGAGTTCTGGAGGCTGAGAGTCCGAAACCACGGTGTCGGCAGGGCTACACACCCTCCAAAGCTTCTGGGGGAGGATTCTTCTTTGCCTCTTCCAGACCTGGGCTGTCCTTGGTCCTGGAAGTATAACTTCAATCTCCACCTCTGTTGTCACATGACCACCTTTGCCCCATGTGTCTCTACATATCTTCCCTCTGGCTGTATCTCTGTGTCCAAGTGTCTTCTTACAAGGACACCAGTCACTGTGGATTAGGGCCCACCCTAATGACCTCATCTGAACCTGATTATATCTGCAAAGAGCCTACTTCCAAATGAGGTCACATTGGCAGGTGCTGGGGATTAGGACTTCAACATATCTTCCTGGAGGGACATAGTTCAACCCACGACATGTCCCTAGACAGGAACAATTGAAGAAGAACAAAGACTAGGATCACATCCTATAGTTAATCCTTAGCTCCTCCTTGTGAGAAAGATGTAATTCAATTTTAAAAGCCCAGGATAAATAACTCCAGACAACTCTAAGACTCTAGAGAGCTCTAGATTAGTGAAAGGACAGGTTGGTCCATGTCTGCCTCAGCCAAGGAATGACTATAATCAGGGACCATCAAGCTTAAATGTGAGTCATTACAAATTGTGACCTCGCCCCTGGGTTGTCCTGAGACTGGGCTGGAGAAGTTGACCCTGGGTCCCTGTATTGGGTCATTGGATCATTGGATCATTTCAGCCAACCTAGTTTAATCAAAGCTAAAATTCTGCATCATGTCACAAATAGAAATGTGTACTTTATAGACACCACAGTTGGAAACCATGTACATGAGTTCCAAGAAGCAAGTATGTGCTCCTTGAAGGTAGGAATTATGTCCAACCCATCTTCATAGTTCCATTGCCTGACAGACACTCAAGAGAAGCTTGGTTAATAGACAAAGGCTCTCTTCTACTGGGGGCTTATGGATATTAACAGACTTGCCAAAGAGACACAGCTGGTATTTGAACTCAGGTCTTCTGCATCCAAACTGTGAAGTCTTTCCACCATACCAAAGGTTCTCCAACTTTTGTAGGCAAGAGAATTACCTGACTGGGCTTGTTAAAACACAGACTACTGGCCCCCATGACCAGGGCTTCTGAGTCCGTAGGTCTAGGGTGGAGCTGATCATTGCCATTGCTAACAAGTTTCAGGGGATGCCAATGCTGTTGGTTGGGGGCCAGCCTCACTTTTAGGACCACTGTACATTGGCTGCATATTAGGGTCACCTGGGGAGCTTTCTATTTCACTGACCGGGGATGGGGCTTGGCCACTGGCAGTCCCAGAAGTGCACTGAGGGCTCCGATGTGCAGCCAGAGCTGGAGACTGTCATTTGCTCCTCAGCTACCTGGCAGTTGGACTCTGGTGAACACTGACCCCTAGCTGCCCTTGGGCAGAAGCAAGAGAGCTGCTTACTATCCAAGCATAACCAGGGCATTCCAGCTACCGCCATTCGGCTTCTGCCACCCACCCCCCCACCTACCCAGTCACTGCCATCCTGTTTTTCCACCATTCTCTCAAGAGAAGGGAAAGAGACCTCTAAGAAAATGTATTTGAACTCTGTGGGCAATGAGGAGGGATCCAGGAAACAAGACAAAAAACCTGTTTCTCCCCTGACGCCACAACCAGACATGGGATTCCCCAGGTTGCTTTAATCCCTCACCTAATGAGGTACTTTTATCTTAGCTGAACTCACAAAGCACCCTTTCCATCCTCCCAATTAGAATTAATTTGTCCCACCAATTGCTCACAGCACTCAGTTCCAACCATATAGGTTCTATCTCGCTGGAGTAACGTACACTTAACTATCACCATCACCCCTTAGCACGCTGAGATCCCAGGAAATGGGAACCTCAATTTACACATCTTAGCATTCTCCCGTAAACTCCAGCTCAAAGTTTGTACATGATAAGCGCTCACAAATGCTCTAGTCCAGTACTGAATTAGATTCGGCTCAGGCTTTAATCTCTGTTCCTCATGTAACTATGCCAAGGGATTGACACTGGCATTTTATTAGCCATTTACACTTTAGTATGAATATGTTTTGACCCTTTCATGAGACTGTTGGGATTATTACAAAGCACAGGTGTACAATGACAGGGATGGGAAGGCAGCATAGTGATGACAATGAGTTCTGTTGATCAACTCTCCACTCCACTCTCGGGAAACATGAACTTTGTTGAGGTATATGGCTCACTCTGCTGCCTATTAACCTGTAACTAAGGTAAATTCAAAGGTAAAGGTTTGCACAAGGGATGATTCTTTTTTCAGTAATTACATTTCGGTGTCCCTCATTAGCCCCCCGAATCACTCTCCTTCTCTCTGGAAAATTCTTACCCAAAGGGTTCTCAACCAGCAAGTGATTCTTTCCTCTTTGAGAAGTTTTCCATTTCTATTTCACATGACACTTAATTTCTGCACATTTTCTCTTTTGCAGAAAGGGAAAGCCTTTCTGTGCATTTGCATTCAATCTTTAGGACAAGTTTTACATGATATCATTTCCTTAGGATAAAAATTCAAAATTCTTCCTGTGGTTCTAATCATCTGGTCATATAATTCACATGCAGCTACTTTCAAAGTCACCGTTTCTGCAACCAAGAGGGGAATCTGCCTGCTACCCAGGCAGCTTTGACAGAAGTGTTATAAAAAGGGCTTTCCAGATGACTACCTTTTCAAAGGCTTAGATCCCTGCATTTTATCTCATTCTGTGTAAATTCCTTTCTGCACTGAGCATGTTTGAGTAGAGACACGGGGGAGAATTACAGTGATGACCTGGTCCCATGTCATCATGTCACCAGATGATCTCCAAAATATCTACAATAAATCACTCAATGGGAAAGGCATAGCATTTGGAGCTGGTCACAGCTTTGGGGTCTCCAAGCCTCAGGAGTCTCATATGTGGGCTGGGGACAGACCAGGACTCCACTGAGCTGTGTGAGAATAGCCGTGGTGAGGAAAGTACCTAGCACCAGGCCAGGCTCACAGCAAGTGCCCAAAATACAATCTTCCCTCTCTGCCCCATGTTCCTCTTCTCATTGGCCATATCTATAAGTAGAGACACTACATACAGCTTCATTCAAACATCCATCTCAGGATTTGATTATTCTGATAGAACAGTTTTTCCTTTTGGCCTACCCAAATCTTCCTGCTTTGAGTTTGTGCAGGCAAGCAGAACAGCTTGTTTTTCCTCTTCTTTTCTATGCCTAAAACAAATTGTTTAACATCTCAGCATCTTTGGCTGGTCCGTGAAAAACAAAAACAGTAATTTCTACCCTGCCCATACCCTTTTTGTGACATTAAATTCATGTAAAGTATATGAAAATGCTCTGGAGTTAGGAATCGTCTAAGCCAACATTTAATTCCCCAGCATCACTGCCTTAGTTGAATTCTTTACTGCCTCCTTCCTGGAAATAGAAAACATTCCACACTGGGCCTCTCACACCTGATACTGTTTCTGTCCCACCCCACGTGCTCACCACACTGAGACCAAACCCCATTGTCATTAATTCTCCTCCACTCCTCAGGCGTCTTGCCATAGCTTAAAGGGAAAATGAAAAAAGCTGCAGAAAATATTTTCAACGTAAAAAACCAGCAAGGGATTAATAATGACCAAAGCTGTTCAATAAACCCTTCTACAGCAATGGTAGTGTGCTATATCTGCATTGTCAAATATAGTAGCCACTAGCCGTACATGGCTAACATGACTAAAAAAGTCCATTTTAAATTTAATTTAATTAATGTAAATTTAAAAGGCTAGTGGCTACCATATTGAACAGCACAGATGTAGACTTTTAATTAACATATGACTGATGCTGGGGATTTTGTCAACATGCAGTTTCTGATTTAGCAGGTGTGGGGTGTGGGCTGGGAATCTGCATTTCTAATACGCTTGTGGGCGAAGCTGCTCCTTCTGGACCAGAGACCATACTTTGAGTAGCAAGGATCTACCCTAGACTACGCAAAGTACTTTTAAGGGGGTGGAAGCAGGGGAAAGACAACAACCTGAAAAACAATAGAAAAGTGTATGAGTGGGTAATTTACAAATGAGGAAACCCAATGTTCCAACACATTTCTGATCAGTAAAGGCAAAGTAGAACAAGAGTGAAGCACCTCTGGACAACTATAAGACTGGCAATGGTTACAAGACTGGATGTCACCAAGTGTTCATGGAGATGAGGGAAAATAAGAGCATCCTGTCCTGCTGCAGGATGGGTAGACTGGTGGGGCCATTCTGGAAAGAAATCTGGCACTACTGACTGAAATCAAGTAGCTGCATACTCATGACCGGTCATTAATTTCCTGGGTATACATCCCAAGGATGTTCTCACAGGTCAGTAAGGGGTCACATAAAAAGGTCGTGATGAGGAAGAAGAGCCAAGCCACGCACCCATTCCTGGCAAAGTGGGTGGGGCAAAGGGGGTGGACACACAGCGTGGAATCTCTGCAGCACTGGGAAGCAACGTTGGTGACATGCATGTAGCAACATGGATGGCTCTCAATGACGATGGCGCTGAAGGAAAAAAGTTTGAATCCAAATGAGACACATAACACAATAGCATGTTTGTTCTCAAATTAAAATACCTGCCACAAAATAACAAGTCACATTTCGTAAAAAAACATACAAATTTTAAAAGAAACACATGTTAAACACATTGGGTACAGTGGGGGTGAGATGGCAGAGTGGGAGTATGAAACGGTCGTACAAAGGAAGAGATAAAGCAAGAAAGTCCACGCAAGGACATAGACGGGGAAAGTGTGGCACATGACGAAAGAAAAGTCTGAAATTCAGTGCCTTCTGCGGTGGGCGCTGCTGCCCTGCCTGCCTCCCCTCCTGCTGTGCCCCCATGTGAACACTCCCTCTTCTGAGGAATTGGCCCAGTTTCTTTCCTCCAGACATGTGTGGGCCATTCCCTCACAGACTCCTTTTCCCAGCTTAGAATCTCCCCAAGCTCCTGGACCCAGCTGCTCTCTCTGAGCCCTGGGCTATCTGCTTTGGGAATCTTCCCCTGGGAAACCTCGCCTGATCCTCAAAACCAAAATGATCACTTCCGTGTCTGACATCCTGCCACCCCCACATCCTGGCCCTCTCCTTTGGCACTGACCACATGCTGCCTCACCACTGGCTGCCATTTTGTAAAGTCATGGAACACAGTAGCACAGCAAATGGAGCACCAACAGGACCAGTCCTCACTGGCCTGCCGGCTGCTTGGAAGGAGTCAGCACCTCATTCCCCCTCAGGGTCTGCTTAGAAAGGGCTGACTGACTGGGTTAACCCTTGTCTTTAAAACTACTCCTTCATGAGAAGAAAGTGTAGTATTTGCTTCTCAGCCAGAGAGTAATGTACCTGAGAGGAGAGTTCAGAGTTGAAAAAGTCAGAAGCTTTTGGAGAAAAAGAGTTTGCAGAGAAATGTCACCAGTGACCCTTATAAATATTTTCATATCTATTAAATGAAGGCAATAAAGATAACACACTCAATAAAGATAATGTCAATAGTACTTTCTATATCCTAAAATAATAATAATGAACACTGTTTGGTTCATTAAAATTTACCATCGCTTATGGTCAAGAATCTCTTCAGGTTATCTCTTTTTAGGAGTTTCATTGCGACTCTTGTAAATTTGGCATTCTTTGTTTATAAACACCAAGTATGGGATGACTACCACGTGTTGAGTATCTACTCTGTTTCCAGCTTGTTTTTCTCCCCACAACTTTGAAGGCTATAGAATCCCCACTTTCTATGGGTCCTTTCCGTTATCCACTTCTGCCAGGGAGTTTTGTAGTGTCTGGTTCTCCAAGCAAATGTCTATTGGATATTATGGCTCTGAACACCCAAGTCATAAAAAGACATGGCGTATGATTTGCATAAATCAATGATTGTCAAATGTGCACATACTTTTAGAGCCAACAGTGATTACAATTTAATTGGTCTGGGTATCATACAGGATTTAAAAGCTTCCAGGTGATTCTAATTTGCATCCAGGGCTGAGAACCACTGGCATAGACTCAGAAAATATACCCACATGCATATCCATATATATCAGAATTTCTCTTATGGGAAGGGATTCATGTAATCCTTTTTTTTTCTAAATTAAATCTTTGTAGTGACAAGTTTTCCATCTTTTTTTCCCAATAAGCTTTCTAACTTTCTGTCATCCCTCTCCATCTTCTTCTTGCCTTTTTGGAACACAAATACCAAAACTGGAAATAAATATGCTGTAAGGGCCTAATAAATGCAGAATATCATAGCAGTGGTATTTTCAGCATTGGTCGACCCTGCATTGGTCAGGGTTGACTACCTGCTATAACCGCTGATCCCGAGTCTCGGTGGCTTAATACAACAGAAGTTTGTTTCTCACTCTCAGAACAGTTTAGGCGTCAGCCTTCCACACTGGGACTTAGGGACGCAGGCTCGTCACATCTGTGGTTTGCTGTCCTCTGCAGCTCTGACTCCTCTGCTGCATTGTTTATACCTGGCTAGCAGGTGGGGAAGAGAGGAGCAGCAGAGAACCTTACCTTATAGAGAGGATTTCAAGGCCAGGCCTGGAGACTTGCACATCCTCTCTGCTTACATGGCATTGGCCAGAAATTGGGCCAGAAGTTGGCTACACCTAACTGTAAGGGAGGTCAAGAAATGTAGTTTCGTGTGCCCAGAAGAAATATGAAAAGGGTTTGGTGTACATACATCAGTCTCTGCCATGAGGGTCTTTTAATTCTTCTAATATCAAGAAATATTTCTCCCTACAAAAGCCTCACGTTGCTATTTAATTCAACTTAAATTCACTTATGACTTTCAGATGCTTCCCTGTGACTTACACTCAAGTTGTCTTACCTATTCTAAAAGAGAATTAATATAACATTTATTGAATGCCCACTATGTTGCAGGCACAAGCTAAATATGTTACACATGTTATCTTGTTTAATTATCAAAATAATCCTGTGAAGGCTGTACTATGCTACTATTCCCATTTTACAGAGAAGAACATTGAAGCTAACGGAATGTAAATGAGTGGTCTGACCATGCTTAGATACCAGATGCCAAGCTGGGTGTTGTGGTGAGCACCTAGCTACTCGGGATGCTGAGGTGGGAGGATCAGTTGAGGCCACGAGTTCAAGACTATCCTGGGCAACATAGTGAGACCCTGTCTCTTAAATTTTTTTTTTAATTT
>NW_012152041.1:981072-983485 GCF_000956105.1 Propithecus coquereli
TGCTGGTACATAACTACAAAGAACAATTTGGTGTATAGTCGCCCAGACCTTATTCTGTGTATTTAAAATTATATATATATGAATATGTTTATGAATATATATTTCTGTATTCATCTTTTTCGTAAATTGTATCAGACAATACATATTTTTTCTGTGATCATTTATTTTCCCTAAATAAGATGTGTTGGAGAATTTTTCATGTCAGGGAAGATAAATTTCTTTTTTCAAATTTGATTATAAAATATTTAAAATGTGGAGCAAATAGAGAATGGAGAATAACTATATAATCATCACCAAGATTTATATAACTATTAATATTCTCTGTATTTCATCAGTATTTTTAAGAAATGAAACTTTGTAGCAGAGTTGAATTACCCTTTTTAGCCCACCCAATCCTATTCCCTTCCCTAGTTTCCCAGAAGAAGCCATAATCCTGAGAAATTGTTGAGTTTTTTTTAACCACATATGTATGTTTCCATAAACTAATTATGATATTGTTCTGGGAGTTTTAAAAACATGTAAATGGTTTTGTATAGTACATGCCTTTGTGTGGGTGACTTTTCTTGCTTAAGTATTAATTTTCTAGATGTATGCATACCCATACATGACAGTCAATTAATTTATTTCCATTGCTGTTTTTCATTGCCTAAATATATGACAACTATTTTCCTTTTGGTGACTATTTAAGTTGTTTACAATATTTGCTGTAACAAACTCTGCTGCAGTGGACATAGTACCTGTCCACTTGTGCAGATGCGTGACAGCTTCTCTAGGCGTTTCCTTTGGACACATGACTGTCATTATAGGACTCTTCAGAACTTATACAAACATTGAATATTAGTTAAATGTTGATTTTATGAAGAAATAATGTGCAGATATGTGCAATTGAAGACTATAACATATCTCTATCTTAATTGGTTCTATTAGTTTCTTTACAATTGGGGTTTTAGTGAGCCCCCAATTTCCAAGAAATTAGAAGTGAAGAATACAGAATAATCCTCTGAGGTTGAAACTGTCACACCTACAAACAGTGGATCACAGGAGAAATGTTCACAGTCCCTTGAGAAAATGATTCCCAAGCCAGGCAGGATTTAATTGTAACCTGAATGAAACATCCGTGTTCTAAAGAAAGAATATGGCAATCATAAAGGGTCCTGTCTTCTAGGTAAACAGACAATGGGGAAGTCCAGGGTAAATTTGACGATGCTGCTCCAAGCATTGTACAAAAGAAGGGAAGCCTGAAATACAGGTTTCTAAACCAACGCTGCAGGGAGATGACTGGATACATGGGGTTAGCTTTTGATATTCCGTTTTCTTCCCTTGCTTATCAATAAAAGATAACACTGACTGTTAGGATTTTAACTGCCTCCAGTAATATGGCATATCTTTATAATGTAAAGAAATAAATTGGTATTCTGATATTGTAAATCAATCTTCTGTATATTGTTCTTGTGTGTTCACCACTATGAACTGAGTCCTTTTCCAGAATGCTGATAAAATCATGTTTGAAACTGAGACCCTGAGCTTCAGACCTGACTGGTAGTAAATAGGAGTGATGAATGCCACCTGGGCACGTCCTTGGTCACAGCACTCTGGCTCTCTTTTCCTGGGTCTAAACACAAGTAACTTACACTGTGTCCACGTACATATGGTTTCTACATTTGCACTTCCAGGTTCTGGGAATTCTGAGGAACATCAATGCCATGTATACTTCTTTTCCATCAAGCGGAAGTCAGGGTGAATCCAAATCCCAATAATCCCCGAGAGGCTACATGTTAGCCAAGTGGGTAAGTCCAAGCCCATATGCTTCAGCCTAAGAGAAGTTCATGCACCTAGGGAAAATTAGAGTGGCTTAATCCTGTCATTGAGAGAGTGGGATCAACTGGAAAACTCTGAAACTTATATTTTTTCATGAAATCTTCATGCAGTTTTTCGTGTGTCACACACTTATATTGATGATAAAAAAAGATTATGAGACATACATAACCTTGATAGCTAGGGTTATATGTATGTGGTTTAATTGATGTTTTGAACATTAGAAAGAAAAATGCTTCACTGGATGTAAGGAAAGCCACATTGTTGGTTTATGAAGTGACAGTATTAAATGGCCCATCTTGCAGAATGCTGGAGTAGGATGTTGATTAGAACAAGAAAAGAGGAACTGTGGTTATTTTCTACCCTCTAACCACTTTCCCAACAAATAATAAGAGTTATGATCATTACTGGTTTGTTCAAGTAAGAATTTGCATCTTTAAATATATAAAAATCACTGGCAAACCCTGCTGTTGTTTTTGATATTTTGGCATCACATTAAAAAATTCCATATTTTTAATGAAGATCAGATTCCTTCATAACAGGAAAACATCTGTCATAAACACTGCAAATATTTATAGAGCTAAGCTGGCAGTATTCA
>NW_012152041.1:983535-1007981 GCF_000956105.1 Propithecus coquereli
GCAGTGTACACCATCACCTCTGCTATATGGTATCAAAATGTCTCACCTTTTGGTGTTGTATAACATTTGTTTGAAAAGAAAAACAAAAGTCTTTTGATGTCAAGATCTAGTTAATCAGTTGCTAGTTATTAATTTTCATTTTACCAAACACCGACTGCTATAGGATTAAGGTGAATTATCTCAGGGTCTTTGAAACGCTGATAAATCTGGGTGAATATCTTGGTCCCATTGGACAAGAAGTTTCTTCATTCATATTTCAAGTGAAATGGAGGATTTTGTATTTTGTCTTCCAGAAGGAAAGCTCTAGCCTGGGAATATTCCTTCACACGCTCAACCAGATTTTTCATTTCAAATCTGTTTCTACTCAATTCTTACATATTTAAGAATACAGCTTATTGATCATCCCAGGTCTACCTTTGTCCTTTCCACAAAAGTGTGGAAGGGTAGAGGGAAGAGATAAAATGCCAGGGCTTGCTGTTAGACCTTTCATTCAGTTATTTAACAAATTTTAGTCAAGTGCTCCCTTGGAGCCAGGCACAGGACTATATGTTGGGAAGGATGCGGAGATGGAGAAGGCTTCAGAAATTGCCTTTAGTGAGCCCCCAATTTATTGCAGGGGAAGGAAGAAAGAATCCACCATGATATCCCATGATATTCAGACAAGGTGTGCTAAGAGTTATGGGATGTAGAGGAGGGAGAAACTAACTCTACTGGAGAGGAAAGAAATGAAGTGGCACCAGGAGGAGCCTTAAGGGGAGTGGGAGCTTTGAAGCAGAGACCGAGAGGAAGGGCTTCGCAGGCAAAGGGAACAGTATGGTCAAAGGCACAAAGCACATTGCCTGGAATAACCAGGAACCGGGTGACACTTAGACATGGCACTCAGGGAGGAGGGTGGGAAGGATTTTACTAGTGGGAACGGTGGGGAATCATTACAATTTCCTGTTATTATTTTCTTGTTGATATGGTTGTTATTGTTTTGTTTTAAAGAATAGATAGGAAGAAAGCACCTGGAGCTAGGAACCCGTGAGTAATCTACTGCAACAGTCGTGGAGAGGAAATGATCAAGAATGGCATGAGACCCATGCACCAGGGAGTAAAGAGATGTAAGAGACCTTCCAGAGATAGAATTAAGGAGACTTAGTGTCTCTGGGGGTTGAGGAAACAGGGGCAGCAAGCAACCCATGGCTCCCACAGTCTGGGACCGGCACTGGCAATGGGTGGCACCATTAAAAAACAGAGCCTATGAAGGGGAAGCTCAGCAAAGGAAGAGGAATGAGATTAACCAAGACAGGACTGAGAGTATAACAAAAGGGGGGGCCTGAAACACCTAATCCAAGTTTCTTGGGGGTGATCATGAACTCCTGGTGCCCTATTCCAGCAGATACCTGAATGCTGATTGTGATTTTTAGGGATAATTGTTGTGACGTAGTGATGAAGTAACACTTGGTTGTAAGACTGGGGATTTAAGGATTGGCCCTATTTTTGATCTGTCATTAGCTGAACAACCATAAGAGACTCATCGCTTAACATCTGTGTTCCAGAATATTCATCTGTAAACTAAAGTTGTTAGATAATCTCCAAAGCATGATTCTAGAATCCTGCTCCAAGAATTGATGCTGGTTCTTAATGAAAATGGGAAAAAATAGTATAATATTATACAGATAAATATTTATGTAAATAGATAATGACTGGATAACTAGATGAAGGATGGAGGGAGGGAGGGAAGGAGAGAGAAAACGATCCATAAGGTTAAAATTAAAATTTCTGCTTTCTGGAAAGGACTTTCCTTTATTTTAAGAATAGATTCTTAGTTAATTTTTTGTGTTAAAATGTTCTTTCCTTTATGTAACAGTGGCAAAAATAGATAGTAGTAGTTTCAAACTTTCTTAAAAACTTCAAATTTTCCAGACTCCAGTAGCTCTCACATTTTTTTCATCTAAAAAATTGTCTTAATCTGTACAATTCAACAGTGTGGGAACCACTTTCCTCACATTTCTCCCAGCTGTAGAGCCAGGGCTGGGCGGCAACAGCAGAGCCATTTTCTTCTGACAGCCCTGACTGTGGGGCTCAGGACCGCCCTACTCAGGCCAGTGGATTCTGTCTGGAGAGCACCACGCACCACGTGCCCACCGGTGAGCGTAAGGTGATCCCACCAAACCCAGAAATTAGGGGATTTGCTGCTGAGAACCTTCAAAGAAAACTCACATTTCTTTTTCTGTCTTTTCTCCTTTATTCTTTTTATTCTGTCACACACATCAAAAACAAAAGAAAAGAAAAAGAAAGGGAAGAAAAACAGTGGGAGGAGAGAAAATTTGTTCTCCAGATGATATTTCTGTTCCTTCTGGGATCCTTTAAACCCATAACATCCCAGCACCCCTCCGCTGGGCCCCCACTGGAGCTGAGTTGAGGTCTTCTGTTACATGGCTATGGCACCGCTGGCCATGACAAATTCTTCCTTCCAAAGAGAAGTTGGCAGTATAGGAAGGTACAGAGGTCAGTGACGCTGAAGTTTCATTCAGTGTATGATCAGATAACACAGATTAAGTTGATGTATGACAGGATCTCAGACTATGGGGCAATTATGGAGTACCTCAACTGAAACCTCTGAAGAAACAGCTATTTCCCCCCTACAGGGAAACCAAAGGCAGCATCACAAGGTCATTACATTGGCCCTAACCCCGCTGTGTGCCTTTGAGTCATAATAGACATAATAGTTAATAATAGCTGTTATTTTTCAGGCATTTGCTATGGATTAAACACCCTTCCAACAACCTCTAAAATAGGAATTATTCCTCTCAATTTACAGATGAGAAAACTAAGACTCGGGAAAGTTAGTTCCTTGCCCAGATTATACAATTAGTAAAAGAAGTGGAATCTAAATCCAGATTTGTCTGATTACGAGCTCTAATTACACTTAGGAGTAATTGGAGCAATTTGGAGTAAGTCCCCCAATGTCTAGACAAGGGCCACGAAGAGATGATCCAACTCACTATCGCTAATGACAGTGACGGCGCTGCCATCGACCTCAATGATAAAGTTGGGGCCTGCGCTGCCCCTCAGTGATGACGAAGCGCGGTCATGGGTGGCGTTTCCTTTGGAAGAGGCTGAGGGGACCGCAGACAGCAGGCAAGACGAATTGGGGGCAGAGCGGGGACCGGGCTGTGAACTGTGGTTCCTGAGTAGGGCAAGCAGCAGGCAGGGGACATGCACAAAGACGCAAAGCCAGCCAGCCCGGGAGAGAACCCAGTGTGTGCAGAAGTCCGGCTGTGAAAGCGAAAATAGTTCCAGATGGAGGTGAACGAGATTAGAGAGGGTCCTTTTGTAGGTTCGTCTGTTTTGCGTTGCTATGAAGGAACACCTGAGGCTGGGTCATTTATAAAGAAAAGAGGTTTACTCGGCTCACAGTTGTGCAGACTGTACCAGAAACATCGCGCCAGCGCCTGGTTCTTCCCCCGTTGAGGCGGAAGGCGAAGGGGGAGCAGGTGTGTCTCGTGGCCAGAGAGGGAGCGAGGGAGGGAGGAGGTGCCGGCTCTTTAGAGAGATCAGCTCTCAAGTTTGAACCCACAGAGGGAGAATTTACTCGGTACAGTGGGGAGGGCATTCATGAGGGGTCGCCCCCATGACCCAACACCTCCCACCAGGCCCTGCCTCCAACGCCGGGGATCTAATTTCAACGTGCAATTTGGAGGGGACAAGCCTCCACACCATAGCACTTTGCCAGAGAGATCCGAGTGTGTTTAAAGGTCGATGAGGGTACACAGGAAGAGGCTGAAGACACAGGTGAGGACAGAGCCACCTGGTAAAGACTCACTCTTAAAGTGGACAGGGATGGGGGAGGGGCCATTGGTGGACAGACGGACCTCGGAGAAAGGAGAGACCGAGAACATTGCGGACCCAAAAAATGCAAACGGTTTTCATTTGCTTCTGGGAAACTGAGGCTAGTGCTTGGCTTGTGTCTTTTATTTTCTCTGTGAAGAAGGAGCGAGGGCATTTGCTGAGCGGTAAGATGTGAAGGGTAAGATGTGAAGGGTGTCCAGAAAGTTTGAAGTCACCAGCGCAGAGGGAGAGCACCGGTGCAGGAGTCCCGCGGGGGCCTGTGGGCTGGTGCCTGGGCCCGCCGCACCTGCGGGGAGACACTCGAACTGAGAGCCTCAGCAGTTCTCCACCCTGGGGGCCAAGGGCGCGGAAACAGATGGTTGGGGCCTTAGCAGGTTTGTGGGTGAGACAATCAACCTTAGGGGTTAGAATTGGGAGGAAATTGAGGTTAGAGGGCATTCCATGTTGCAAGAATATACTCCTGCAACCTAGTTAGCTTCTACAAACTTCTGAAATTTGCAAGAATATAGTCCCGCAAATCTAGTTTGCTTTTGCAAACTTCTGAAATTCTATTAGAACATTGTGCTCGGTTGTGGGGACCCAGTGCCTTCAGGTGGCTTTGGGGACCTGTGTCTTTTCCACTCTTCCCTCGTGCTCTAGTTGGCTTTTCCCCCGTTGAGTTCACAGTCTTTTCAACCACGCTTTCAGCCCAGGAATAGCCAATAGTTAAGAGACAACCTTAACTTGGCCTTTAGTTGGGGTCTTAGAGTGAGAAATACAGATCTCTGTGATCTGTGGAGAATTGGGTTAAGTTAAATTCCTGGAATTCTCCAGAGAGACACAGGTCTAGAGACTGTGGAATATAGATTAATATGCATACAGTACTATTGGTGTTGTTCTTTGTTTTTATAGTAAGAATACAGATTTCTATTTTAATTTTTTAAATTGTGAAGCAACAGCTGAATTGTGCACATTTTATAAAATTAGGTAAGTATACAGAATAAAAATGTGAAGGTCCCCTTTACCCACACCCTTACCCAATTCTATTTTCTTGCTGGTACATAACTACAAAGAACAATTTGGTGTATAGTCGCCCAGACCTTATTCTGTGTATTTAAAATTATATATATATGAATATGTTTATGAATATATATTTCTGTATTCATCTTTTTCGTAAATTGTATCAGACAATACATATTTTTTCTGTGATCATTTATTTTCCCTAAATAAGATGTGTTGGAGAATTTTTCATGTCAGGGAAGATAAATTTCTTTTTTCAAATTTGATTATAAAATATTTAAAATGTGGAGCAAATAGAGAATGGAGAATAACTATATAATCATCACCAAGATTTATATAACTATTAATATTCTCTGTATTTCATCAGTATTTTTAAGAAATGAAACTTTGTAGCAGAGTTGAATTACCCTTTTTAGCCCACCCAATCCTATTCCCTTCCCTAGTTTCCCAGAAGAAGCCATAATCCTGAGAAATTGTTGAGTTTTTTTTAACCACATATGTATGTTTCCATAAACTAATTATGATATTGTTCTGGGAGTTTTAAAAACATGTAAATGGTTTTGTATAGTACATGCCTTTGTGTGGGTGACTTTTCTTGCTTAAGTATTAATTTTCTAGATGTATGCATACCCATACATGACAGTCAATTAATTTATTTCCATTGCTGTTTTTCATTGCCTAAATATATGACAACTATTTTCCTTTTGGTGACTATTTAAGTTGTTTACAATATTTGCTGTAACAAACTCTGCTGCAGTGGACATAGTACCTGTCCACTTGTGCAGATGCGTGACAGCTTCTCTAGGCGTTTCCTTTGGACACATGACTGTCATTATAGGACTCTTCAGAACTTATACAAACATTGAATATTAGTTAAATGTTGATTTTATGAAGAAATAATGTGCAGATATGTGCAATTGAAGACTATAACATATCTCTATCTTAATTGGTTCTATTAGTTTCTTTACAATTGGGGTTTTAGTGAGCCCCCAATTTCCAAGAAATTAGAAGTGAAGAATACAGAATAATCCTCTGAGGTTGAAACTGTCACACCTACAAACAGTGGATCACAGGAGAAATGTTCACAGTCCCTTGAGAAAATGATTCCCAAGCCAGGCAGGATTTAATTGTAACCTGAATGAAACATCCGTGTTCTAAAGAAAGAATATGGCAATCATAAAGGGTCCTGTCTTCTAGGTAAACAGACAATGGGGAAGTCCAGGGTAAATTTGACGATGCTGCTCCAAGCATTGTACAAAAGAAGGGAAGCCTGAAATACAGGTTTCTAAACCAACGCTGCAGGGAGATGACTGGATACATGGGGTTAGCTTTTGATATTCCGTTTTCTTCCCTTGCTTATCAATAAAAGATAACACTGACTGTTAGGATTTTAACTGCCTCCAGTAATATGGCATATCTTTATAATGTAAAGAAATAAATTGGTATTCTGATATTGTAAATCAATCTTCTGTATATTGTTCTTGTGTGTTCACCACTATGAACTGAGTCCTTTTCCAGAATGCTGATAAAATCATGTTTGAAACTGAGACCCTGAGCTTCAGACCTGACTGGTAGTAAATAGGAGTGATGAATGCCACCTGGGCACGTCATTGGTCACAGCACTCTGGCTCTCTTTTCCTGGGTCTAAACACAAGTAACTTACACTGTGTCCACGTACATATGGTTTCTACATTTGCACTTCCAGGTTCTGGGAATTCTGAGGAACATCAATGCCATGTATACTTTTTTTCCATCAAGCGGAAGTCAGGGTGAATCCAAATCCCAATAATCCCCGAGAGGCTACATGTTAGCCAAGTGGGTAAGTCCAAGCCCATATGCTTCAGCCTAAGAGAAGTTCATGCACCTAGGGAAAATTAGAGTGGCTTAATCCTGTCATTGAGAGAGTGGGATCAACTGGAAAACTCTGAAACTTATATTTTTTCATGAAATCTTCATGCAGTTTTTCGTGTGTCACACACTTATATTGATGATAAAAAAAGATTATGAGACATACATAACCTTGATAGCTAGGGTTATATGTATGTGGTTTAATTGATGTTTTGAACATTAGAAAGAAAAATGCTTCACTGGATGTAAGGAAAGCCACATTGTTGGTTTATGAAGTGACAGTATTAAATGGCCCATCTTGCAGAATGCTGGAGTAGGATGTTGATTAGAACAAGAAAAGAGGAACTGTGGTTATTTTCTACCCTCTAACCACTTTCCCAACAAATAATAAGAGTTATGATCATTACTGGTTTGTTCAAGTAAGAATTTGCATCTTTAAATATATAAAAATCACTGGCAAACCCTGCTGTTGTTTTTGATATTTTGGCATCACATTAAAAAATTCCATATTTTTAATGAAGATCAGATTCCTTCATAACAGGAAAACATCTGTCATAAACACTGCAAATATTTATAGAGCTAAGCTGGCAGTATTCAGCCACTTTTCTCCCCTTCTTAATTGGAACTGAATGTATAAGGGAAAACACAATAAGAAAACAGCAAACAAGGAGGTCACAGATTGTTGATATGAAGAGCACTCATACATTGTCAACTCAGAAATTTTCCAAGTCGGGCAAAAAAAAACCAAAAAAAAAAAAAAAAAACTATGGGAAGTTTCCAGTTATTTGAGGTTCATTGCCAGGCTCCTTGGTATATGCTATTTAGTGACAATATCTTTTTCCTTGTTCTTTTCATTTCTGATGTTCATTGTTTCTCCATGAGGGATACCTGAGCACCAGTGTTATTTTTCCCTGATAAATTCCTCCATACTTTTATTCTATCTGATTTACTTCAATATGCCATTTTTATTGTGTCTTATATGGAAATAACATTTATATCTGACCAGAAATACCAAGATCAGTGATGCCAAAAAACAGAGGAACTAGAAAAATTCAATCAACTTTTTGGTAAAAAGACAATAGAAAGATCAGAGGATGTTTGTAAATGGCAGAGCCTTAAGGAAAAGAAACACAGTCTGTCTCCCAACCTCTCTTCCCCAGTCCCACTATCAAAATTAGAAGGGAAATTAGAGAAATATTTTGAACCGAGTGAAAATGAAAATACAACATATCAAATTTATAGAATACAGCTAAAGCAGTACATAGAGGAAAATATATGGCACTAGTATGGCTTTATTAGAAACGAAGAAAGTTTTCAAGTCAATGACCTGAGTTTCCACCTTAATGTTGTAGAGAGAGAAGAGCAAATTAAACCCAACATAAACAGAAGAAAGAAAATAATGAAATACAGAGAAGAAATCAATGAAATAAAGAACAGAAAAACAATTGAGAAAATCAATAAAACCAAGAGCTGATCCTTTTGAGAAGATCACTAAAATGGATAAAACTCCTCCAGCCTGATCAGGAAAAAAAAGTGAGGAAAAGACACAAATTACTAATATCAGGAATGAAAGAGCTGACATCACTACAAATCATACATATATTAAAATAATAATGTAATATTATGAACAATTTTATGCTGATAAATTCAAGAACTTACATGAAATGGACAAATTTCTTGAAAGACACAAATTACCAAAGCTCATTTAAGATGAAATAGATAACCCAAAGGCCCTATAATGTATGCATTAACAAAATTAAATTTTTAATTATAAATCTTCCAACAAATAAAATGCTAGGCCCCAGATGGCTTCACTAGCAAATTCTACCAAGCACTTAAGAGACAAATAATAAAAATTCGACACAAATCATTCTAGAAAATTAAAGAGGAGGGAATCTTCTCAATTCATTCTATGAGGTCAGCATTATAATGATACCAAAACCAAACAAACATATTATGAGAAAAAAAAAAAAACTACAGATCAATGCCCCTCATGAATACTGATGGAAATATTCTTAAAAAACTTTAGCAAGGTCAATCCAACAAGGATATTGCATCATGGCAGGAACACAAGGATGGTTTAATGTTAGGAAGTCAGTAATGTAAAACATTATGATAACAGACTAAAAAAGAAAAAAACATGCAACCATCACAGTGAGTGCAGAAACAGATTTGACAAAATCCAACATCAAATTCTGATAAAAACACACAACAAACTAAGACTACAAAAGAACACCCTTAGTCTAGGCAAGGATGAGACCCTGTCTCTACAAATAACAGAAAGTTAACCAGGCATGGTGGCATGTGCCTGTAGCCCCAGATATTCAGGAGGCTGAGGCAGGAGGATCGCTTGAGCTTAGGAGTTTGAGGATGCAGCAAGCTATGATGATGCCACTGTACTTAAATACCATTTATAATAACATAAAAATATAAAACATATAGGAATAAATTTGACAAAAGATGTGAAAGACCTATAGACTTTAAATTATAAAACATTGCTGAGAGAAATTAAATAAGACCTAAATAAGTGGAGAGATATACCTTGTTCAAGGGTCAAACGACTCAATACTTTTAAAATGTCAACTCTCTCTAAATTGATCAATAGACTCAATGCAATACCAATCAATATCTTAGCAGGATTTTTAATTTTTTAATTTAATTTTTAATTTTTGTGGATATGTAATAGTTGTACATATTTATGGGGTACATGTGATATTTTGATACAAGCATACAACGTGTAATGTTCAAATCTGGGTAATTGGAATATTCATCACCTCAAACATTTATCATTACTTAGTGTTGGGAACATTTCAAATCTACTCTTCTAGATATTCTGAAATATACAGTAAATTATTGTTAACTCCAGTGTTTTATTGTGCTACCAACTGCTAGATCTTCTTCCTTATAACTATTTTTGTACACATTAACCAAGCCCTCTTTATCCTCCCCTTCCCACTACACTTCCCAGCCTCTGGTAACCATCATTCGATTCACTACCTCCATGAGATCAATTTTTTAAGTTCCCACGTGTGAGTGAGAAAATGAGACATTTGTCTTTCTGTGCTTGGCTTATTCCACTTAATATAATGTTCTCCAGTTCCATCCATATCATTGCAAATGGCAACATTTCATTCTTTTTATGATAAAATAATATCCCATTGTATCTACATACAATATTTTCTTTATCCATTCATGCATTGATGGATAGGTTGATTCCAAATCTTAGCTATTGTGAATAGTGCTGCAATAAACAAGGGTGTGCAGATATTTCTTCAATATGCTGATTTCCTTTTTTTTGCAGAGGGCGGGATATATACCCAGCAGCGGGATTGCTGGGTCATATGATAGTCCTATTTTTAGTTTTTTGAGGAAGCTCCATGTTGTTTTTCATAGTGCCTGCACTAATTTACATTCCCACCAACAGTGTGCAGGTGTTCCCCTTTCTCTGCATTCTCACTAGCATTTATTTTCTGTCTTATTGATAACAGCCATTTTAACTGGGGTGAGATGACTCTGGTTTTGATTTGCATTTCCCTGATGACTAGTGATGTTGAGCATTTTTTCATATACCTTTTGGCCATTTGTGTGTCTTCGTTTGAGAAATGTCTATTCAGGTCTTTTGCCCATTGTTTAATTGGATTATTTGTTTGCTGTTGACTTATTTGAGCTCCTTATATATTCTGGTTATTAATTTATTGTCAGTTGAATAGTTTGCAAATATTTTCTCCCATTCTATGGGTTGTCTCTTCACTTTGTTGATTTGTTTCTTTTGTTGTGCAGAAGCTTCTTAGCTGGATGTGATTTTTTTGTAGAAATTGGCAAGCTGAATGTAAAATTCATAAGTAAAACGCAAAGAACCTTGAACAATCAAAATTACTTTTAAAAAGAACTAAGTTGGAATAATCACACGTCTGCCAGACTTTTTATTATAAAGTTATAGTAATCAAGAAAATTTCTATTTGCGTCAACAGACAAATATAAAAATGGAACAAAATAGAAAGTCTAGAAATAGACCCATACATATATGAACAACTGATTTTTGACACAGGTATAAAGGCAATTCAGTGGAGAAAGGATAATCTTTTTAACAAACAATGCTGGGTCAACCGGATAACCGCAAGCAAAAATGAAACAAAGCAAAACAAACAAATCTTGAACCAAATCTCACACAAAATACAAAAAATCAGTTTAAAATAGACCATGGACCTAAGTGTAAGGCTTAAAACTGTAAAACTTCTAGAAGGAAACATAAGAGAAATCTTTGTGACTCTGGGTTAGGTAAAGATTACTTAGCTACAACACCAAAAGCACAATCCATAAAGGAAAAAAATAATATAATGAGCATGATCAAAATTAAGAACTTCTGCTCTTCTCTTTAAAAGACATTATTAAGAAAATAAAAACAAGCCACAGACTGGAAGGAAATATTTGCAAATCATATATCTGGTAAAGGAATTGTATCCATGATATATAAGAAACACAGAAAAGTCAATAATAAGAAAACAAAGAATGAAAAATGAGCAGAAGAGTTAAGCACATACTTCAAAAAGGAGACATATTAATAGAAATAGTAAGCACAAAGAAGATCACTAGTGCCATTTACATTAGGGAAATGTAAATTGAAAGCACAATGAAATACCACTACCCACCTATTACTATGTGTAAACTTACAAAGACTGCCATATCAAATGTTGGAAGGATGTGTAGCAACTGCATCTCTAACACACTGCAGCTGGGAATGTAAAATGGTACAACCACTTCAGAAAACAGTTTGGCAGTTTCTTAAAAAGTTAAACATATGCCTAAGAAAATATCCAGCCATTCCTCTTTTAGGTACTTACCATGAGAAAAGAAAACACAAAAATTTATACACAAATGTTCATAGAAGACTTATTTTTATTAATAATTGTAAAAAAAAAACTGTAAACAACCTGAACGGCCATGAACAGTGAAGAGATAAATTGTGGTATATCTATGTAAGGGAATACTATTTGGCAATAAAAGGAAATGAGCTAATGGTACCCACGACAGGATAAATCTCAAAGTATAATGTTGAGTGAAAGAAGCTAGACAAAAAAGAGTAAATATTATATGATTCCATCTCTATAAAATTCTAAAAAATGTAAACCAGTCTGTAGTGACAGAATGCACTTTGGTGGTTGTCTGGAGATGAGAATTACAAAAGGGCATGAAAAAACCTTTCGGGGTGATGGACAGGTTTACTATGTTAACCTAGGTAATGATTTCACAGGTGAATACATGTGTCAAACCTTACTGAATTATGCACTTTAAAGACCTGTGGTTTTTTGGTAAGTCAATCATAACTCAATAAAGTTGTTAACATTCATTAACTTTAAAAAAACTTAATCCAAATACTATCAGGTTCAAATGAATATTCTTAAATTATAAAAACAGTTTAAAAATGTGCCTTGAGAAACAAGTGCCTTGGTGAGTTGATCGCTGGAGACTGAGTTTATTATGACCTCCCAGCTTTGTGCTTTTTCTTGTTTCTGTGTTTGTGTTTAGCAGCAGGTAATACAGTTACCCTGTCCCCGCCAGAGTTGCATCTCTGAGTGGAGAGGGGTTAAAGGATCTCACATGACCTTCTGAATTCTTCATACTCCAGAAACAACTTTGGTCCTGGGTCCCCTTACCTGCCCTCCCTATCACCACCTTTCAGGTGAACAGTGATCATTTTAAAAAGCTGCCTCCTGTGAAGCATCTACTACATGCCAGGCAGCTGACATATATTAACACAAATGCTCACAACAATTCTATGAGCTATACTATTTTTCCATTTTTCGGATCCATTAACTTGCCTAAAACTAGCATTGCCAGTAATCAACAAGGCTCAGATCAGGACCTAGACTTGTCTGCAAACTCGGCTTTCCGGGTAAGGGTCATCGTGGTGACAGATACGATGCTCTGGTGGCAACACGTGTGCCATCCTTGATCAAGAAGAGAGACAAACAAGGGAGGGCCGAGCCTCCTGGGTTTGCTCCTCTCTCTGTTTCCCCCTCGAAGCTTCAGAACTGGTCTTTAAAAAACAGTTAGCCAAGTCCTCAATGTGTTTTACCAAACACTTTTCCCCCTGATTTTTAAACCCATGTGTTATTTCAGGAATAATAGAAACCATATGTCTCTGACATATTTACACTTAAATCATCAAGATGTTGTTTTGTCAGAACTTTTTGATGTCTTCTGAGATTTTTTTTTTAATGGGACCCTCCTAGAAGAAGCAAGTCCCATCACAAATAAACAAATTAAAACAAGAAAAAGCCTGAATCAGGACCCAGTTTCAGACTGGCCATGTGGGATGGATTTGAGACTTGGCAAATTGCATCATTCTTCTTCCCTGGCCCCAAGGGAGTGGGAGGACCGAGAATAGAAATTGGTGTCCAGTGGTCATTTCGGAATTGCTTAATTCTCTTTCTAACTTCAGACGAAACCGTGAAAACTTGAGTTCAGTGAGTACCAATTTGGTGACATTGCGAAACCTGTTCTTGGGATCTTGGCAAGCCAAGTGCAAAAAGGGAAGGGGCAAATCAGTGAGGTTTGATGAAGCTTAAACGTTAAGATGCAAGACTCTGAGAAAATGACCCCTTCATGAAGGAGGATTCAGTCACAGCTGTCCAGAGGAGATGCCCACCTTGACTCTGTCAGCAGTCTCAGCTCTCCGACAAGCTAGAGCCTTCCTTCTTGGGGGGACATTGTGCCGAACTCACCCATAACTCACACAGCCTGTCCCCCTAGAACTCTCCTGAAGACAAAGGTAGCTTCTCAGGCATGCTTCGCTCTTTCCTAAGGTCCTTTTCACAGCATTAAGTACAAGAAGAGAAGCCAGGGGAATCAGGGCCTTTCTCTCAGCATCACCAGGATGGCCCTGGTGACGCACACACAGAAGTGGTCACTATGACACACAGACAGCTGGTTTCAGATCCTAGCGCTGCTGCTTACCAGCTGTGTGACCTTGGGCAAGGCCTTTAACTCTGCAAAGCTCAGTTTCTTCATCAGAGGAAGGGACATAAGAATGCCTACGCAGTTGGATGGGTGTGTGAATTAGTGACACTGTAACGTCCCGCCTCACACATGAGGTTCATAATAAACTGAAGTTGTTATTCTAACAAACGAAAGAATGGGGAAAAAAATCTTTAAATGATGATCCAAAGGATCACTATTTTCTGCTTCAAGGTAAAGCTAATGCTCTTCTTAAGACAATTCATAAAAATATATAATTATTAGATTTGCGAGACGATGTCATTGAGCAGTGTGACAAATTCCCTGGGCCTTCTGTGTACTGCTTGGTTTTCGTTCTATGTATCTGTTTATCACATAAAGCACTGTTTTTCTCCTCCAAAGTGCTTGAGAACATCCATATTGTGTATTTTGAAAATCTATGTATTCTTAACAATTTTGGAGTTGGAACGTGGTCCGATGCCCCATTTTATAGATGAGGAGGAAACTGAAGCCAGCAATGCTGAGGGATTTCTGTAAGGTCACAATGGTATTTATTAGCATTTTGGGATGAAGACCTAGGTTTCTGAGCTCACAGGCCAAAATTCTTGCCACATCAATCTATTTTCCAATCTGCTGTGCCTTTTTTTGTTTGCTCTTCTCTTCTTTCTTTTAACCACATTACTGTATTTAAAACATAATCCAGAATCAATTTGCTGTGTTTTTGAAAAAACACACCTGTCAACTCAATAGCTGTACCTGGCTCTCTCAGCCCAGGATCCCGGCCAGAGCATGACAGAAGGCTCTGTCCCCAGGGAGCACTCAAGCTCGCGGGGCCAGGGGGATGGTGGGGAACACTGCAGTTGGCTGACACGTGGGCAGTCCTGCTTGTGATTACTAAAAATCTCTGGGGAACTGATGGGTTTGGGAAACATTTTTGTAGGGTTTTGCTGAAGGAAAAAAGAAAGGGAATCTGGAATATGTTAATTGACAGATTGTTCCAGAAGAGTGTCCAAAAATATGAAATATAAATTGGCAAATTCAAGAATGTCTGACGCCTGGAACTCTGCTCAGAGGTGCGTGTGCGTCCAGCTAAGTGACGACATCTGCATTCAAGACAAACTCGGGAGAGTCCCGATTACCGTGCACCCCGTTCCCACCGCATCCTAGTGGGATCTCTAACATGGGTGTCCTAAACTGGGTCAGGGGTCCAGATGCTCTTGATTCCTGTTTGCCTGGTTAAATTTACCCAAAGTTGTGCCATCGTCCACTTCACCAGGCTGGTATGGCCTGAGGCTCCAAGATACCCCCACTTCTGCGCAGTGGGAGAACTTGAGCAAAATAAGAAAGGCTGACCTAGCCTGAAGCCCAGAGTCACAAATGTTTCAAAGAGAGGAAACGGTCATCAACATGCTCTGCAAAGGGGAGACGTGGCCTCTCTTTAAGTGAAGGGGGGAAAGATAAAAGGGCATCCTCTGAGTACTATTGCCACTTGGAGTGGGGGGGGGCTGTGTGTGCATGAGCTGAAGACACAGCAGCTGGAAGGCCCCCCAGCCCGCTCAACCACAGCACGCCTTGGCCATGCCATGGCTTTCTGGACAGCTTAGCCTGGAATGCAGCCCAGATGTTCCCAGCTGTGAGAGCCAGGCATAGGGTGGGAAAATGCAGGAGGCCCATGAAGACATCAGCCACCTACCCCCAATGTTGGCTGATCCCTTCCAGCAAGAAACCGAAGACAGAGACAGTAAAATGGACAAATGCCTTTAAATCTGTCCTTTTTCTTTTCTCTGCCTCTTGGCTGATACGTAGAGTTACAGGTGCCTAGATTTTAGAACTTTTGGCTCTTTAACCTTGATTTTACAACTAGGTATAGCAGCTGGCTAGGTGCCCCACCCATAGCCCATTGGCACTCAAGGTCAATGGCTAGGATTTTTATCATAGCCATCTGGGACCCTGCGCAGGGTCTACTCTGGCCATGAACACGTTCTACTCATGTGTCACGGAGTTAACTGGCCAAGGCACAGCCCACCTCCAGTGACATATGGACAAATAACCCAGCTGGGACAACTTGAGCTGTGTCCTACACAGAACGCCAGCAGGATCCAGCCCCCGTTGCCCTCAGTGGTAAACAGCTCGTTAGCACACGCTGTACTGACCACCTCCCCCTCTTTCCTCTCTCCTTCCCCACACCCCTGCTAGTGCTTCCTGGAATCACTGATTAAATAAACAACTTGCCCGAATCCTTGCTTTGGGATCTGCTTCTGCGAGACCTAACATAAAATAATAGGTTTCCATTATTCGATAAGTGCTTATTAGACACTTATGCACCAAGCACGGTGCTGAATTCGAGGAGCATAGGGAATGAACCAGATGCAGTCGTTCAGTCCCTGTCCTCAGGGTGCTGACATACTTTTAAAGGAGGTAAGGGAAGATACACAAATAAAAATATATTAAATGGCAGAAAGTGAGAAGTTCCATGAAGAAAGAATAGAAAAAAAATGGTGTGGAAATTCAGGGGAGGAAACAAGGATATGGCTGGTAAAGTTTAGGGAGCTGCCTCATCTCTAGCTAGAAGGCATGGGAGTTCCTTAGACAGGTAGAGGCAGGTGAAGAATGCCCTCCAGGAGTGCTGACCATGTGAGGGCATTGCTCTGGCCCCCGCTGGCAGATCTTGTTATGTCTGAATCCTTGGCCTGGCCAGTCAGCTATGGGGGGCTGGCAGGGGAGCTCGGCGCAGTAAGGAAAAGGGGCTTTGCTGTACAATTCAGCTTCTCTTGGGGGTCCCTTGAATGTAAGTTATATTAAAGCAACTGACAGTTCCCAGGCAGGGAGGAGGCAAGAGACCATGTGAAGCATGTCTTGTATTTTCTGCATTCCGACGCTTTGACTTCAGGGGATCCAGGGCTTTGCTGTCTCTGGGGGGACTGTCCCTCCCAGGCTCGGTCAGTTCCTAGAGATGGTGAACAATTCATCTTCAAGCACGCTTTCCAAATGCAAACCCACACCCCAAGCACATGCTCTACCAAACTCTCACAGTCCAGGCCGCTGTCCACCTGCTCCCAGCACCCCACAAGGGGTCAGTCCCTCCCTAACTCATCGTAAGCACGTGCTAATGGGTCTGCCCCACAATTCACTTTTGCTTGTGTGTGAAGGCGGAAATGGGGTCCCCATTTGTGGAGAAAGCAAGACAAAGGGAGGGATAAGAGGAAGGGAGAAAATCTCCTGAAGGGATATTTATTGAACACCTACTTTGCAAAACAATGTAAAATTGTACACAGATAGTTAAGAGAGTTTTGAAGGAATAATAACAAACACAAAGTGCTTACGTACAGGCACTGTCTTCAAGACTGAACATACATTAACTCACTTGAATCCTCACAACACCCTTCTGTGGCAGGTACCAGTGTGTTACTGGCGTTCTGTGGACGCGGTCACTGAGGTACTGGGAATTTACGTAACTTGCCTGAGGTCACGAAGCCAGTGAAGTGGCAAAGCTGGCTTTGAATCTTTGTAGTGTGTGCTGAAGAATCTACATGCTTTAGCACGATGCTCTGGGGAGAAAGTGACCAACGTCAGGGCATGTGACCGTTTAGTAGTAGCTCCATCAAAGGGTCAGCTGAGACAAAAAAAAATCTATTTAGCTACTTGGCAAGAAAATTACATAAAAGGAAAGCTTCAAATTAGTGTTGAGCTCTCCTCTCTCTGGGGTAAGCCTCCCCTTATTATCTTTTATTGGTACCCTCATTTCCATATCAAATTAAGAGTTGACATTGGGTCACCCTTCTGCCACTTTGCCCCGAGCCCTGCTCTCATTCAGCCAGGTTAAACCTTCTCCCTTAATTACCAGTGGGAGCCCAGTCTTGCGCAAGGAGAGCTCGGATGATAAATTAAAACAAGGGACCTTTGTTTGGTGCGCGCAGTCGGGCATCACAGTCACCTTAATTATGCAATGATGTCACCCGAGGCTGGGGGGAAGTTCTAAGGGCTTAATCACTGGGAGGCCTGGGAGGCCTTGAGTAATGAGCAACCAGCATTGTTGCAGGGGCGCAATGCACCTCCTCCGTGGGCAGGGCCAGCTGCCAACAGCACACGGGGGCAGGGAGTCAGCGGGAGGAGCCGTTTCTCTCCGTCAGGGAGGGCGGGAAGTGGAGTGGACCAGAGCACTGGGACTAAACAGGTTTGGGTTTGACTCCTGCCTCCAGCATTACCAGGCTGTGTGTCCTTGGAGAAATTTCCTCCGTTTGGTCCAGACAAGGAGATACGATATCTAACTTGCAAGATCCTGAGGAGCGAAGGAGAGAGTGGATTTTACTTCCTGTGACACTTCCCGGGCAAAATAAGCATTTGGTGTTTGCGACACGAGAGGAGGGAAAGCCCCTTGACCACTGTGAATGTCTCTCCACACCGCCGCCCAGGAAGAGCGCAGTCAGGACTCCTGTCATTGCCCAGGCACGTCCCCAAGACCAGGGCTTACGATCCTACCCTACGCTCTCGACAAGCTACTTCACCTTTGCGAGCCTCAGTTCCCGTTTTGTAAGATTGACTGTGAGATGATGGACATCAAAGAACGCCACACGGTGCCTTCGTTTATTTCTAAATTGGGATGGGAATAAATGTTTGGAGAGCACAGCAAATGCCCAGCCTTTCTTCTCAACCATGTGAGAGTTTTATTATTAATGTATCCAGCTTCTGGATCAAGCCTGTCAAACTGCCCCGCTCTGCCGGCGTTCGGTCCTGGAGGAGTGCTGTTTTCCTACCTGTTTTGCTTCCTCCGGCCACTTCATTGGCTATTGGGGCTGAAGAGTCACTCCACGTCTGACCTTCGCTTCCCTGCTCCGTTGGTTCCTCCCAGGGGCCCACGGTGGCCGTGAGCAGGACAGGGCCAGTGAGCCCGGCCCCTCCTCCTGCCCCAGCAACTGCCTCTGTCTCCGCGCGGCAGGGCTTCTGCTGTGCGCCTAGTCACCCACCCGAGGAATCCCCTTCTCCGGGCTCCTTCGCGTCCTCACACTCCCAGCCCCAGGTTTGCGGTTTTGCTCGGGAGCAGGCGGGAACCTTCCTCCCTCTGTTCGGGGGCAAGTGAGGACTCCCACAGCACTCGGGCTGTGCCCCGATGGGAGCAGAGCTCTCCCTGGCTGGGACTTGCCGCACGTACACCAACACACGCGGATACTCGCACACGTACACACACACACTCACACACACGCATACACTGTCTCATACATGCACGGTCTCGCTCTCTCACACTCACATTCTCACGCCCACACACTCACACACATGTAGACACTCACTCACACTCACACCCTCACACATACACACTCATACACAAACACATTCATTCGCATAGTCACGCAGACACACCGTCGCCCAGATGCACTCTCACACACGTACACTCATGCACACCCTGCCCCAGCCACCGGGAAGACGGGATTTTGCCTGCATGGTGCACCACCAATGGATGAGAGCCCCTAGCCCGCCACGGAAGTTTCCAGAGATGATGGCAGATGGAGTTTTGAACAATGAGCGAAAAGGCTTGGCACTGGGGCACTCGTGAGCCATGTCACAATGATGACGTGACAGCTTCACTGGATCCGGAGCCAGCCCCAGTGGTGCGTGCTGCTGGGAAATGTCTCTGCCACGAAGACAAGGCCACCCATGCGAAGTGCTGCCTCCTTGCTGGCCCACACCCTATTTATAGTGTCAGTCCTGGGAAACAAATGTTTTCAAACGTACATCTGCAAGTGTTTCTGGCATGTAAGCACATTCTTTTTTTTTTTTTTTTTGGCCTCAATCTGTATCGCCAGAAGTCCCCACGTGGGCGTTTCTGAGGGTCTAAAGCAGGAGGCGCACCCGCCTGCAGCGAACTCTCTGCCGAGCAGGGCAGAGTCGGTGCTGGTGCACGGTCAGGTCCGCACGGCGCGCGAAGAAAGGGAACGGCTCTGTCACCTTCCAGGCCGCCAGGAGACCTCTCCGATGTGCTGGCTGGTGGAGATTTGCTTCCCACAGGGACGGAGGGGGTGGGATAAGCTAGAACACGCCACAGTTGTGCTAGTTCTCATACTCCAGAGCCACACGCTTTATCATGTCAAATGATGAAAATATTTTGTTTTCTCCCTAGCTTGGGGGCTTCCCACTCTGGCAGGGGTTACAGGATACCGGAGCACGCCACCTGCGCAGGAATGTGAGCGAACTGGCTGAGAACCGAGCCCTCAAGACCCAACAAGCTGCTGCATTCTGAAGACAGGGAGTCAGTTCTCAGTGCTCTTTCTGTCGGGGCTTTACAGGGCCACGATTTCCTTCCTTGGGAACATGATACTGAAGGTAGATTTTACCCGATTTCTGTCTCTGACGCGAATTTGCTCAGTCCTCTTAGAAATATCCTTAAATTGTTTGTGAATTACTTTCTCCAACTAAAAAGTCGGCAGAAAACATGATGCTTCACCCTGCGCCCCTCTCCCCACCTTACCCGTTCAACACACTGCACACCCAGCCACACTGAGTCCAACGCCATCAGGCCTCTGTGCCTCCACTCCTGCCGTTTCCCCCACCTGGAGTAGCCTTCTCTCCCCTTCTGCTTCCTTTTAGGTGCAATACAAGAGCCACATTTCTAGGGAAGCCTGCCTCAACCATTCCAGAAAAAGAAATTACCCTCCTATATTAGTTTCCTGTGACTGCCATAACAAATGACCACAAACTGGGTGGCTTAAAATAACAGAGTGTATTCTCACAGTTCTGGAGGCCAGAATTCTGAAATCAAGGTGTTGGCAGGGCCACATTCCCTGTGTAGGAATGGAAAGTCCATTTCTTGCCTCTTGTGGATTCGGGTGCTCCAGGCAGTCCCTGGCTTGTGGATACATCGCTCCTGTCTCTGCCTCTGTCTTCGTGTCACCTTCTGCTCTGTGTGTCTCAAATCTCTCTCTGCTTTTCTCTTATAAGGACACTTGTCTTTGGATTTAGGGCCCATCCAGGTAATCCAGGAACTGATTATATCTGCAAAGACCCTTTTCCCAAATAAAGTAACATGCATGGGTTCCAGGCATTTGGACACAGAACTTCTGGGAGACAGCAGTCAACCCACCCCCCTCCACAATGCATGCTACCCCCAAAATCCATCACCATTCTATAGCGTTTATCACACTGAACCATAAAATATCCCCTCACTTTGACACTTAGGCCTTTGAATTACATAGACTCCTTTCAAAGTTCAAATTCATTATGTGATTATTGTACTTAGTAGACCAAGTAATAAATATAAAGCCAAGAGTCTCCTCTGGCCCACCCAAATCCAGCTTCATGGTCACTCCCTGCCCCATCAAGGTGGTATGGAGGTGAAGGGAAACTTCCCCGTTGCCCCGGAAGGTTTGCTGAAAGATCAACTCACAATAAGGCAGATTAATCAGAGAAAGATTTATTTACTGTGTGCATGGAGAGAATCACAGAGTGGTTACCCAATATCACAGTGGGGTCCAGAAATTTGTATATCCTCTTTTTAGAAGGGAGGGGGAGATGAGGAATATAGGTAATTCTGTTTGGGGCCAATAAATGGTTGCTGGGGAGGATGGCTATATACCTGGGAGAACGAATGGATGGGGGGAAACAGATTGACTTGTAAATTAACCTGAGAGGCAGGTATTATATTTAAAATTATTTGGGCCAGGAGGTCTGGTTGCATTCTTTTTTTGTTTTTTTTTACTATATCTAATATTTTATTTAACATAAACACATATTCATTATAAAAATGGAAATAAGAGTTATGTTTATGATAGTCATAAAAACAGAGAATTATGACTGACCCAAAAATGAACATCACATTTTATTTTAAAAAGCATCATAAACCAAGGTAATATTACAAGGTATATTTTCTCCAAACTCCAAATACTTTTTCATTCTCTCTTCAATGTAAAATCATTTTCCAAGAAGTCTTTGTCAAGCTTTACTATCTGCAAATTACATCATGAAATCGGTATGTCTAAAAAGGTTAAGTTTTATCTCACTGAGAGGGGAGTCCATAATATATTCTTAAGTAGCAAAAGAAGTTTGCAAAAATTAAAAAAAAATAAGAGGAGAACAAAAAGCTGGTGTATGTGTATGGGTGAGTACTTGTACATATATTTTTTGCATGTTCGTATAAGCATTGAGAACATTGTTGGGTGTATGTGTGGGGGAACACAGACCAAACTGCTAACTCTGGCCAACGAAGGAGCTCAGGAAATTTCACCCCAAAAAATGACTCGTTGGCATAAAGATTATTTTTAATTAGAGGCCCTTTGAGATCAATAGGCATTGGAAGGGGCTTTCCCTCTATCTGCATAAAACCAGACGGACCCATAAAAAAGAACCATCAGCTTCCCTTCCCCTCCCTGTTATCTCAATATATTGCAGGAAGAAGATCAAGAATGCAACCATATGTGTTAGTTTACAAACAAGAAAATTTTATGATGGTTATAGAAATCAGCTCAGTGGTTTTCTCAGGTTTGGTTGGTAAAGAACATAAGGAAACTTTCTGGAATGATAAGAATGTTCTAGATCTTGAATCCAGATATGATTGCTTATGCATATCCATTTTTCAAATCTCATTTAATTCTACATTTGTGATCTGTGCATTCTGCTGCATGTAAATATAAGCTCAATTTTTTTTTACTTCAGTTATTTTGATTGCAATTTAGACAAATATATGCTAGGTATAAACTCCTTATTCTTCAGCTCTACAACTATCAAGCTGAATCTGTTTTACAAATTAAATACAAGTAAAGCTATGAAGCCACTAAACTTCAAATTAACATAGAGTGTTGCTATAACAAAGCTACTGGTCAGAATGTGAACAAGGTACTCCGTGCTTTGAGGCAGGTCCTTTTGAGTTAGGTATGACGAGAATATTATTTGTCATGTGAAGACTCAATGTCTGCTTGTTGCTTGAACCGATGTTAATTTTTTGTCACTGAGCAACATCAGCATTGAGTACTCAAGGTAAACACATCATCTGTGTTTTAAATCTACCTCTGTTCTTATTAGCAGAGGATTATTAAATCAGCACTGCTTACCACTGACACAACTGTCAATGCAATTGTAAATGCAAATATGGCCCCAAATTTTATGGCCGTCCTTAGTTATCAGTGGCGATCAGATGACCCAGAGTAGGATAATATTTGTTTTTTGCCATTGTAATTTAAAATAAAACATATTTTAGGTTTGCAGAGAGAGAGTTATCAGATCTCTGCATGTATCCACACACCCCAACTTGAAAAACCCTTTGCAATGTCTTCTTCTTGTCCTCTCTTTTCCTCCAGCCTGCCTCCTGCGAGGAGCCTGAGGGCTTATTTAGCTTTTCCCAGCTCTAATTTCATTGCCTCACTATTTTGAGTCCATAAGGTTTATATCATGTTTTCACATTTGTCTAGGCAAAGTCTTCTCTGCCATCCCTTAAATTTTTATTAGAAATTCTTACACATTTGTACTTTCATACATACTGCAAATCAAGAAGTCCGAGTGGTAAGGCCTCATGGTAAAAGAGCCGGGACCCTGATGGGAAATGACTTTTGTGCAGCCTGTGGTTCCGCAAGGTACGAGACCTATGATACGAGTCTCTACTTCAGGATGCAGTGTGTTTCTCTACCTTGTTTTAAGTTTCTCTACCTTGCTTTAAGTCCTTCAATAAAGTTTTACAGTGTTCTTCATTCTTATTACATTCATCCCTGGTCATTTTATAGTTTTTGTATGTATTGTAAATGGATTTTTTTTTCTATTCCCTTTTCTAACTAGTTATTGTTATATGAGGAATTGATTTTACACACACAACTACATATACCTTGTCAAAGTCTCTTATGAATCCTAATTGGTTTTTAAATAATCTTTCAAGTTTCCTAGGAATACATTAGTATTTTCTGAAAACAAAGATTTTAATTCTAATATGTATTCTTCTGGAAGCTTCAAACAATACTGAATAATGGTGGGCACCCTCTCTTAGCCTTGTTTTAATGGAAGCAGCTTTAGCATTTTACCTTCTAATGTTCTTGCTCACAATTTGCAGCATGTCTCAGTTTTACTCAATTTACCCGTCTCGCTGAGGTAGAGTTTTTATGAAGAATGTCTTCCAAATTTTATCAAGTGCTTCTTTGGAATCTATTGATACAATTATTCACTTTTTCTCCTTTAATCGAATTATGAATTAGGTTCCTAGGTTTCCTGATGGTGAACCATTCTTTCAATTATAAACCCATGCTGTAACAGTCATTCTTTCACTATGTTGCTAGATATTATTTGCTAGTTTCTTGTTTAAAAGTTATTTTATTCATATGTTTATTTTTTTTATTTCAGCAGATTATGGGGTACAAATGTTTAGGTTACGTATATCGATTGCCCTTGACCCCCCCCTTTGCTTCACTGCCATCTGTCTCAAATTTCGATATTAAGGTTGTAATAGATTTGAAATGAGTTGGAGAAATTTTAATAACTTCCTATATACCAAAACATTTTAATAACATAGGAATTATCTATTCTTTGAGTATAAGGTGGTTGTTAGCTGTGAAAATTAACAGAACAGGGCAGATTTTGGGTATGTTTATTTTTCTAAAATTATTGAGATAATTTTATTAGTTTATATTTTGTTAGAAAATCATCAATTTACAGTATTTTTCAAATGTATTATTGCAGAGTTGCATAAAGTATACACCAATAGTTTTTTTCCTTTTTAGTTTCTATAATTATGCCTTATTTTTCATTCTTAATGTTATATTTTTGGTTTTCTGTTTTCTATATCATCCTATGGTTTTATCTATTTTATCTTTTAAGAAACTAAGTTTTTATTTTTTTAC
>NW_012152041.1:1008141-1055384 GCF_000956105.1 Propithecus coquereli
TTTATTTACTCTTTCATGTGGGAATTTGCTTAGTAAATGTTTCTAAAATTTCAATTAAGCTTTTGGGCATCATCTTTGGTTAATGCTTTTCTAAGTTTGAGGGTTTGGGGATAGAGGATTAAGGTCACCAGATGTGATCTATAGAAGCTCCCTTATTTGAAATGTATAAGGACTTTATTCTAACCAAAGGAAAAATTGATTTTTTTTACCTAGTCCATGAATTATAAAAGATGACAGCATATTCTCTATGTGCATAGATAATACAGCTTTCTGTTCTTGTTTCAGGCTATTACTGAGTTTTTCCTAATCTCTAATTTCCTAATTTTTAGTGTTTCAAGAAACTTTACTTAATTAAGTCACAGTTTCCAGTCACACCATCATCCTTTCTGCAAGATTTATTATACACCAGAGATTATTGGACATTTTCTCTTTTCTACTTGTAAATCTTTATTCTTCTGTCATTTATATTCCATAGAGTACTTGAGTCTCTCTCAGAGAAGAGTAATGCACTTTCTGAATATTTACAAATCTAAAATTGTCAAAATGTTTGCCCTTATGCAAGAATGACATCCTGACAGAATAGGGGATTTTTCAATTGGTTTTTTTCTTTTAATAGTTTGTAAATATGTTTCTATTTCTTTTAACTTACAATGTCTCTGATGAGAAGTCCAACACTAATCTGACTTTCTATACAGTACTCCCCCCTTATCCTCAGTTTTGCTTTCTGTGATTTCAGTTACCCACAATCAACCGCAGTCAACTGAGGTCTGAAGATATTAAATGAAAAATTCCAGAAATAAACAATTCATAAGTTTTTAATTGCTTGCCCTTTTGAGTAACATGTTGAAATCTCACGCCTTCCAGATCCATCCCACTGGGGATGTGAATTATCCAACACGCTCACGCTGTGGGCGCTGCCCACCCATCAGTAGTCTAGTAGCCCTCTGCGTTATCAGATCAACCGTCATGGTATCTCAGCTCCTGTGGTCAAGTGACCCTTATTTTACTTAATAGTGGCCCCAAAGCACAAGAGTAGCAATGCTGGGATAATGTTATAATTGTTCTACTTTATTGTGAGTTGTTGTTGTTAATCTCTTACTGCGCCTAATCTATAAATTGAACTTTATAGATAAGAAAAATCATAGTATACTATCCTCAGTTTTAGGCATCCACTGGGGGTCCCGGAATGTACACAGCTAGAATAAGGGGGGGCCACTGTAGTTAAAAGGTAAGCTTTTGTGTTTGTCTGGAAGTTTATAAGCTTTTACTCTACACTTGTATTTCAGAAATTTCACTAGGAAATGTCTAGATCTGAGCTGTCCAATGGGATACTGACTAGCCACATTTAAATGTAAATGCTAATTAATTAAAATTAAAATTTAAAATCAGTTCCTTGGTCATAATGGTCATCTCAAATCATCAATAGCCCTGTGTGGCTAGTGGCTACCATACTGAACACACAGAACATTTTTACCATTGCAGAAAGTTCTATTAACCAGCTCTGCTCTGGTCTGTATTATTGTTATCATTAATGTTATTATTAATGTTAATCCTGCGTGGCACTTGCTGAACTTTCCCTTCCTTCCTTTTTTTTTTTTTTTTGGCCTTTTTTCTTATGAGATATTTAGTCATTGCCACAATTGTCCCCTTTATCAATTCTTCTAAATGTTTTAACTTGCAAACGTATATTTTAGTTTAAAAAGTTCCTGTTGAGAGCTCTGTGAATGCATCTCCCTGAGTGTTTACTTTTTTTTGTAAAGCTAAAGTACCTTTGTGTTTCTTCCACTCTGGGGGCCACAGCCCTTGCTCGGATTGGGCTTCCTCCCTCTGTGTGTGCTGCTCGCTTCCACGGGCGACGACTTCCTGCTTCCCAGTAGCCATGACACACTCCGTGGCAGCACACACAGGGCTCTGCAGTGAGACTGGTGACAGCAGGAGGTTGGCACAGCGCCCCGCACTTGGGTTCCTGTATGGTGGCCTCTCAGGCTGTGGTGCCCAGGTCCCCGTTGTTTTATTCGCCCACCCAAGCACTTGGGAGGCACAAGAACAAGGCTTCGAGATGCTGTCTTCCAGGTTCTGGCTCTTGAAAGCTCAGATTTTATCTCACCTGTTGTTGAAAGGGGCCAAGGAGGACTCTGAGTGGGAATAAGATAGAAGTTAAATCCGATTGTTGGCCCCAAATCACAAAGGGAATTTTTCCCCAGAACCACTGGCTAGAGTGAGAAAAGTATTTCTAACAAGAGTACAAATCGGTACAAGCTTTCTGGAAGACAACTTGGCAATATGCTTTAAAATTCCTAAAATGCAAATACCTTTTAACCAAGCAATTACATATTTACGTGTTTATTCTGAGGAAATAGTTGAGGATATGTACAAAGATTTAACTACAAGAATATAGTTTAGTGCTGTTTAGGATAGTAAAACATAGATAGATAGATAGACAGATGATAGATGAAACAGCCTAAATACCCAATAAAGCAAATCAGCTGCAAAAAATATCGTGTATTCACCAATGTAAAACTATGCAGTCACATGCAATGATATTGTAGAAGATGATCATGATAGAGGATTAACTAAAAAGCATACACAGTCTGTGCAGTGTGATTCCATCTTATACTATATCCAAATTTATAAATCTCTATATTTATATCTCTACATACATAAAATGTAGAAGGACATAATATAACAAAATGTTAAGTATGGTGGATTGAGTAATGTTTGATCATTTAAATTTTATTTTATTTTTAAACATTGAACATATTTTGCTTGTGCGATTTTCAAAAATAGCACTTATTTGAAAAGGCTTACACGAGAACTCCAACCGAACTTTCTAAAATTATGTTCAAGGTCTCCAGCAAGCCACATGGTTACCTGGTCCCAGCTCCCTATTCTTGACCCTTCCAGATCTGCTCTCATCTCAGCTGAGTCTGCCTCCCTCAGACCCCCTACCGCTTCTGCCATCCCATCTCCGTTAGATGATGATGAACTGATTTATAATGGGATCGTCAGGGTCTAAGGGAAATCATATTTACTGACAGGGAGCAATGCTTCCTCCCCTGTTTCCCTCCCCAGGTCTTCCTCCAGGCTCCCGTCTCACCAACAAAAGGTAGAGGGGAGCAGGAATGGGAGCCAGGGTAGTCCCACATGCAGGCTGGAGCTGAGAGTTGGGGAGCAACAGCCCAGCTGAGGCTGTGCGGAGCTCCCCGCAGTCCTGCCAGACAGAGACGGCCTGGTAGAGGTGACAGTGCTGGGCCCATCACCAAGGCAATGATGGGACACAGGGTACTAGGTCAGACCAGGTCTATTAATGATGATTTACCTGCCGAGACTAAATAATATTAGTCTCAGAGTCTGGGATGGAAGGATGGAAATTTTAAATCTGCCACTACCTACTCAATGCTGTTGCAGGCACCATGTAGGAAAACAAGCTTATCTGTATTTTCTTCCCATCAGCCACTTGAAGAAAATGTGAGCACCGCACAGTATGAGTGAACACAGAGGGCCTCAGGCCTATTGGTTACTCTCTTGATGCTATCATTTTGTTAGACCCAGGTTTTACTTTCTGAGAAAATAAATGAGAAAAAAAATAGATAAACTGTTGCTGAGCAGAGTAATACATCAAGGTGGCACACAGCACACTTGGCGACCTAAGTCTCTTTTAATGTTCAATACCACGCGCATAGGCGGAGTCTTGGAAGTTATCTCCTTGCGCATGACAGATACTGTAGAGATGGAGCCTTCCCCTCCAAGACAACAGCTCCTACTCCCAGGACATTTGGCCCTTCTGATGTGGCTCTCACGACCAATCTGTCGGTGGGGGCGTCTTAGGCCTGCAGGTCCTGAGACTTTTCCCACTCACTATGCCTGTCATCCCTCTCCCCCCAGCATCAGCCCATGACAGTAGCTTCCGCTCAAGGGCAAGAATCCTCCTTTCCCTCGGTAGCCAGAGAGCCACCCTGGGGTGTGACACGTGGCAGGTGCTCGGTAACATACTGAAGGGATGGGAAGAGGCGAAGGCACCGTTGAGGGTAGGGGTTGCCCTGGGACCCGCGTCCTTGCTCACAGGCCCTTCAGTGCTGGGAGCTCACTGGAGGATGAGACAGGAGGGACGCATTTGAGTCTTTGGCAGAGAGTCCAGGGGATCAAAGTGGCAATTCCCCCACCATACAGAGGGGATCGACGGCTGGCTTCTCTTCGAGTAAAGTGACATTGTCAGGGTTCCCAAGGACCCATAGGTTTTTAAAATAAAGTTTTCATGATGTGCTACCTCAAATTGTAACACATCCATGAATCACCCAGGGATCTTGTTACGACGCAGATTCTCATCAGTCTAAGGAGGGGACACAGGACTCTGTGTTTCTAGCAAACTCCCAGGTGCTGCTGCTGCTGCTAGTGTCAGAAGATGAGTAGAGGGGCTTGTTCACCAACAGGTTCAACAAACACATCACCTCTTTCGAGTTCACCAGGTTCAGCAAACATACTCTTGATACTCCTCACAGCTACGGAGTTCACTCTGGACGGTGAAGGGGTTAAGGCGGCCAGAGACAGTGAGAGAAAGCTCCCTTTCATGGCATTTCTAACAAGCTGAACCTGATCCAAACCTTGTTTAATGAGCACTTATTTTATACAAATAAGCTCACAGGCGTGTCCTCATCTCTAATTAAACCAGAAAGGAAGCATTTGTTCTAATTGGACTGCATAACTCAAGAATTACTTGTGAGATTGTTTAGAATTGCAATCTTGTGACCCGTTCATCAAAAGGAAGAAAGACAAACACAAAACCTACTTTAGGAGTCTCACTCTATGTAATTTTTCTGCACCGTTTTTCCTTTTTAATTCTTGGAAACCATAGTCCAAGTTGAACTGACGATTTGCAAACAAAGGCGAAAACTTCTAAGGGCAGCTTGCTGTGCAGTTTTACAAAAGCCCTGGCAGAGGCGAAGATAACAACTCAATTAAGCATGATATTCTAATGTGCCCTGAGAAAGCACCCTCATAATTAAGGATCTGCACAATTTCTATGGGGCCGGGTGAATCGTGTGCCACGTTATTTATCAATATCAAAAGAGTCACTTTGGAATTCAGCAGTCTGGAGTGCCTACAAACAACAGATATTCTCACCCAATGCTAATCTCAAGCCATGTTTAGCCAAAGGTGCAAGAGGTTTTTATTGGCACATCTGGTACCCTTGGGTGGCATTGATTACCATCGGGTTTCTAAAGGATTACTTGACAGGGCTTAGCACAATCAGCTCATGACCTGCCCTCCGCTCCAGCTCTCTCTACTGCACCTTGTTGGTACAGCTTCCCAACAAATGCTAGTTGTCTGCCTGCCGCCTGTTCACCCTCATCTAGCTATAGAGAGAACAAACTGCCCTACCAAAAAAAGGCTATAACTGTGTCATTCTTGACTACACAGCCTGAACCCCCAGGGACCAGGGGCTGATGTCTTTCAGAGGGTTCTGCAGGCAAGGGCCAAGGTACTCCTCTCACCTGGGGAGGCCCCAGTCCATTGGTGCAGCTCTGCTCCTAGCTGTGCTTTGGTTGCTAATGCTCTGCCAGGGGCAAAAGGAAACCCAGATCACTGCCAAGAACTAGCTTGAGCTTGTGGTGCTGACACTTGGAAAAGTCTTGCTTTGACTTGCATATGGAAGGAGCACATTTCAAGTTGAATGTCAGCAATGGGCAAAAGGGGGATGCTAGAGATGGCCTTCTCACGAAATGCCTCGCTTGGTGCTAATAGTGCTTTAATAGTGTGTGCTCATGAGCGGGACAGATTTTGCTGGGTGCTCGGCCGCCTGATAGCCTTTATTCGTGCCAGATGCACACGCTTCCACAGCAGCTTGCAACCCAATGCAAAGCCTGGCTGTCCTTGAGGAAGCCATAGGGATGGGAAACGAAGGCAACTTTGCCAGAAGCACACAACGTGAAGGATGACTAAATGGATCTGAACTAAAACAGGGAGAACCATTTCACTTTGGGAATGGGTTTTAATAAAGCTCAAAAGGGTCGCACTGGCTGCTCAGTGTGCCAACAGGGACATTGCACCAGCCTTGTCTGGAGCAGCCTCCACACGGCCAGCACTTATCATGCCAGGGCACGAGGACGATGAAAGGACAGCAAAGGGCAAAATCTCTCCCCACGAGGAGGGTGACGGGCAGCAAACCTAACAATTCCGAGGCTCCGAGGAAACTGGAAGTGAACTTCCTCCTGGACTGTGACGTCTTGAAGGGCTGGCTCCGTCCTGTGTTCCCAGCACCCAACATGGGATTCCATCCTGGCACTCAGCAAGTATTTCTAGAATGAACGGGTGGACATCAGACAGACTACACAGACTATAACGTGAAGCACAGCTAACCACCACCATAGCAGTCCAGAGGGGACAGACCAACACGGGATTGAGTGACAAAGGATCCTGGAGGAAGAATTAAGCTTCAAATAAGAGAGTGATTCTGAATACCCCACGGCCCTTAAATCTCCCGACTCCCATTCTAGGCCTTTGCCCACTATTCTGAGCGTCATGAGACCATAGACTGTCTCAGGCTTCATTCACTCACCGCAGAGAAAATTTGATTTACACACTCCTAAATCCACCACCCACACTGGGTAACAAACAAAGTATCCTATATTAAATACATGAAAAAACAAAAAGACAACAAAAAGGTAAATGAGGTACTAATTCGTGTTTTATTTACTGCACACAATTTTATGAGCCTACACTTTTTAATCCTGTATTTTACACATATACAATAATATGCATAATGAGTGTTTTAAATATTTTAAAATTTAATTGTTTAAATAAAAGGCACTTAAAATACATGTTGTATCAGTCAGGATAGGTTAGACTATGCATAGTGCTAACAGAAGAACTCTGAAATTTCGATAGCTTAATACACAAAAGTTTATATCTCACTCTGCTGTAAGTTCAGGCAGATGGCAGGGTGAGGGGTTTTGCTCTACAGGAATCGGCCTCTGCCACGTGAGACATCTCCAGACCCCAGGGGAAGGGAAGAGGCAGCTGATGAAGGATCAGACACTGACTCCTCTGAGCTTTAGCCCAGAAATTACACAAGCCACGCCCACTCACAGCCCATTGGTCAGAACTGATCCGCCAACCACAAGGGGGTTTGACCTAGGTGACAGCTGATGGGGTGTGTTTGGAGCTCTGTCCTCTCTGCAGTACATGTTTATCATTCCTTCCTGGAACCACTCTGTAAGAATGTTCCAGAACCACCAATGGGGTGGACTCATTAATGAAAGGTCGTCCCCAAAGAGAAGATGGTTTCCCTTCCCCTGCAGTCTTGAGAGACCTGGGAGTGGTAGGTAAAGGGTATGGATAATGAAATATCGAGATGACATTGCCACTGGCATCCCTGCTACCCTAGCAGGTAAGAATTTCAAAAATAAATAAAAAGGAAATGTCTGTCACCACTGGCTTACAGACTTACCAGGAAAGTTATCAACCTCTGACAGTAAAATTCAAACTACTGGCAAAGAGGCCTTTTTGATATTCTAGGCCTCAAGGTACACCTCTCAGGTGGTGCTCAGTGATGCTGAAGTGCCCGCATTTCACTCCAAGCCTTGGCTGTGGACCAGAGTGGCAGAGGAAAGGCGGGGTTAGGGGCGGGCGGGGAGATGCTGAGGGCAGAGTAACTATTTGGTCCTTCACATCATGAGGTCTCCAATGTTGTATTTACTGTCATTTCTAACCAGGGATATCATACAATTCCAGAAATACACTAAGTAGATCGAACATTTACCCTATATCAAAAGGCATTTCTATAAGGCCTATTTAGATGTTTCTTCATTTTTTAAAGTATTGGGACCCTCAAAAATTGGTAGTTTTAAACTTCTGGAGGTGAACCTCTGAGAGGCCCAACCAGGCACAGGTAACTCAGTGAGTCAGTTGACAAAATTAGTAGCAAATACATGTGTTGTTCTAAGCCGTGTGGAGACGAGCTGTGCTAATCGGAGGCCACTCCACGATCGTGAACAAACTCCACCTCAGCAGGGCGATCAACCACAGCAGAGGAAGCGAGGAGACCCGCCTGTGGTAGAGACCTGCACACGTGGGTTTCTCCTGGGTGGTTTGTAGCTGGCCTCCAGCGCCTCTGAGGGAGGGAACTCTAGCTGCCAAAACCTCAAAGGGTAATTTAAAGAAGTCGGTCAGACTTTTCAAGTTGAGAAGATACAGGATTAAGCCAGTGTAGAGACTCTGCTGCCTTTCAGTGCTGGAAGGGTGGTCCCTGGGCATGGGGACTTGGCCCGAGGCCCACTCAAGCCCCATCACCTGAACAAATATCTCTCTGTCACACCGATGTCGCTGGAGAGAACCGCTGAGATTCAGCAAAGCATCTGCGAACTAATGGTTTACACAGCATGGGCTCTCCCGCTGGGGAAGTCCGTCCCGTCCTCTGACATTATTTTCCTTAAATGAAAAAAACGGAAACCCGGGGTGGTATTAACCCAGGATGACTAAGTCAGCACAGTTGACTGCGACAGCTTCAACAGACCTCACTGATCACCAGCTCCAAATAATCTTAATACCAGGCTCTGTGTCCTCCTCCTCTGAGGGACAGACGCAAACCAGGGGCTGAGTCCTCTGGGTACCCAAACCACTGCTCCCTGTGGTGGGAAGATGCGCGGGTGGGCTGCCCTCCAAGGGCTCCCAGCCAGGTGACAAAGCAGAGGAAGACTCCACCTGGCCTTCAGGCAGGGTGGGGGAAGCTTACCGGGAAACAGGGTGTTCTCTGTGCCTCCAGCTCAGGGCTGCCTGGGAACTCAGGGAGGTGTGGGAGCCCATGCCACAGGTGTGTGGCACAGGTGTAGACACGCTGAACTTGGGCCAACTTCAGCAAAGGCTAAGGTGAAACTGGGTTGTGCGGGCAATTGCTTTGCTTCTCCTGCCAGTGGCAACTTGAGTTTGAAACTGCATTTTGCATTAAAACATGGAAAATGGAGTTGAGTTTCTTGCACAAGTTAGTAGACAGGGACAGCTTTAGGCAATCTATTTTCTGAGCTAAGAAAATACTTAGTTGAGCTATCAAAAGGTTTTTTGCCCCAACTTCTTAAGCATGTCATTTAAAAGTATTTAATAAGTGCCTGACTGGACATGGCTGTAGACACACTTTGCAACAGAGAAGGTTCACAGACACAGGCTTATGGGACTGCATATCTAGCACCGGTGAAATCAATGTGTTGCAAATTTTGCAAATTTGAAAAAGTTCAAGAAAGTATTAGATGGTGAATTTGGGATAGATGATCTCTCTTGTCTTAGAAGAGTTTTTTCATAGTTATACACTCAGTTATCACCTTTATAGACACTGTACTTTCTAATTCTTTCCTTCCTTATAGCTTAACAAGCCGTCATACTCCCAGGAAATTCTTCAAGAAATGTTGACACCGTGTTTCTATATTCAGAAGCACTGGAAAACCCTAGTTTTGGAAATTTAGGGATCTATTTGTGTTTTGAAATGATGTACATTTGAAAAACTCATGTATTTGGACCTTTCTGGCTAACATAACCCCTAGAAGGAGTAATTTAAAATATGTAAAGTAAAGAAAGCAATGCAAGTTTGGAATTTATCCAAGCAAAGGTCAATACAAGGTCAGATTCTTCTACAAATCCCCCAGCTTCCATGACATCATCCTCTGGGCTACAGACAAACCATGTGACCCAATTTACTTGTTGCTGACCAGCAAATGGACTCTTTCCAGTGGAGTCTTCAAAACCTTCTTTCTCTTGCAGTATGGTTCCATTCCAGTGAATTTATACAGATTATGTCTGTTATAGTAAAGAGTTGGGGCCATTCATTAAAGACCATGAAGTTCAGAGTGTTAGAAATAATCATGCTAACTCATTTGCTTGAATTGTAATTCTTCAAAGCAATGAACATAGAAGGAGATCAGAAAGAATGGACGGCTATTTTTAAAAGACACGTGGGTATACATCTCTGGGCCTCTGCTGTTTACTTAGCATCTACATGCTTTGTAAAGTAAAGTGCATAAGCCAACAGCATAGCTACTGACAAACAAGCTCTCAAATTCCGATATTTGTATGAAAAGGAAGCAAAATTCTAAGTCAAAGGAAAAAAAGAATAACTTTGTTTATAAAGATCTAATCAGAAAAGAAAAACTTTCTGGTTTGAAAGGTATGCAAAGCCACTCTAAAATAACAAGCTAATGTTAAGAATGCACTGTGATTTCAGATTTTCACTTAACAAGTATACCCTGAGCACTTCTTATGAGTCAAGCACTGTGACAGGTGCTACAGTAAACAAGGCAGATTTGGCTTTGCTCTTAGAGTAGAATAGTGACAATATATGAGTTTGAATAAAAGGACACCTTAATAAAAGAATTACAAATTGCAATAAGTGCTATGAAAAAAACAAAGAGCTGATTTAGAGATTATCACCAGAAAAGGCCCCTGTGAGGATGTTATATTTCATGGTCTTGTCTAGCATGAGAAGGAAGTGAGGCTCAGAGTGTTTCCAAGCAGGAGAATAGCATGGCCAGAGACCAGAGGGAGGGAATCGTTGTGCGCATTTGACAAATTAAAAGGAGGCCAGTGTGCCTGAACCTGAGTGACCAAAGGTGAGAGCGAGATGAAGTGCAGTTAGGGACAAGCAGGGGCTGGATTGTGAGCGCTCTCCACCACAGTGTGCATTTGGGAGTTTACTCTATATGCAGCTGGAAAGGGTAATAACTAGTAATCATGATATGCCCTGGTTCAGTATTTGCATTATTCTGAATGCTGTGTGGGGAATGGGTTGGAGGGTGGGTGTCTTAGTTCATTTTCTGTTGCTATAACTTGATACTTAAGATTGGATATTTATAGAGACAAGAAATTTATGTCTTACAGTTCTGGAGGCTGGGAAGTCCAAGGTTGAGTGCCTGCATCTGGTGAGGACCTTCTTGCCGGTAGGGACTCCCTGCAGAGTCCCAAGGTGATGCAGGACATCACATGGTGAGAGGGCTCATGGGAGATGGCCAAACTGGCCTTTCTGACAGACCCACTCCCTCAATAACCCAACAATCCATTAATCCATTATCCATGAGGGCAAAGCCCTCACGAGCCAATCACCTCTTAAAGGGCCCCACCTCCTAACACTGTTACATGGAGGATTATGTTTCAACACGAGTTTCAGCAGGGGGCAAATATTCAAACCACAGCATTAGGTAGAGAAGAAGAAAGAAAATAATCCAGGAATTGTTGGAATATTCTACATAAGAGATAACAGTGGCCTGAATAAGCACATTCATGGAGATCGAGAAATGTAGACCTGTTGGAGATCTATCCTGAAATGGAACAGGACTGGAAGTAGAGGTGACTAAAGAAAACACTTAAGGGTAATTTCTAGGTTCCAGCATCATTAACCAGGTGGATGAAGGTGGTATTTACTGAGATAAGGAAGGCCATGAGGAGTGAAATATTGGGTGGGTGGTCAAGAGCTTTGTTTCAGACACGTTAATCTAGATATATGTGCAAGACACCCAAGCAGAAGTTGTAAGTAAGCTGTTAGAGTGAGTCTGGAGCTTAGAAATCTAAATCTGGAAGTCAGAGGCATACACCAGTATTTAACATGTGGGAATGAACGGGTGCCACTGGCATGAGAGCACAGAGTGAGAAAAGGCACCAGGACTGAGCATTATGAACTGCCAACACGTCCAAATGAAGTAGTCAATGTGCAGGTAGCAGAGGAAATAGCTTCCAGTATTTTAGTGTTGGCCCTGTCACTAAGACACCTGTGTCCTGGAGCAAAGAGACTGAATTAAGTGTTTCCAAAGGTCCCTTAATGCTTTACCCATCTGTGATTTTACCAAAAGGCATTTTCCCAACCTTGCAATCAGAGGAATATTGGATGAATTCACTACTGATGTTATAGAGATCAGCTAGAATGACACCCACATTATCTCCCCGTGTTTATGCAGACAAAATGCTGGGCTCAGTAAATGATGGGCCTGATATTCATGTGGATAGAATCCTCAAACCGTAGAAAGAAAACTGTATTTAAAAAAAAAGAAGGACCAGTGGTGAGTATCTCTCAACCTAGACGCTAAATTCAAGCATGTCTTTTGAGTGAGGACACAACAGGGAAAAGATTAGAAGAGCTAGGGAAATCCCTGTCCAACCCTGCACACCATCAGCTTTGCTACCAGTGAAAGTGGGTTTCTTAAATTCCATCTTTTGTGAAAATAAAGAAGCATGGACAGTCTGATCCTTTGGATCACCTAAAGCAGATGTTCCTCAGGTCGATGAGAAAGAACCTATCTCAGTGGCATTCCATTAAGAAATGCTTCCAAGAGGCGAAGGTCATAGAAAGCTGCGGTTGAGTGCAGTGAATTGCATGTGTGTGTTCTACTAGAGCCTGAGCTGCTCTTTCCAGCAGGTGACGTAGTGTGGGACGCGACAGTGGGAAGACCAACAGCAAGCTGTCCCGTGCTATCCAGGCAGTGATTCACTTATGGTGAGGGAAAACTGTTTTAAAGGAGAAAACATGTTTTCTTTGGTTCATTCACTGAAGGTAGTGCTTCAGTTGACATTCTGTCATGGGTTTTTATAGGTATGTGTTGGGGCCTCACCGACCTGGCTGCTGGGAGGCCAGTGGTGCCTGATCCAGAGGGACTCAGCCAACGTCCACTCTCTCATCTACTTCCCAGTGAGCGCCTCTGCATGCATGAGTTCCTCTTCCATTCTGCCCCCATTCTATATCTTAGGGTCTTTTTCACCCGAGACAAACTTCCCCAGAGGAGGCCACCTCCCTAATGCATATTTTTTCTTATGACAAAAATTAGAGTCCACCATGGAATAAAGTGGAAAATGCATATAAGTATAAAGAAAAAAATGAAAGTAGCCATATTCCCACCACCCAAAGATAATTACTGTCAATACCTTGGGCTAGATGTTTCTAGATCTTTCTCCATTCATACCAGTTTATATGCGTTTTATTTAATTTTTCTTCACTTCCCATTCCCTTCTCTCCCCTCGCTAACTCTATGCCTGAAGCCTGGTCATACCGAAGGGGACTTGATGGGCAACTCAAGACAGGAAAGGAAATCAAAGCATTTGGCACATAAAGCCAGAGCACTGCAAGGAGGTCAGCTGGGTGGTATGGAAGGTCCAGATTGTCCCACCAATATTCCCCTGGAGATGGACAACAGGGAGGGCCACTTCCTCTACCTCCTGGTCCCTGCACACCCAGGAGGAGCCCAACAGCTGTCAAACAGCATCAGAGAAAAAGAAAACAAAAATAAGGATTTACAGACAGTTGGGACCAACCCTTATTGGCCAGGTCTGTGAGCACTACTCAATGAGAACTCATGCTTACCCCACTTAATCTCCATAATCATAGCAGTCAGTACTATTGCTATTCCCATTTCACTGGTGAAAAAACTGAGACTTAGAAAGGTTCAAGGGAAGGGACAAACAAAATGAGGGTCAAAGGGTTCAGGGTTCCCTTCTCCTAGGGGTGTGGCTCCAGCAATTCTAGAAGACTCTTCCCTTGTAGAGGAGCTTTGGTCTGGTTCAAAAGATTCAGAGAGCAACTCCTTAGTCTCTACAGCCTTGGATAGTTAAAGTCTCCAAAGCTCAGTTCCCTTACCAATAACTCAAACTGATAACACATCATTTGGTTGTGAGGGCTAAATGAGATAGTGTGTGTGAAAGCCACACACACTGCCTGGTGGAGGACAAGCACCCAAAAAGTGGGAGCTGGCATCATTGTTATTGTTATTCCAGTGCCATCCACTATTTTTTAAAACTGTTTTAGTAGGTACAGAGTATCGCATTAGACAGGTTCACTTAATTTATTTATCCAATCCCCTGTTATGAGACATTAGCTTGTTCACAAATCTTTCACAGTCATTCTGCTGATCGCCACAGCGAGAGTGAGCAGGGGACGTCTCAGATACAAACATGGGAATGGAACATGGCTTTCTGCATCACTCGAAGTGGCTGGCTCTGTCCTAGGAGGTTCCTGTGCTCTGATGACTGAGGGGAGTTCGCCAGCCTCCACCCAATCTTACGTGAAGGCAGGGCAGTCGGCACTCGCACGCCGAAGCAGGCCTGCCCGGTGCATTTGCAAGCCCAGGAAAGGGCCCAGAGGAGGTCACACATAAATACTGAGAACTTATATTAATAAATCAGGCTCAAACTGCTCAATACATCGTACTATATTCTCTCCTCCTACCTTCATCATGGCCTAGAAGGCCAGGTTCCAGGGTAGCATTTGTAGGTTCTTCGGAGTTCCACGTGGAACTGGCCCTGGGGAAGGCAGCCTCCAGCTCTCACCGGCCCCTCTCCTCGTGCCACCCCAGGCTCCACTCCATGGGGGAAGGGGCCTCTTACACACGTGAGTGGACCCAGCCCACATACCTACACGCACCTGCTCCGGTGCCACCACCAGGCCTAGGCCTGTGCACGCTGGTCTGCTCTTGAGAAGACAGACATGGGGCAAGAATGCCATGTAGGCTTTGAAAATGGGCTTGAAGTCGCTGGACAGAGAATTCTGGAGTCTAGAAGGGGGGCACTCTAGAAAGGAGTTCTTAGAAGGGTCATGCCCCCTTCTAGACTGCACGCTTGGAGGGCGCATTCCCTTTACCCCTTGAGGTCCTCACCATGTGGAGAATAGAAAGGCCAGAGCAGGGCCCTAGAAAGCAAGGAGTCCCAGGTAGGGGTCCCTTTTGTTCAGGTCTAAAGAGGGGCAGAACTTCGTAGGTGAAGTCCCCTCTTCCAGCTGTCACACTCATAGACTATCATTGGGAATTGAACTTAAGCAGGTACTTCCATTCATTCGTTTCTCAACAAGTATTTCTTTGACCATCGACTACATGTTAGGGGTGCTTATAGACGATGGGGTACAAGGGTGAAAAGACAAAGTCCTTGATTTTGTGACACTTAGGTGCTTGCTCCATGTGGTGACAATTAGACAGATGAATAATAACACTACTTCAGAAGGTGATAAGCACGGTGAAGTGATGAAAAGCAGAGTGGGGACCTGCAGCCCAATTTACTTTGGGTGTGACCTCTTTGAGACCCATTTCAGGAGATGACATTTGAGTCAGGACCTAACATCAAGAAGGAGCCAGCCACATGAAGACCAGGGGCCGAGAAGATAGCAGGTGCAAAGGCCCTGGGGCAGGAGAAAGCTTATGGTGTTAGAGAAACAGAAGGAAAGCCAGCAAGCCAGAGCCTCGCAAGCAGAGGGAAAGTGCACGAGGTGTGGATGGAGGCAGCCAGCTCAGGTCAAGGCGGGTCTCTTAGACACTGACCTATTATATATTTGTGGTGTTTAGATTGTTGTTCAAGGTGTCAGGAAAAGCCACTGAGTACCCAGCAGTCTGATTTATGTTTTTAAATGATATTCCATGCTGCTCTGCAAAGAATGAAGAGGGAAAATAGTGGGTGAAAGTAGGCACACTGAACAACAGGCTGGGAGGAGTTTGGGAGCAGCAAAGGTGGGAAGACATGGGGAGTTCAGGATGCATATTTTGGAGCTAGGCCCGAAAGGACCTAGTGATGGATCAGATGTGGAAGGGAGGGCAAGGAGAGCAACCACAGGCCAGTCCTAGATTCAGGTCTGCGCAGCTGGGTAGAGAGCGGTGTCCTACACGGAGACATGGCACAGACAGAGGTGTGAGCAAACCAGGGCTCCTTATGCCTGTCACAGTAGAGATGTCAGGGAGCATCTCGACACGCACATCCTTTGGTTCCAGGTGAGGAATCAAGACGTGAACACAGGACTCAGCACACAGAGAATATTTAAAGCATGGACTGGGGAAGCCTGGGGCCCCAAAAGTAGACATTCCAGGGTATAGCTCTGGGGGTGTTCTAAAGTTGAGACATGAAGAAGAGGAGAAGTCAACAGGAAATCGAGGCTCCCCCAGGGAAATGTGAACAACACCGGGAGAGTATGAAGACGTAGAAGCCAAGAGAACCTCGAAGCGGGCAAGTTTTCATCGGCAAGTGTCTCTGCCCTCCTCAGAGGGAGGGTCTCTTCCGCTGTGTATCAAAGAGGCAGGGAAACTGTTGGCTCAACCTTACGATGTCTGGGAAAAGACTGTCAGGATGGCTGCATGTAGGGTGAGGAACAGGTTGGGAACAGCAAGCCTGGGCCAAAGCACCGTTTGGCAGTCTTGCAAGAAACAGAAGCTGGTCCCTAGACAGGTCACAGGAAAAGTGCTGCCTGCGGAGAGGTTTGACAGTCAAGGGCCATGGGTGTGTCTGTCAGGATAGGCCAGGCTCTGCTGCAGGCACGGATGAGCCCTGATTCTTAGCGACATGACACGATAAAGTCTTATTTCCTGATCACGTACCAGTCTGAGGGATTCGACACCATTCTGTACCCTCTTTGAGATCGACAAGGTAGGAGAAGGAGGAAATCAACATCCTCTCGGCCAGGAAGAGATACACAGTACTCCCAGCTCGGTCGGCTAGAACAAGTCGCATGGCCCAATCTAATTGTAAAGGAGGCTGGAAAATGAAGGGGACATAGAAAATACTCAGCGAGCAGCAGCCACCTTTGCCACCTGGGCCACATGCACAATTAAAGGGAGGCAATAGATTGTTGTGCTCATCCTACCTGGCAACTCTGCCTCTCTTTCTCTGCCACCTTTCCTCTGAGCACACAAGTTCCTACTCTGCCTGCTCCCTCAGGACCTTGCTCTCCAACACTGGAGAATTAATAGCACCCGAAGGAGACACTGCTTTCTCAGGAATCTGCTTTTATCCATTAAAATTCAAAGCAAGTCCATGTAATGATAGCACCTCTGGCCCAGCAGCAGGAAGAGAGATGTACCAGCATGCCAATTACACATTTATCTCATTTGTGCAATAATAATGGCTTCCTTTTCCTGGGTGCTCACTAGGTATTGCTACTATTATTATTTTAACTGTTATTATTGTTGTTTTGAAAAGAACCATGGTCAAGTCAAATCCCAATCTGAGATTTAGTGACCTTGAGCAAATGACTTAACCTCTCAATCCCTCCATTTCCTCAATGATGTAAAATAGACAGTGCCACCAGCTCCCTTCAGCAGAGGATGAGAAACGGCGAGGTAGAGTTCAAGTCACAAGGTGGGGGCTGGCTCAACACCAGCAGAAGCAGCGGTGCTGTTGTGACAAGCCGCTCCGATAGGGGAAGGACTAAGAACCACGTTTCTAAGGAACCCCGGGGGCAAACCCAGCTTGTCCAGTGGGCGTTCCTTCCCAGGAGGAAGAGAGAAGCTGGTGGAGGATGAAAAAGAGGTAAATGAATTCCAAAGGAGCCTACGAAGCAAGGCTTAGGGCCCTCAGTCTGCAGGGCAGCTGTGTGCAGACGGTCCTATCGCCACGATCACAAACCACAAAGCAGCCAGAAACCCTGCACCAAATGACCCTTCCCATGGAGGAATTCCATGCTGCCCTGCAGTGCTGTTTTCCCTCCCATGGGCTCTTCTTACCTTCTGAATCCATGCTTGGGGAGCCGATAATGTTTTCATGCAAGGGAAAAGGTGGGCGGCATGCTAAGAGTATTGTCACAGCAGTGGCTTAATTAAACGTGTGGTGGAAAAACATAGCTAAGAAGTGAAGCCTTCCCTAGTGTCCCTCCCTGAGCAGCCAGCCTGGGGGGAGTCTGAGCTCTCACCATCCATGCCTTGGTACCAACGCTTGAGTTAACGCCATCGTCCTTGCCATGATGGCACTCTCAAAGGTGCCGAAATGTTATCTGAACTCAACCCAGATCTTGAAACCAGACACCTTCAGTGGAGAAACCCCAGAGTTAAAATTCTGGGCATGACTCTAGACCAAGCAGAGACTTGGATGAACGGATGTGCCTTGTGATGAGATGCGAGTCCACTACAAGCTGGGGCCGAGGTGGCAGATAAATCCTGGAGACAGAACTCACATTCCTGCCTTCCTAAGTTATCCACAGGCTGGCCCCAGATATTTTCTGTTACAGTCTGTCTCTACAGTCACTTCAAATTGAGAAATTCTGGAATCCAATGATAAGAGGGCCATGCCAAGGGCAGAGAGGAAAACAGCGATTCTTCAGAGAGCTACTTGGCAAATCCTGGCTTGGCATTGCCCAAACGGAGGTGCATATCAGTGGAATTCTAACTGGTGACCCTCAGCCTGCCTCACATTTTGCTCTGTCACCTTCACCATGAAATGGATCCTGACCTTCTGACCTTTGTGCTCCCTACTCTCTTCCTGCTCTGCTTTTTTTCCCCATCTTCTAATTGTTGTGCGATTTACCCGCTGAATATGCACGTGGGTCTCCCTGTGCTGGAGTATGAGCTCCCCAAGGACGGGGACCTGGGTCGGCTTCATTCCTTTCTAAAACCCAGTCCCCCAGGACAGCACCTGGCACAGGGTGGAGCTAATGTCTGTTGCTGGAATGAATGGCTGTGGCCCCTGACCTCCTGAGATCACAGCTCAGTGTGGAAACATCACAAACGAGAGCAGTGCTCAGTGAGGGAGTCTGCAATGGGGCCAGAGGGTCAGACACCGGCAGCTGGAGAGATCAGTGGTGCCTCTAGGGACATAACACTGCCATCAGTTCAACTAAAAATTATTGAGCCTTTCCTCTGGGCCAGGACTGAGTTAGCTGTGAAGGACATCTCAGCGAAGCCACTACCCAAATGGGACTCCCATTTCAGCAGAATTTTAACAATAATCCCCAGCTTCTAATACCTACATTTTATACCATCGTCGACGGAGTCCAGAACACTTTAAATTTGACCTTGAAAATTAAGTAGGAAGAGATGCTTGGGAAGAACATCCCCAAGGGGTCGGCACATTCAAAGGTGTACCCACGAAAATGTGCATGGTATGTTCGAGGGACAGTTAGAACTTCTTTGTGATTAGCGCTTTTGATGAGGAAAGGAGGGTGTTGGTAACCAACCTGAAAAAGCAGCCGAAGTCAGGCGGGGGAGAGCCTGGGCTGCCATGCGGAGGGGCTGGGACTTTTCCATCAGGAACCAGAAGACATTTAACATTTTAAACAGAAGACAATCCAATTTGGGGGGGAATATAACAGTGGTGGCCATTTGGAGGAGGAGAAGATTTGGGGCCACTTCAACTGCATGAAACAGGAAGAGTCTCCCATGAAGTAGAAAAGTTGGGAGGGACAAATATGACAAGAGGACATAAGAGTAGAAGGGACAGGAATGGGAGGACCCGCATGGGAGCTGTGGAAAGAGGCTTTTGTGTGACTCTGAGGACTCCAGCCCAGGTGAGCACGTGACGGCAAGGCCACTGCCCAAGGTGGAGAACACAGGAGAGCACAGAGAATGAGACCAACTCAGGACCTGCTGCATTTGAGTTTCTCTGCGTGCCCTGGCAGAAGCGAAGAAGAGATCACGCTGACGGATCTGGCCGTGGAATCTAAGGTAGGAGCCACAGGAGTAGGTAGGAACCCCAGAGATGGGCTGAAGAGAAGTGGTAGGAACCTTGAGAATATTAATGTCAAGGTGCACACAAAAGAACCGGAGCCGGTGAAAGACCATACGCAGAGCCAAGGGACGACACCCAAATGCTAATGATGGAGGGAAAACAAGGTAGAGCTTCAGAGGGAAGATGTAAGAAGAATGAGTTTTCCCACGAGACAAGGCTGGTTTCTTGGACCAGTCCCCAAAGCCTATTGTGTGAGTCAGAAAAGAAACACGCAGCACGCTCAGCTTGGGCAATCTAGGAGAGTTTAACAAAGGGATTGTTGACAAAGTTGTGGGCAAGGTGTAGGGAAATCAGAGGGGCTAGTGCAGTAGCTTAGAGGATAATAATGGGAGGCTTGAGTAAAAGCAATTGACTGTTGATTAGAAGGTGTTCATCAGTTTTTACGAGAGCAGTTTCAGTGGGGCATAAACACGCATGTCCCAGTGCACGAGCCAAGGAGCAGGGGCGTGGAGAGAACACGCAGAACGTAGCCAGCTCCAGCAAGAAGGCCAGCAGCGCAGGGAGGACCAAGCAGAGTGGCTTGAGGACGTAGCAGGGGCACAGGTTTTGTCTTAGGATGGCGAAGATTTGCTTGTATTTGTAGCATGAGTATAAGAAGCTTGTGACTAGGAAAAGTTTCATGATTGAAGAGAGATAAAAATTTGCAAAGTGACTTGCATGATGATTGTGTCATCAAGTTTTCCCAGAAGCTACACTGGGAGATAATTTGGGTAGAGCAAAATCGTCATCTCCACTTGACCAAAGACAAAGCGGGCTCATGAAGTTAGAAACCCTTTCTGGAAGCCCGCAGGGCACTTCCTCTAATATCTCATTGTCAAGAACTTGTCTCATGCCCTCTTGTAAGCCAACCCAGGAGTAAGGGAATTATCATGATTTTTCAGACCAATCTGGATTTACCTCTGAGAAGAGTGTGGGATCACCTCTTCTGATGGGTGTTTACCTGAAAAAGTTGTGGTTCACGAGGCAATTAGCAGTGAAGAGCTAACTCTTTTAGTGTGGGATTCAGTGTATTTTAATACCACATCTGAATTCTGTATTAAATCTTCTTGAGTATCACCAGTGGGGTACAGCGGATAATTCCTAAAACACAGATCTGCTTGCCTCAAAAAGAAGGATTTGTTATCATAAATCAGGTGGAAATAGAAGTGGGCCTGGGTCTGCACCAGGGGCCAGTTGGGGTAGGAGGAGTTTAGAGTCCAGACACTCTGACCAGAAGATTGTTTTCTGGTCAGCTCAACAACTTAAGACCTTTTATCTACCTCCCTTCATTAAAAGGGTCTTTCTGTGTGTCCTCTTCCCACAGAAAATCATGTTCAGGATAGTCAGAACTTGAATAATTTGCCAGGTGTGGTGGCTCACACCTGTAGTCCCAGGGGATTGGGAAGCTGAGATGGGAGGATTGCTGAGGCCAGGCATTCAAGGCTGTAGTGAGCTATGATTGTGCCCACCGCACTCCAGCCTGGGCGACAGAGCCAGACCCTGTCTCTTAAAAAAAAAATTCAAAAACTTGTTGTCAGTGTGGTATCAATAGCAAAGGCAACCTACAATCAAATCTTTCTTAGGGACATTTACATTTATAGGGGAGAAAATACCTCATCACAAAGGAACAGGGTAGTGAAGGAGAAATTTGAGGCATAGGCCAGGGCAAGTATAGTGATCATTTAAGATAGAAAACCTCCCTCCACTTCACTGATATTTTCTCAAATTGCACATTGCAGATATACCTATTATCTGAAAGGAATGTTTCCCACATATGCATGACATATACCCATGTGTACAAGGGATTATAAAGTAACAAGATGAAGATTCATTTGTGACTTACAGAATCCATCTCGTCGCACTTCAGTTAGGGTGTCACATGCCCCAGTTCACCCAGAATAGTGACAGTTTACCTGTTAACCAAAATAATTAATAATAGTAACCTCCTCACTCTTAAAATTAAATTATTATCCTAAGTATATTAACCTATGCATTAGCACTTTTAGATATATATGTGTACACACGCACGCAAACATGTGTGTACATGAGAGAGACTCTATGCATTACAGCTCCAGTGTTCTAACAGCTAGGCAAATATGTTGTTTGCAACTTGGAATGTGTTTTCCCTCAGGAACAATGTTGTGCATGGTGGTTGGGTTCTAGAGAACTTTTAGAAAACCGTGTTATGATTGCAGATCCCCACTCCACCCTCTCCCTTCCCGCTTTGCCCAAAAGGCTATCTGAATGATTAGCACCAACTGGCCCCTTGTTCTTTGGCTTCTGATCAGGTCCGGAGGCACTGCCCTGGCCCCTGCCCCCTGCCCCTTGAGCACAGGCTGGCTGTGTGTCGCAGAGGGTGGTCTGGCTGACGCCTCCCCACAGACCAGTCTTCTCCAAGTTTTGATGACTGCTCCTCCCGTTGCCTATTCAGGCCCAGGGTGGCACCTAAGGCCTCCTATTGCCATTCTCCATGTGGCTGCATCATCCCTTGTGATTTCTCTACAAGGTGCCCACATCCTTGTATACAGCCCCTTTATTAAATTCTCCTAAACTACCCAATTTGAGTGTGTCATGTGTTTCCTCCCTGACTCATACAAGATTCTTTTGGCAATTGCACCGAGAAACCAAGTACCATGTAAAAAATCGAAACTCATTTCAGGGAGCAAGTCAGATTGCCGGTTGCCCCAGCAGGAGGGGGAGCTCTTACCCTCCTGTGTTGAGTAGATGGGGATGAACTGCCCCACCCTCCAGTCCTGACATCCCAGCAGCCCCACAGGCCGATGGATGGGAAGGCTTCAAGGGGTCCGCAATGTAGGCAGCAACAATATGCAGACTCAAGGGAAGGGGCTGGACCGCTGCAGTCACTGTGTTCATGTGCAAGTGCTGAGCTCAACTCAGGGTTGGCTTGAGCACATGTGTCTATGTGCATAGAAATGTTAACTCGCTCATCATGTATTTACTGAGTGCCTCCTCTGCACCAGGCATTGAGCTTGGAGGACATCTGTTTCTTTAATCCTCAAGACAACCAAGAAGTAACTACATATAGATCTCTAGCTCTCGCTCTGGCTCTATCTATCTATCTACACACACACACACACACACACACAATATCAAATAATCAACAATTAAAATTTGAGCTTAAAGGCACAATTGAGACAAAGCTCAACTCCCTCAAGAAACCGAGATCCAGAGGCCAGGCGCGGTGGCTCACACCTGTAATCCTAGCACTCTGGGAGGCCGAGGCGGGTGGATCGCTCAAGGTCAGGAGTTCGAGACCAGCCTGAGCAAGAGTGAGACCCCGTCTCTACTAAAAATAGAAAGAAATTATTTGGACAACTAAAAATCTATATAGAAAAAATTAGCCGGGCATGGGGGCACATGCCTGTAGTCCGAACTACTCGGGAGACTGAGGCAGGAGGATCACTTGAGCCCAGGAGTTTGAGGTTGCTGTGAGCTAGGCTGACGCCATGGCACTCTACTCTGGGCAACAGAGTGAGACTCTGTCTCAAAAAAAAAAAAAAAGAAACCGAGATCCAGAGACATTAAGTGGCTCCCTTGTGCAGGCACCTGGGAAAGCTGTGGTAGAAAGCAGTGGCTCTCACCTCGGACTCTCAGGACATCCATCTGACTGGTTGGCCACCCTTCTCCAATGCAAAAGCCATTGGATAGTTTCTGGTTCACAGCAAACACAACTCCAGGAGCGCTAATAGATACATGCAACGCCCATGAAGAAACGGTCCTCCGATTCAAGCAATGAACTCATCCCATTCATGATTAGCGTGAATGTGTTATGGAAGGATGGGACCAGGGGATCCTGCCCTGCCCCATGTGGGAACAGTCACACTGACAAAGGCCTGTTGGGGGCCCCTGCGGTAAAGAGTGCCATTTCTGGCAGCTGTAGAGAGCAAACCAATACAGCCAAGGGAACAGTGGACACATGTATGAAAGGAGAAAGATGAGTGAAGAAAATGCTCTATCAAATTGGTTCAGCCTCAGCTCAGTCCGTAGAGAGATTCCAGTTTCACTGGCAACAGATGGCTCAGCGGAATGCTGTAGACCTTCCCTGGGAGCCGTGGAATGTGCCCTGGTGATGGACACGCTTCTGCATTCTGGCCTCAGTCTCTCTCCTCCTTGGCTCTGTTGCCTGTTTCATAACGCCCGTCAACTTTTGGGAGACCTGGGAGGACTGCTCTATTCCCCCACTTCCCTGATTCCCGCGCCTCCCTCACCAACTTCTGGGGAGCCCTCTGGGCCAGCTGGACATCTTCCTAGAAGCAGGAAGCGGGAAATACCACATGTCCTTCCGTCTTCTCACCCCCACCCCATTCAACACCAAATGCTGACCAACGCAGTGTTCTCCCAAGCCCTGATACCCTGAAAATACCAGAAAGAATGAAGCCATGAAGTGCTATTCCCTCTTGGGCTCACTTGTCCTCATCTCAGTTTGTGCAGTTTGGTCAGAACACATAGCAACGAGATGGCCACCGGGACACTTGCAAATGTGTTATTGCTCTCTGGAGGCTCCCTGTGTTGGAGCCAAAGAATGACTCATGGACGATCAGTTTCAGAGTGCTAAACCCCGGTCCCATGACAGCATCATACCTCATCGGCTTTGACATTCTTATTTGTAACTGAATCTTTAACAGAATTAGGTTTCTCTTCCAACCAAGTAATATCGACTGCACTGGGTAATTCTCCAATCAAAGTCAGAGGCCTTAACTTATAATCGGGATGGTGTACTGAAACCCAGAGACAATATAGCATTATGGGTTGTGGCATGCTGTAGTTAGAAATCCTAGGAAGATCTGAGTGGGCATTCATTTGGGATTTTTTTGCTTTTTTTTTTTTTTACCATATTAGAGTCCTTTCTTTTTAAAAATTTTTAAAATTTTTAAAATTTTTTATTTTTAATTGTTACGGATACATCATAGTTGTACATATTTGTGGGGTACGTGTGATGTTTTGATACAAACATACAATGTATAATGATAAAATCTGGGTAATCGAGGTACCCATCGCCTCAAGCATTTATCATTTCTTTGTGTTAAGGAACATTCCAATTCCATTCTTTCAGTTATTTTGATATATACAATAAATTATAACTGTAGTCGCCCTGTTGTGCTACTGAACACAAGATCTTACCCTTCTATCTAACTGTATTTCTGCGCCCATTAACTATTCCCCTCTATCCCCCCATTGGACTCCTTTCGTAAGCAGGGTATTTTCTGAATGCTTCCCCCCAGCCCCTCAGAGATGTTATCCATGTTAGTATTCAAATTAAAGATGCAAGAAAAAAGTTACATCAGTATTTGAGGAGGAAACTTATAGTGAATCTTGTGGCTTACTCTATAATTTTTTAGTTTCAAGGTCAATGCTAGCTCAACAATATTGACATTAAGAAAAGACTAATAATAATGTCAAAATTATAATTGCTTAGTATTTAGCACTTAGTATATAAAAGTCCCTATTCTAAATACTGTACATGCTATCTTGTTTAATCCAATAATATTATAAAACAGAACTACTATTATCTCCATTTTATTAATGACAAAATTGGAACTTTAAGAGGCCAAGATAAATAAATGCTCAAGGTTACGTGTGGCAACGTCAGGACTCGAGCCAGATCTCTCTGACACCAGAACCTTCTTCTTAACCTCTAAACAAAATTGGAGCAGAGGAAAATGAGATTTTCCCATAGTTTTGGACTTACGTTTGTTTTCCCATGTTTCCTCTGTCTGCAGTGTTTGGACGGCAGAAGAGCACAGCTAAAGTCTCAGTTTAACAATTTAACATTTTCTTGAGTCAGGAGCAATTGACCTCAGAAGAACTGGGCAGGTTTTTATTCGAAGATTTATTTGTTAAACCACAGTTAATCTCTGAAGAGAAAGATTTTGATTCCAAAAAGAAAAAAAGAAAGATAACACCTAATATTCGGCCCAACATAGGCAATGTTGAAATTTCTGGAATTACATAAGGGCTTCCCACATGTGTGACTTATTTATGATTAGGGAAACAAGGTGGTGGAGACGGGGTGTGTGTGTGAACACACATGTGTGCATTTGGGGGTGAGGTCAGGAGGGAGCAGAATACCATTCCATTGTGAGGACGTTAGCCTAAATTTCTCAGAGCTCTTCTCATTTAAAATTTTGAAAAGACTTGAAAGTCCTCCCCTGCCAATAGAAAATTAACACGTCCATGCATCTGTTCACTAAGGTATGAGTTCATTCATTTATTTTTCCATCAAATACTTACTCATTCACACTTAACAGAGCCTGAAAATATATACCATTTAAGTTTTAATATACTCTCTCCATATATATTACAATTTTGTGGTAAAAATATATAAAGCAATATGATATTTTATAATATGTCACATAGCACTTCATATTATATACTATGACTCTACATATATGCAGTATTTATTTTAATCCATACATATATTAATATTTGTGGAATTATAGGTGATTTTAATATTTCCTTTGTATGTTTTGGTTCACCCAAATTTTCTACAATAAAAATATGTACTTAAAAAACAGAACAATAATGTTTATTTTTTTAAGGACACAGTCTATAAGTAAACCACCCTACTTCTTCATTTCCCAAATGGAAAAGCCCAGATTTTCCTATCTGACAGTATCGACTCTGCTGAAGAATCATTCGGCCTATGCAAACTTGTTGAGAACCTCCTTCTCTTCAAAATTCTACATCTCCACTTATCAAGTACTTTCAGAACAGGTGGAGAAATGGACTGTGAGCTCGCACACGCACACGCACGCACGGGCACAGAATGTGGAGAATGCAGGGGTCACCCTGAGTGGCTCAGTCTGACAGCTACAACTTCCCAGCGTAGCTGCAACAATGCGGACCCTGAAACCCCGAGCAGCCCTGACCTGCCCACGGCCACCCGAGCACTCGTCACCCCTCCACACGAATGGAAACGTGGCAGCCAGCCCGCCCCGTGGAGACACCGAGGCCGTGTCAGTCTGACTGCAAATGTTATCCGGCACATGGGAAGTTCTGTTCGGAATCCGCAGCTAGGCGGGAATAGGTGCTGGTTTCTAGCGGGACGGGGTCGTCAGGTACAGCCACGGTGAAAGAAAGAGCAAGGCAGCGATTGCTGGGGGAGCTGTGTATTTCCTTACGGCAAACCGTGGGCAAAACCTCTCATGTGATCATGACCGTCCCAGAAGCAGGACAGCTGGGTGCGTCCGTTGGCTTCTCCCCAGAATGCTCATCAACACTCTCACCCCCCTAAATTTGTATGGGGGTTGAGAGCCATGTGTCAGCTTCTGGGACTGGTAGAGTGTCCCTCAGCTGTGCTGTTAGGTTGGTTCCTCTTGTTAAAATAGTTGGGAAATTTAAGAATCTTTTAATAGCCATTAATAAGCTTTCGACATGCTGCAAGCATCAAAAGCAACATATGTCCATTATAGCAACTATTATGAGCGTAGAACTAAGGGATATGCAAGTGTAAGAAGTGATCTCTGCCTTCCCAAGACCTTAGCAGGAACGGCAAGACTGAAGAACATGAAATAACCAGAACATACTACAAGAGAGTATATATCCGTAATGTATGTAATAAGTACAAATTAGCCCCACGACACTTGAGTACAAGAAATGTAGCACTTTCTTACTCTTCCAGATGAAATAAATCTGGCTCCAAGTTCCTACCTATCTGATCACTGGACTATCCAGCATCAGTGTTCATGGGCCCCTCCTCTTCTCCATCACATTATAGAAGAATCCCTGCTTATCCTGGCCCTTGGTCTAAGCTGAGAGACATGGATCCCATCGGCCCTTTGGCTACTAAGCCTACTGCTGAGTGAGTCCTGCCTTCATCATGAGTCAGTCCCCAGCACACACGGGATAGGCCAAAAAAATACCCTTCTCTAGGTATGGAGCGCAGCCCCAGGCTGGGCTGCAACATGGGAGATCAGTCCCTAGGCAGCCCCTAGACATCTCCAAGGCCCTGCTTCTTCCCGGGACTCTGTCGGGCAAGCATCCCTCACCCTCATCTCAGTTTTTCTCTTTTGAGATAGTGAAAACAAGGCAAAATTAATATATCAGTAGATTGCCTGCAGGCATGTATGTGTACATGAAAGGTACCTTGCAAAGCACAGGGTCTTACTTGAGAAAACAAGTGATTTCCTATGCAATGCCAGAATGAACTGGAATTATTCTATTAACCAATAGCTTTTCCCAGGGTCACCCTAAACGACCCTAGCCGTATCACATACTTGGCTGAAAAGCCCAGGCAGGCCTGTACAGCACACCAGAGAGTGCTTTGAACTTCCCCTTGGCTAACGGGACCTTGTTGAAGGTCAGAGCACACATCTTCAGCTTGCAGCATCCCTCCCTCCCTTCTTTATTTCATTAATCTCTCTTTTTTCTTCTTTTTTTTTTTTCGGACCTTTCTTCTAAAGGTAGGGAGTGCATAACATTGTACTTCTAGGCCAAGTCAAAAGTTCCCTCCAACACTTAACTCTCTGTAATTCTTTTCTTCCAAGTCTTTGTTTCCTTGTATTCCTTTATCCAAGACACAATCTATCTGGCAGAGCTTTTGTGCACATCCTCCTGGGAGAAGGCGGTGGTGGTGAGTTCAGCTAACAGTACTTACAACATATGAGACTCTGGACAATTTCTTAACCTCTTAGAACCCCATCTCCTCAGCTGTGCAATGCTAACTCCTCCCTTGGAGCCGTGAGCCTCGAGTGACGTGCTGGGTGAACTCGCCACTCAGTCCCTTTCCCTGACTGTGCAGAGGGGTGCTACAGGGAAGGCTCCCTCAGGTTCAACTCGGGGGGAATGACCAGGAAATTCACTGCACCTTACTCGCTCTTGTTACAAACCTAAAAAAATCTATGTTTTAGGGAAACTGCTCAACTTCCTGTGGATGATAAAATCTTCCCTCTCTCACCTCTAAATTTCTCTTTGGCAAGCTCAGTATTTTAGAAATGCAGTTTTATGAGGATGCTATTCTAGTTACTTTATATTCTTAGGCATAAAGAGTCAATCTTTATGAAGTTATCACCACTTGCAAAAAATGTTCCATCAATTTAGGCAGTATCTTGCCATCGCTTAGAGGTAGGTGGTGAGTTTTCCTGAAATTCATGGTGGTCAGCCAGATAGGACTCTTCTCCCCAAATGAGATAGGTCAAATTCCCCTATCTCTGTGTCAAAAGAGAAATCTCCAAGATAACATCCACTGGTACTCCTACCTCTGTTCCTTTGAGAGCAGAGTAAGTACAGGATTTCTGCAAAGTGCCCAGTAGTAATCCCAGTTATCGGGGTCTGAATGATAGAGATGCTGCATTGCTGTGTGTGGTAGATTACCCAGGGCTGCAAAGTCTTTGCTGCTCTTCCCACCGAGAGGTGAAGTCTGTTTCCCCATCTTTTCATTCTGGGCTGGTCTATGACTTGCTTTGACCAATAGATTGTGGTGCGATTGATGCTGTATGAACTTTGGGGCCTTGGCCTAAAGAGGCCCTGTAGCTTCCACTCTTTCCATCTTGGAATGCAACCTTGAGACTGCCACGTAAGGAAGCTGCTGCAGCCTCCTGGGGGATGAGAGGCCATGTGGAGGAGAATCCAGGCATCCAGGCCAAGAGCCACCCAGACCAAGAGCCAGCACTGCCTGCCAGTCATGTGGGTGAAGACATTTTGGACGCTCTGGCCCCGTTGCCCTCCCCAGATGAACACAGCCATGTGTGTGAGCCCCAGGAAAAACCAGCAGAGAAACCGTCCCACAAACCTACAGTTTCTTAAATAATATTTCATTGTCATTTTTAAACCACTAAGTTTGGGAGTGGTTTTTCACCCAGATAATGTCCAAAAGGAGTATTTTCTATAAGAATCCAATTCCTCAGCGTTGATCCCCATGTATTAAGAATCAAGGTCAAAGCAAGTTTCAGGCATAAGCAGATTAGGGCTCCACACACAGGATGGGATTTAGAGTCTGAAATGAAGCCTGCCCCTCATTAATATGACTTCCTCGACCTCATATCTCAAATGTCCTCTCTCGACTCTTTTAAGTTCAGTGTTGCGCGTCTGCAAAGAGTCCCTACCGAAATGCAAAAATGTCAACAGAATGAGGAGTAACACAGTATTTTATTAAAGGTAATTTATACCTAAGTTAAAATAGGTTTTCATTTACATAACAAATACTTGAGCACCGGGTTGGCAGAGGACACAAAGATTAAAACGAAGAAGATGATGACGATCATGACGACGCTGCAGTCACAGCAGCCGACTACTAGGAAAACGACATGCAGGCTATCCGTACCTTTGTTGGGGAACTGGGGGAGCTATCGGAATGTGCAGAAAAAAGAAACTACTTCTGATTGGGGAAATTGGGGAACGGTTCACAGAATTGACACTCAAATGAGATCTTTATGAAAGGGCAGGATTTAGGAGGACAGATGGAACTCATGTAGTTTATGAAATTAATTATATACAGAAATATATAATAATGTAAATACATAGCAATTCTATACATAAAAGTGTGTGTATGTGTGTGTGTGTGTGTGTGTGTACACAAAGGACAGAGACTAGCAGTCTTGGAGGTTTTCATCGACAGGGAAGGCCTGGCCAGGGCCTTGTGTCTGAGGAGGCAGCCCAAGTGTGGCACCAACGAGGGTGTCCTAGGCTGCCAGACAGCACCATGAGGACCTCGAGGGAAGGGATGAGACTGGAAGTGGAGAAGCAAGTGGCGTGTGAAGGAGGCTTACACAGCTGTCCAGCGCACAGCAGGAGACCGGTTCAGAGTAAGTGCTTGAGAACGATTAGAGTTTCATAGGAGACAGTGAAAGAGCTCCTCTCGCCAGCACAGGGGCCTATTGACATAGACATTCAGAGATTTGTGGTTCCACTCCTTGTTTTGTCTGAGCATACTCCTAAAGTCTTCTGTTGCCTGTTCTTCCTTACTTTTATAAAGCTGTTGTCTTCTACTTCACACCAACTTCATACAACATAAAGAATCAATTACTCGGCTAGTCTAGTTTCCTGTAATTCAACCAACAATGATAAAATAAAGGGAGAGGTGGAAGATAAAAGACAAATAAATAAATAAATACACACACACCTGCATACACACACACACACGTATGTAGTTGGCAAAATTAGGATGGCTATTTTTTATACATGAGGATGTTCTTAAACTTTTGATCTCATACTGACCCTTCTACCCAATCCAGTGTTTCTTTAAACCAAATCGTTCTCCAGTACGGGTGAGTTTTGCTCCCCCAGGGGACATTTTTGGTTGTCACAATTGAAAAGGTGCTACTGGCCTCTAGTGTGTTCAGGCTAGGGACACTGCTAAATGTCCTGCAATGTGCAGAACAGCCTCCCGCAACAGTTAAGTATCCAGCCCCAAATGTCACTGGTCCCAAGGCTGGGAAACACTGTTTTAATCCAACTCTTATCCCACAATTTTTAAGTAATAACTTCATTTTTAGGATAGTTTTAGATTTATATAAAAATTATGAAGATAGTATAGAAAGTTCCCATATAGTCCATATTCAGTTTCCTCTATTAACATATTAGCATGGCTCATTTAATACAATTGATGAACCAATACCATCTAAAGTTATTATACTTATTTAGATTATTAACTAAAGTCCATACTTTTTTCAGATTTCCTTAGCTTCTCCTAGTGTCCTTTTTGTGCCCCAGACTCGCATCCACTACACCGTGTTATATTTAGTCATCATACCTTCCTGTTATTCCTCAATTCCTCTTGGATGTGACAGTTTTTCAGACTTTCCTTGTTTTTGGTGACCTCAACAATTCTGAGAAGCACTGGGGTCAGGTATCTTGGCTAACGTTCTTCAGTTGGGACTTGTCTGATGTTTTTGTCATGATTAGTCTGGGTTATAGGTCTTTGGGAGAAAGACCACAGTGCCATCATATCAAGGGTCTACAGTGTCAACAAGTCTTGTCCCTGTTGATGCTGACCTGGACGGCTGGCTGAGGCTGTGATTGTCAGCTTTCTCTACTGCAAAGCTGTCCTTTGTCCCCTCCCCTTTCCATCCTGTGCCCTTTTGAAGTCAGTCACTGTGCACAGCCCACACTTAAGAAGTGGGGAGTTATGCTCCGCCTCCTTCGTAGCGCAATATCCACATAAATTATTTGGAAATCTTCTACGCATGATATTTGTCTCTTCTCCCTCATTTATTTATTCAGTCACTTATTTATATGTGTTTGAATTCATGAATATTTATTTTATACTTTGGGTTATAACACTATACTATTTGATTTATTTTCTTGCTCAAATTTTTCCAGCTTTGGCCATTGGGAGCTTTTTCAGTTGGCTCCTGTGTCCCTTTGACACACCCCATTATTATGTGGTTTCTATTGTTGTTTATTTGCTTTTGTGCAATTCTTTACTTTCTGGCACTACAAAATGCTCTAGGCTCACCTTACGTATTTCGTTTCCCAGGCCTAGGATCACACACTTGCCCAGTGAGCTCTGTTCCTTTTATTGGAGAATGGCATTAGAAACCAAGAGCTGGGAGCTAAGTGTGCTCATTACTACTGGGGCCACACTTACTTTTCATTTTAAACAACCCTAACTATATAATGTGCCTTGAGATATTAGCTAGTAATAGTAACACATGTATACAATCTATAAATATAAGTATATTGGGAATATGTGTCCCTTTTTGCATCACTGAAACATAATGAAAAAAACACTTGGCAACTAGTGCTCTGAACACTGTTGTTAATGGGACTCAGCTCTAACAAACCCTAGTCTCTGGGATTCCTCATGTGATTTCATGTTCTGCTGGCGTCCACTTCTCAGTGAGGACAGTAGGACCTGGCTTCTGCAGGCTCACCCCGGGGAGTCAGGGGCACATCCTAGGAGGAGTTGTTGCTCTGGGCAGAGCACCTTCCCGAGAGATGCTGCTACCACAGGGCATGAGAGGATGTGGCTGGGGGAAGAGGCAAGAGGAAGGGTGGAGGGAGCTAACTCTGACCTGGAGCAGGGCAGACCCTGTCAGGTTTCTCCTGGCCACATACCTGGCCTGCCCTCACCTCAGGCACCACTTCCTGGTTCCCCTTTTACCAGGAATACCAAGGGAGAGATGGTGGACCGGTCAGCACCTCTTCGGTATGAGAACAAGAAAGAAACCTAAATACTCTTCCAGGAAGAGTAACGTGTGTACATGGAAACACAGGAGCCGGGAACACTACTTACGTCAAAAGATCCGATGGGGGTGAGTCCATCTGCTTACCCTCCCCCAACCCCCCGCACCGCACCCGCAGGCCTCTCCATGAGCTTTTGTTCATGATCTCATTCGTCTTCGTAACAGTCACGTCCTCTAGTTGAGACAGGTCAATATGGGCCTCTTATGACACTGACGCCTACAGTGCCTTACTCCTGAAGAGAACATTCCCAGCACCCTCCTTGCTACTGCTGGCTGCAGATATGGCACAATGTAAGAGTTTGGTCTTGGGTTTCAGGTCAGCTGTAAATTTGTTGGGATATTGGCAGTATTTTGATGGTGGCCATAAAGGCCCTACAGGACTAGGTAAAGAAGATCATAAAGACTTTGTTCTGGGTAGGACAGAATCAGGTTATGTTTCGACCTTCCTAATAGAAGGAAGAAACGACATTACTTATTAATGTCTGTGAAGTGTGAGGTGTCATGACTTGAGATTTTACCTCAGGTCTGCAAAGACACACTCACAGATACTTGACCGTGTGGATCCCGACCTGGAGTGGCCAAAGGGGGGCCGAAACCTGCCTTCTCCTCCCTTCCTCTCACTTCTACCCGCCTCCTAAGAAGCCTTCGGGCTGCAAGGCTTGCTTGTAGCAGCTGCGATTCCAGCTGAGAAGAGTCCCGAGGCAGCTGCTGGAGCTCCCAGCCCTCTCCTTCCCTCACCTGATTCTGTCCTCACAAAACACCCTTCGCTGCAGCCTGGCTGCGAACAAATGCATTTCTGTCAGCGAATCCACAAGACTTCAGTCTGGGGTTAAAAGCATAGAAAATCATAGTATCAGTTATCATTGTTGCAGCTCTAATGTTACCCTGGTCAAATCACTGCTGATTAAAACCAGCCCTGTTAATAAACCACAGGCTTTATTTCCCCGCAAATGTCTATAACCACTTTCTTCAACCCCTATTAAAAGGCAAAACCCAAAGAAAAACACAGCTTCGGAGCCCAAATGCCGCTTATTCCCCAGGGGAGGAAAAAGTGAGCAAGAAGAAATGGTCCTTTTTTTTCCCTCACCTTTTCCCCACTTAATGGAATCAAACCTTTTAATAACTAAAGGGAGAAATCAATGAAAAGCAGGTGGGCGTTATCAGTGGTCCCTAACGTCAGAGCAGCTGAAAACAGTACTCCTCCGCCTCCTAAAAGGAACGCCTTTGCCAGCAATTCCCTGCGTCTGACTCACATCCTCATTACCGCCTTCTCCTCTTGCTTTCCCCTTAAGGGACTGATTTTTCCTCCCATCTAAGCCAAAAAGAATTTCTCTGGATTAAGGAGACTGATGAAAGCATTTTTAATATTTGAGTCCCGATTTGCAAGCTCCATAAAACCGACTTCTCCCGTTGCCTGCTCTGTCTCCCCCCCACCTCCCCTTGTCTATAGTTTTTCTCCTTCATTTGCTCTACGGAAACAAGAGGGTCCCCTCCAGATGGGTCTCTGGCTCCCCGGCAGCGTCCCCCGTGGGACTGCCTGCTCTCCACAGACTCCACTCTGCCGGCTCCAGATGCAGGATGCATCTTTCAAACTCTTTCAGAAGCGGGGGCCTCGCTTACATGACAACCTTCATGTTGATGCCATCTGTCTTTCAAGTAAAGACTGGTTTGACAAGGTGCTGAGATTCTCAGAAGGAAACGTTCAAGCCTGGAGGGGAAAGTTTTGACAATTCATTCCAGGGAAAATCGGAGCCTTCCCCACCCTGCCTTTGACTAATAAGGAGGTGGAAAGGAAGGGAGGCAGTGTCTTCCCAGGGCATGGAGATAATACCCTTTGTTCTTTGTTCTTCCACATTTGTATCCCTGTTACAACATTGCTGTCCCTTGCTCCTCAAATTAATGGTAGCTTTGCCAGCTTTATGTTAAATTCCAGGAACCTTGAAATTACCACATGTAAACAGGCCTTTGCTGGAGTAACCTCGCCAGGAACTGCTCAAACTCGGGTCAATTAAATAGTTCTTTGGAGGCAAAGAGCCTTGTTTTTTTCAAAAAAAAAAAAACAAAAAAAACCTGAGCCCCCCTGCTGCTGTTCTGAGCTTGGGGTCTGAGATCTGATTGGTCCATTGGGAAGTTTCACTATATCCAGCAACTGTTTCACCCTATCGTCATACCAGAAGTTTCTCTGGCTTCCCCGCAAAGCATCATTTCGAAAGAGTGAGAAAGCGTCTGCCACCGAATGCCTCACTTTGTGACATATTCCATCCCTTTTCATATCCAATTGCATCTCCATCCACAGGGTAATTATTTTCAGATGATGGCAATCTACTAAATGACACACTAAATGACAGATTGGGGTGTGTGTGTGTATGTTTGCATGTGTGTATTATAGGGGACATGATAAATGTCATCTTAAGGTGTAACACCCGGAAGAGACTGGCTGACACAGAACAACCAATTGGTGCAGTGAATCACATGAGAAAATTGTCCCACTAATGGAGAGATGAGCCTCATTGTCTAGATGAGTAGATTTTAAAGTGAGAGTCCTCCATTTTTTTCAGCAAGTGTACTCTAAAAATTTTAGTATTTATGACATTAATGATAGCTAATATTTTCATTTTAACATGTTTTTTAGCAACAAGAACAACCAAAATATCAGTTCATTGGCATTTCTCCAAAAGAGAAGGAAAAGTTACAGTATTTAGTCTTGATAGAGTTCCATGAGGTAGATATTATAAATCAAATGAAGTAGAGAGATTGTGTCACTTACCCAAGATCATTCATCATCATCACCATGATTGTCATTATCATCACCATATCTACTCAATTTAGCACCAACTTTAAGTGAGGAACTGTTTCAGGTATTTTATAAACATAATTTCTAATCTTATCAATAACACTGCAAAGTAGGTATTTTGGGCATCACTTCATAAATGAGTAAACTGAAGCTCAAAGATTCATCAATTTGCCCACAGCAACATAGTTAATAAGAGGCAGACTTGAGATTCACATCCACATTGGTGACTTCTGAGGCTCATGGTGTGTTGCTTTTAAAGCATATCCTCAAATTCTTTAATATTCCTCCTATCAAAAGGTGGACACTAATTTTTCTCCCCTTAAAAGTAGATTGTATAAGAAAGACACCTGTACCCAAATGTTTATAGCAGCACAATTCACAATTGCAAAGATGTGGAAACAACCCAAGTGTCCATCAATACATGAGTGGATTAATAAAATGTGGTATATGTATACCATGGAGTACTACTCAGCTTTAAGAAACAGTGGTGATATAGCACCTCTTGTATACTCCTGGATAGAGCTGGAACGCATTCTACTAAGTGAGGTATCCCAAGAATGGAAAGACAAGCACCACATGTACTCACCATCAAATTGGTATTAACTGATCAACACATAAGTGCACATATAAGAATAACATCTATTGGATGTCGGGCAGGGGGAAGCGGGGAGGAGGGAGGAGGGGACGGGTATATGCATACACAAAGAGTGCAATGCGCACCACCCAAAGGATGGACATATTTGAAACTCGGACTTGGCAGGGGAGGGAGGGCAAGGGCAACATACGTAACCTAAACATCTGTACCCTCATAATATGCTGAAATAAAAAAAAAAAAAAGTAGATTGTACTTAGTGACTCGCTTCTAAAGAAAAGGAAGATGTATGACTTCTAAAACTAGGTCAATCCATTGTGGCTTCCTCTCTGCATTCATCTCTCTCTCTCACTCTCACCCTCGCTCTTGCTCTCTCTCTCTCTCCCCCACCGTCATTATTTGCTCTTTAGGAAGCCCACTGCCAAGCACAAAGACACTCGAGAAGCCCTGTGGAGGGACTCACCTTGCAAGGAGCGAGGCCTTGCAAGCACCTGCAGTGCCCACGTGATGGAGCCATCTTGAAAGCAGACCCTCCAGCCCCAGTCAAGCCTTCAGATGATGCAGCCCTGGCTGACATCCTAACTGTAACCTCATGAGAGACCCTGAACCAGAACCACCCAACTAAGCCACTCCTGAATTCTGATCCACAGAAACTGTGCGAGAATAACTGTTTGTTGTTTTAATCCAATAAATTCAGGGAGTAATATGTTATGCAGCAATAGATAGCTAATGCACATACTTCTCTCCTCATATTTCTTCAAAAGCAACTCCATTTGCCTGTGTGTGTCCAGTGATATATAAAATTAAGTGGGAAAAGGAAATTAAAGCCTCTGTCAAGCCTTCTCTAGATTCAAAACACTTAAAAACATGTGCCAAGTACCCTGAAACTTCATGACTGGCCATTCTGACTAGAATCACAAAGACCTAAGGTGAACTCTCTGTGGTTGATAACCACAGATAACCAACCCAGCTTCCCATGGCCGAACCAAAGGCACAAAGTAGTAGTGTTTCTTGAGTCAACATTTCAACCTTCTAATGTCTCCAAACAATAAAGTGAAAAGTCTCATTCCATTAGTCCTGTGATGTCATGACATGATCTTTTATCTTGAGCTGACAGCACTTAACTGAGAAGACTAGAGATTGGCCACTGAAATCCCTCAATGGCATTTCATTTTTGATTGGTAGAAAATTTCCCCCAGATGAATTAAATGACTCAAGCATGTCTCTCAAATTCCCACTGAAGCCTGAGGATATGTGGAGATACTCAGACATCCCCACACTCAGGGCTGGGTGTCTCAGTGTCACCTTTGCCAAGCCCTAAATCAAAACGCTGAGATGCTTGCTATCGCCTGAGAAATGCACATGCTGTAAGCGAACCTGCTCTCACAGACACAGAACCCAATAAGGTCCAGCTGAAAAGTTCAAAAAGCCTGGATAAGTTTCCAAACTTTATCAGGATTTCTGAGACATCCAAATTTATTCTTCCTGTCACTGCTTTTCCAGTGCTTAGAACTTCTTGCATGGAAGACCAGAAATATGGAGGTTTTGCCTCTTTATAGAACTGCAAATAAAATATCCCCAAGAGAAAGTCTCCTTGATGAATAAACACATGACTTTCATTTGCCTGGCTCTGCAAAAGTGCTTTTAAAGTAATCCAGGCAAAATCTCCATGGACCACGACTCTCAGGCTGCCTGCTCCCCGATCCTAGCACAAGGATAACACACACCATGTTTTTTCCCTTCCTCCTTTTAATCAAATGCATTACAGCATGTTATTGCTCTTGAGGCTGCATTTCTTCAGATGGTTTTTCAGCACCACTGTGGGCTCCATTCAGAAGGAAATGGAATAGCGTTTCCCAGTCAGTACCAGAGCGATTTGCTTTCCCCAGGTCTCCATACATGCCAACCTCACTTTTCACCGAACTCCAAGAGACTGAGAGTCTGTATCACACCAGACTGGATCGAGTGTGCCTGGGATTAGACACTGATGCCTTCTCTCCCCATCGTAGGCAGTGGGGGGTTGAATAACTTAAGGCTGGAACAATATCTTGAACTTCTTTGGTGCTAGATTCATAGTGGCCGTGCAATAGGTTAACTCAAATCCGTAAAATATATCCATATAAGATTTTTAAATAATTCTGTCTAATTTATGTCCATTTTGCTTTGAAAGTCCAGTGCTGGCACAGCTAAAATAAAAGCTTATTCATTTTCTATGCACCACGCTCCCATCCTAGAAGTTCCAGGTTAGCACCCAAAGCTCACATCTGTCTTATCTCAAGGACAACCACTGATCCCATAGTGAAAATCTCCCTTCAGCAGCTGATGGTAATAGCTTCACCCACCCCTCTAAATCTATTTCTTCAAGTCCAAAATACAGAAAAAAATCCTTCCTTCTGATGGCATGTCCAGTCCCAGAACAGCGACAGAAGACAAATCCTATCTTCATTGATATTATACTAATGGATAACAATAACCGATAATGCCATTTATCAGATAGTTACTATGTACCATGCCTTGTGCTGTATGCTTCCTCTCATTTAATCCTCATAACAGTCTTATCAGCCCTTTCATAAACTGAACGTTATTAGCCCTTTTCAATAAATTAAAAATGAAGTTAAGAGAGGTTATGTAATGTATCCAAGGTCACATAGTTAATAAACGGTAGAGCGTGAGGGCCGGGAACCTAAGTCTGAACAAGACATAGGCAAGAACTAAATGGTAGACATTGAGAATTTCAACGCCATATGATAAGTCTCCAATAGTGTCGCACAGAAACTGCGGGGTCCCAGATGAGGGTGTGGTTATCCCTGTATGGTGAACATACGGGAAGACTGAGAGGAAACCTTCTCGCGAGCGAGGATGCTCGAGCTGGATCTTGAATGATTTAGCAGATGCTGACAAGGCCGATACAGAGAAAGGAGCTGTGAGAGCCTGGACGGGCAGATGGCACGTCATGTGACAAAGGCCAGAAGAGTGTGGTTCAGACCCACACGTGGTTTGCTGTAACAGGAGTAGAGAACATCTGAGGAGGGACAGAGAATGGAAGAGAAGGGTGACCAGGGGGCCTGGGTTCAGATCACCAGGGATTTTGTAGCCATCTAAGGACTCTGAATTTTGCACTGTAGGTGACAGCATGCCCTAAGGATAGTCACTATAAATTTGCACACTGAAAAGATGTCTCTGGGAATAGCAGGGGCTGGAAGCAGAGCAACAGTTGTTCTAAGTCCTTTGGAGCATAGATTGGCAGGAGGCAGAGACACAGATTTAGGAGGTAGACCTAGTAGCGATGAGCTTGGAGGGAAAGCAGGTAGTGGTGAAAAGAAAGTTGGATTTGAGGATAGCAGTAATATTTCTGAGTGGATGGTAACAGCCTCAAGAATGCAAGGAAAAACAATTAATTTTTTGTTGGGAGGAATATAGAGTTAAGTTTGTATTATGGTGTGTTTTCCATGAAATCCTGACATTTTCCATCTGGATGCATTGGAGGCACCTCAGAGAGGATCTGGAAGACTGGCTGAGAGGTAGCCATCAGTGTGACTCCGAAACCCTTCAGGAAAAGTTGCATGTGAATCTCTCACAGCCTGGAAAAGAACCTTTATGAAGCCTGTGTCATCCTGGAGAGGACCTGCAATGCTTGGAGCAAGTCTGCCACCTCACTCAGCCACCATCTTCACCCACCAAAGCCTTGTCTAAGCCTCTCGGCCAGGCCACTCAGCCAGATCTGGGGCAAAGGACCCTCTACTGGAGTCCGCAGGCTATGTAGGACTAAGAGGAAAAGGATGGGAACAACTGAGGAATATGGAAGTGGAGGGAAACAGGTCAGAGGAGCAGCAAAGGATGGGGTCCTCCTTGTTCAAGCTCAACGTGACCAAATCCTGTTCACAGTCAATAAAGACAAACCAGGCCCGGAACCCAGGGCACAATTAGGAAAGCTTCCATCTTCCTACCAAGGTGCTGGAACATTTGCTGCTGTGTGCTTCTCCTCCATAGCGTCCATTGCAAGTACAATCGGCGAATTACTTGGGAATCATTTGCTCCCTGCTGTGTCCCCAGCAGGACTGGGTGTGTCGTGCTCTTCACTGTGTCCTCTCTACCTTGTGTAGTTGCAGGCACATAATTGATATTTAAGGAAATACTCACTGAAGGAAAAGCTTCCAGGGGAGTTGGAGAAGGAAAGAGACCACGTCTCAGGCAAATATAACCCAGAGAAGCCACCTAGTGCCCCCCTGAGCGTGCAGACACCAAGGATGGAGCATTTCACAAACCAGACTTCAATTCACAAGCTCTTTCTGCAAGCCTGAAATTTCTCACAAAGATTACACTGTAAGCAGTAATAATAAAGGAATCTTCCATGAAACAAACATATTTTAGTAAATATTATTCATCTCCCTGGGATGCATTCCCCATTTATTTCTTCTCTTGGATTTTCATTCCTGAGGCCTTATCCTCTAAATGCTTTCTATCCACAAATAATCCATGTCCATTTCAAAGGCTCCAGCTATCCACAACCAGTTGAAAATTACAATAAAACCTGGCTCTTGACTCCGGCCACCTCCAGCTGCTGCATGCTATCCTAGCGGCGCAGTTTTTGAGAGTAATGCAGTGTCTCTGGATTACGTAGAGGGTCTAGATTGCACGGGAGTGAGCTGCATGTGCAACTGGACATTTAGGAAGCCCAAGAGCCTGAAACAAAGCATATATCAGGTTGTTAAAAAATACAGAATAAGCTGGCAGAAGAAACTATATTTTGGTTTTAGATGTGCTCCTTGTAGGCAAGGCGTGCAAATTACCCGTCTTTGTTGAGACGGCACCCTAACCAGCACTTGCCTAGAGTTGGCTGTCAGCAAGCGTGTGATGGACTTAGCTGAGCATGCGCCACTGCTGCAAAGACTCTAGAGGTGTTCGTCTGCAGTGCCCACGTGACGGACATTCACAATCAAATGGAATTTCCATCCCAAAGAGCTTATGCTATGCTATAAAGTCAGTCTGTAATGGGTAAAACTGAAAAAATGAACAAGCTTCCCAGCAAATCTCTTTTGGTTCCAAAGAATATAGACTTCCTTCCTCTCTCTCTCTCTCTCTCATACGGACACTCACTCACTCTACATGCACACATGGGAGTTTCAGGTAAATCAAGTAGATTCAAGCAAAGGTGAGGAACGGTAAAAGTTCTTATTCTTAGAGTATACGAGTGAGGTCAGGCCTCTTGCTGATTAATTAGAGAGACTGAGAGAGAGCCCGGGCAGCCGGTCTCTGAACTGGGGGCTCCTTTTCTAACTCTACCATTTCTGCACCACTGGTTCAAGCCTGGCTTCCACCACAAAAACCCTCCTGACCATTCTCACCCTTAGCTATGACTCCTTTCCTAGAACTACAGCAAACGCTTAGTCCTATTAAAAGCCAAATGCATGGGCTCTAGAATGATAATGTCAGTTTCTCTGCAGTTGGTGAACCGGTGAGACAAGAGCTAAATCTTTTAGACCTTTTCATCTTCAGAGTCTGCCAGTAGTAAGTGCTGCTTATCGCTCTTCAATAAACCCAAATTACAGGCCACCAGCAGCTTTGCTTCCACGAAGCTCACCTCCCCGCCTTCCTCCCTCCCTTGCTCACTGGACTCCAGATACACTGGCCTTCCTTCAATCCCTCAAGCAAACCATGCTCATTCCACCCCGGGGCCTTTGCAAGTGCTGTGCCCTGTGCCTGCCAGCCTTGCCCACTGGTCTTCATCATCCGGGTAGAAGTTGCTGTCTTCAGAGAGGTGCCTCCTGACCACCCCATCACCCTACGCCTCTGTTATCTCTATCACACCACCCTGACAGTAGAGACAGCTTATCATTATCTAGAATAAGGTTTTTTATCTATTTCCTTTTTTAATCTCTGAGTATTCTCTTCCATGAGAGCAGTGTCCTTGGCTGTTCTGTGGCCCAGTGAAGGTCTGGTAAATGAATGAGTCAAGAACAGATATTTATGTAATGATACTGACAAAGTTGGTCTCTCAATAAGTTAATATGCTTAAAATACTCTAAAGAGTGCCTGGCATACAGAAACCACACAGCACATGTTATATTTAATTGTTTTTACTACTGTTATTATTGCTACTCGTTTGTATTGTCCCAGCTTCCTCCTTCTGCACTTTTTTTTTGTCTATTTTTGTTCTTTATTAGTTTCCATCGCCCTCCTAGGCACCCAGTTACAGCTTTTCTCTGTCTCCCCCTATCAGCTCTATTTTCCTATCCATATCTCTCTATATGTGCATATTTATGTGAATAAAGTGTCATACTTTCAAAGTAATAATGCTTCCAAAGATATTTACCTTTCAGCACACATCTGCACCAAAGGGAACTGAAGAATTTCAGACATTAATTGAAGTGTTGCTGAATATATTTGGGACTACTACTTTTTGTAATGTCCCTAATATCACACCTTACAAACAAGATCTTTCCTTAAAAGTCACTGAAAGGATGGCCTTGCTAGTGAACTAACAGAAAAAAAAATTATCTAGTTTCTCAGTAAGTGCGAAGATCAATCATACGAGCTCTCTTGCTAACAGGCACCCTGTGGAGTTCTGTTTTCATAACATCTGAAAAGAGCTGAACAGACAGAAAGGAAATGTAAACCTTTCTCTTTTTTATGTTGCCAGACCCATTCGCTTTACAGCCTTGACCAGTTCCCAAGCTCCAGCAGGGGTGCGAGCTTCAGGCCTCAGTTTCTGCCCAAAACCATAGCTCAAGGGCAAGATTGTTGACAAGATCTTTGATGTCCCACAGCAGCTTCTGTTATCGGCCAACCACTAAGTAAAAAGAGAAGAAGTGGATGCGGCAGTACCCAGCTAGTTGGGATACAGCCATGAATCATCTTCACCCCCTTTTACAACCCCTAAATAAAAAGCCTGAGTAACTGATTTTCTACGATTAACACTCTCCCTCTTTCATTTCCATGTTAGCCCTTTTTCCATCTGAAAAAAGTAAAAGAAACTTTTCTTCTTTCTATCTTAATTTTTCTGTGAAAAGTCTTTCTTAAAACCCACATGCACTAGCTCATACCCCAACACTCAGTGCTGAAGACCCAACTTTGGGCAAAAGTCTAGCAATTATCTATATCTTCTATATTAGCTAAAAGCAAGCTTTAAAAGTGAAGTAAGGTTTGTCTTTCTCCACCCCAGTCAATCTTCCAAGCCTTGTTCTATGTTGCACACCCTCCACTCTTCTGAGTAGTATATGTCCTCTTTTCATGGCCATCCCCAGCTATCCCACTGAAATTCACTCTTTGAGAACAAATTTTTCTATTAGTCATTTACACATGAGTAAGAACTTTAGCCAAGGTACTATATCTGTAGAAGCACCTGATTCTCACATCTCAATTTTAGTTGTAAAATGAAAGATAGTCATTGAAAAAGAAATTTCAAACATCTGGAACAGACAGGACAGAAAATATTTGGGAAGAGCAAGGTCCTGGTTTCCAAATCACTTGCCACTGACTCATCCAATAGAACAGAAAAGCCAATCTTGATCCACATTTCCTTGGCTGTATTGAAGTTCTTAATATCTCTTTCAGAGGCAATGCCTTTGGATAAAATACTTTATAAGGGATAGATGGATTTCCTATTTAAAATAATGCTAAGTATAATAGACAGGACAGCATTGCATGGTTCATAGCTCATTATCCACTTGCTAGAAGAATTATGATGAACTCAAAAGATCTTAGGACATTTTTAGCATGTTTTAAACATAATTCATTTTCTCCCTGCTTATATTCAGGGATAATAATATTTAGCAAGCCTATATCAGAGCAGTTTTTCCTTTTCTGTTAGCTGTGGGTCCATCTGTTCTTCATGTAAATTTGGCTTTAACCCCCACATTGTTAAACTGTGAAATAATGCCATATGTGACATCGCTTCAGCTCACAAGAGGTTGAATTGCTAAATTCTCTACTAGGTGGATTTGTCCTCTTCATCTCCTTAGCACATTCTCTGACTGTAAGGTGAATGTGGAATCCAGGAATTAAATAACATTTCCTATAAATTTGGTTTTCTCAACAAGAATATTTAAACCCCTCTCCTCTCCTCATATGTTTTATTAGGATGGCTGAAGCCTGTTGAAGAACACATCTTAGCCCTCCCTGGGAAGGGTAGGAACAGGTGAGGAGTAGATTGGTGCTAACTTAGGAGACACATGGATTGGAGAATGAAAATCATTTACATTCACTGGTCGGCCTCCTCTTCCTTAAATTACAGGAGAGAGAGGATGTTACTATAAATTCCTGGGTTCATAAAGAATATCACAGGATCTTATACTGGAGCTTGGAGACCATCTGAACCAACGCTTTCATTCTTAGTCACAAAGAACCAGTTGCTCAGTCATTCTCCAAGGTCACCTGCTTAGTAAGTGGCAGGCCTGGATTCAAAACCAAGTTTCTGGCGCCTTGCATTCAGGGTTTTTCAAATGCCAAATATTCCTAGAGTATTTCCTGCAAAGAATACATATATGGTTTGCCAAAGCCACATCTACGGAATATGAAGTGAAATGGAAAGTTAGACCACTCTCTAGAATGATTCAGGCAAATGAGGCAAGACTAGAGACTGATTTTTCCTTGAATTGATCAAGAAAATTCAACTCATATGAACCCATGTGAAAATTCAACTCATTTTCAAACAAAGGATGTATAATGCTGGTGCCTTTTATATGTTATCCTTCTCATTTTTTATTAGAAAACTATTAATGATACACTTAGAGATGGGTACTACAAAATGTGAAAGCTTCTAAGTATAATCAATTCAGTTCTCCCATTTCCATTTTGGACATTGCCATTCTGGCCCTCTTCTCCCTTTACCTTGGGTTAGGTCTAGCAAAGGGGAAGTTTTCAAGTTCCCATTTGCAGCACAGAATACCTTCCTTGAACGCTTGCATTTTAAAGTGTTGATTGGCATCCATAGAGCTAAAAATTCAAGATTCAACAGCACACCCTGGAGAAGATAGAAACTGCCCTCTTTCTGGAAAGTTCTTACTCACCTTTAACAGTGTTCCCCATGCCTGGGCTTTCAATGCCATGAGCTGAGCATAAGCTTGGAGACCACTCTATCTGAAGCCCAGAGAAGGCAAGGCTGGTCATCTTTCTTATGATCTCCACTGCCCCTATGAGATGTCTTAGGAGCTGCTGCCTTAACATTCTGGGTTCCAGAAAGTACCCCTGCTCTCTGCTTCTTCCCTTGCAGCCCTCCTCATAGGCACAGCACTTTCCAGGCTAAAGACAGAACCAAGATTGCCAGCAGGGCCCAACTACATCCTAGTTTGGTGGGGTGATCCTCACTTTTGGGGTTTTGACACAGAAATCCAGAACAAAACAATTCCTGAGTTCAGACTTTCACTGACTGTGTCCTGTGTCCTCTGAAAAGCCCACATTCTCTTAATTCATCCAATTCTTCATTCCCTGAGTCTAAGTTATCCATCCTTAGGCCACTGGGTGGCATGGTCCTTTCTACAGTTCAGGAAGAACCATACTTCGTGCAACTTCCTGGCATTAAAATTTCCAGTAATCCATTCATTCATTCACTCATTCAACAATTATTTATTAAACAATTGTACTTCGTGTCAAGTACAAAAGAGACAAAATCCCTGCCCTTACTGTGGCTTACACTAGAAGACAGATGGCCAATGAATAATAAGAGCGCACACTGATACACACATATGTGTATATATGTTTTGTATGTGTGTAACTTAATTGTGCATACACATATATATCATTTTAAGTTGTGATATATGCTATATAAGGGATATTTTAAATGCTATAAGAAAGAATGACCAAGAAAACCTAACTTATATTGGGGAGTAAGTAAAAAGAGGTGATATGTCATCTGAGACCCAAAGAGTGAGAGGGGGTCAGTTCCATAAACTGGGGATGAGAGATCCAGGCAGAAGCAATAACACCTGTGTTGGTTCAAAGGAAGGAAAAGTGCATTAGCTAGTTTCTGACCCTTATCAAGTTCATCTTTCCTTCCTTCCTTCTGCATTTCCCTGTATTTCTTCCCTTCCCGTCCCACACATGGCCCCCTCAGCGCTCTCTCTTGCCTTTCCTCGACCATATGATCTATGTAGACAGATCCCGTAGGGCCCAAGGAGTGCAGAAAATGTCTTCCAGACCATGAGCTCTGTGTACCAGCCTGGTCCTATAAAAAGCTGGTCATCTCTAGCACAAGAATATTCAAGAAGTCATATTCTGCAAAAAAACAAACTTGTCTTAGTAAACGTCTGGGCATGAAGCAGATAGGCAGTGTGGCTTTGTCCAAGAGCAAAGCTTCTTTACATGAATCTTTACAGTGCAAATGAAACCTATTTTCAAAGGACCAGGAAAAGGCAGTTCTTTGAAACGGAGCAGATATGGAGATACTGAGAGCACCTAAAGGCATATGAATATAGACAGGCCAGTGGCTTTCCTCTATCTTTTACTTTCTTGACTCAAAGCAGCCTTCAGCTAAGAAAGTTTTTTCAATATGCCTTCATTTGGGAGCCTGTGGAATGAAGGGACGTGAAGATCTCCAGAGAGCCTGTGAACATCCTAAAATTGCAGCAAAAATTTCCTTGTGCGTGTGTTTGTACATTTTTCTCAGTGGGGAGGAGGGAGCCAATAGTTTCACATAGGAGTCCATTGATTGGTGTGGAAACCTAATACTTACACAGAAACAAAGATGCTGTTCTACATGAAGAGACTCTGGCCCTTGTTGCTCCCCACAACGCACACCCCACAGAGACTCTGTTAACCCGCCCGAGCTCTGCAGAGCAGTTTTAAAAGTCTTGCTACAAGCACCGCTTAAATAAAATTCTGAAATCAAAGTTTTTGAGCTATGTTTTTGCCCACATTCCCTTCAACATCTGTTGATGGCATATGGTTCAGGCCTCCCAAAAGGAGGAAATTATAAAGAAATTAGGAGATGGCTAACATTCGCCAATGATTTTGGGACTTTAGCTACAATGCTGTGTCTAGAAGCAGTCTTGCTCCATCCAAGAAGACAGGTTAAATCTATTCCCCAAACACGTCTCTTAGAGTTAACTGCAATAGCAGCAATTAGTGAATTTTTAGTCAATAATATCTAGACATTTTAACCTCTCTTAGAGTTAAATAAAAAAATAAGCTCTTTTATAGTCAAACAAAAAATTTACTTTGATCTAAAATTTACAGAGGATAAAATGTAGAAATAGTTGGGATTAAACATGGGGATAGAGAAAAAATGTGAGATAATGTTAGTCAAGTTGATCTATCCAAATAATAAGAATCATCATTTATAATTTTGGTAATTTTAAGCATT
>NW_012152041.1:1056014-1125204 GCF_000956105.1 Propithecus coquereli
GCACCGTCACCACTGCTCCGCCACTAAGCCTCCATTCCGTGGCTCTGCGCTTACCTCTGCAGCAGCAGCCACCAATAGTCTCTAATTAACTAATGAGTCCCTTGCGTCATGTCCCAAAGACCCTCTGAGATTCAATATCTAACCCCATCAACTCCCATTTATCCTGGGGTCCCCCAAAATAGGAAAACATTCAGACGATGGATATTTTTTTCTGACTGTCCTTGGCAGTATTATACTAGAAAATATGAGAACAGATGTGTTGCTCTGAGAAAGTGACAGTTTTATGATCTTAACGGCTGACACCAGGATTTCCCTTAAGAAAGGGTTCAGTGGTGATAACCCGGCAGGGAGCAGACGTTCGGGTCCAGGTGTGAAGTGGGGACGGAGGATCATTCCCAGAGTGGAGAAGTAGCCAGGGCAGCAGTGAGGAACTCAGATGCCCATCTCTAAAGAACGAGCCAAAAAGGACCAACCAGGAAAAGAGGAGAGGGAACAGGTGCAGAGGCAGTAGGAAAAGCAGGAGAGCTCGCCCAGCCTCTTTCCTTCTCCTCTGAAAACTTTCTCACACGCCAAAGCCATCCTCTGCTGGCTCTGGGGAGGAATGGCCATCAACCAGGGTTTTTTACAGCAACAGCAATGATGACACTGTCATAATCATAAGTGAAAGAGGACATCCTGACATGGATCTGAGGCCCCTACAGCTGGCTCCCACAGCCTGAGAGGTGGGAATGCACAAACTTCTGTCTCCACCAACCCAAGATTTTTGAAGAGATCTGGCAGGTGACTTGGAACCCACTGTTTGGCACATTGTTTGCAATAACCTCAGAAAGGAGCACTAACTTTGAGGAATTATAGCCATGGTTTAATTTTAGCTCAAACAACAGATTCTCTGATATATTTTATAAAATTGGACTTCCAAGAATTGTGTTTTGCTTCCAGCCTGGGTTCAGTAGTCCCCTGCAAGATCAATGGCCACCAAAATAGAAAAGTAAATACATGAAATAGATCTGCCAGTAAAGGCAAAATCAAAGCTCTAAACTAATATAGTACAAGGGCTTGGGGGGCAGAGCTAGGGAGGTGATGAGCCCATGCCCAGAGGTCAAATGCAAATGTCCTTCCAGAGACTATCCCCTCCTAGGCAGGGGATCTAGCTGAGGAGGAGCCCTGGGTTTGAAGCACTCAAGGCAGGAGTGCCGCTATCCAGGAAAGGGCTGACTACGACGATGGCTCTCAAACTTGAGCGTGCATCAGGATCACCTGGGAGGCTTGTTAAAAACAGATTGCTGGGCCCCACCCCAGGATTTCTGACTCAGGACGTCTGAGGTCGGACCTGACAATTTGCTTTTTCACAAGTTCCCAGGTACTGCTGATGCTATTCCTCTGGGGACCACACTTTGTGAGCCACTGCTTTAACAGACAAGGAGCCGTGGGTTTGGCTGGAGCGGTGAGCCCCGCACAATCATTGTAAGAATGGAGGAAGACTCTTGAGTCCTGGCATCAACTTGTGAGCACAGCCCAGAGATGGTTTGTCCTGCCAGCTCTCCCAGAGAGGCTTGGGCTGGGGTCGGTGAGAGTAGAACAGCAGACTCTCCTAACGCCACCAGCAGTACAGAGTCGAATGTACAGTAGGAGAACTTGGTGATTATTAATTTTCATCAAGTGCATGTAAGCTTCCCCTCGTTGGGAATAGGACCACCTTTTATTCATGGTTTTTATTTCCCAAACACCTAGCACACAGGAGATTCTTGTACATTTCTCATTGATTTTATCAGCAGCAGAATAAGCTACTTCTGATGAAATGTCAACTAATTCTTGTTTCTCCATCATCTCCCTATGGAAGACCATCCTCATTCACATCACTGAAGGGACTTCTCTTTCTTATAAATATTGGAAATCAAACCTCAGAAGACCAAGGTGGATGAGTAAGAGGACAGAAGCCACATTTTTCAATAAGTCAGTCCAAGAATTAAGCAATGGAACCCTCAACATTTCAAAAAATCCTGCACACACACAATCACACAAAACGTAAAACTGAAGGCAAAACCGCTGGAGAAGTAGCAAAGAAACTTCATGGAGCACGTAGGTAGCATACTTGGTGCTAGATGAGTCACGTGATGCACATTAGGAGACTGAAATGGGAAAACGTTAAACCAGCAGGTCAGTTCTTCCATACTTGTTGCCAAAGTTGACTTCAGTTCCGGTAGCACAGTTGGCTTGGGTATTTTCCTTTTCAGTAGGTTGAAGAATATGAGTAACATCTGTGGTGTGTGTTGATAACTTGTTGAACCAGAGCTCAGAAGCATTAACCTAAAAAGAGTAGGGGTGGGAGGGACTGGCTGCTGGACAGCCTCCGATTCTGGCTCCTTTGAGATTCAGCACGGAGATGAAGCAAAGGCCGTGACCTCCACCCACCTCCTAAGTGTGAGGGTGAAAAAGGATGTAATATAATACTACACCCCCAGCTAGCAAGGTTCAGAAAAAAATAAGTATTGATTTTTCCTGGTGAAAAGTGTGAAACTTATGAACACATTTAATGGAAGGAAACATTTTGTGAGAACTGTAGGTACTTCAATTGCTCGAGTGCCTTTATTTCTGCACCATGGAACCAAACTTGAGAAGGGGGGCTCAGCCTCGAAGGACAGAAACAGAATTGCTCCTGGAAGAGCCATGAGAGCTCTCACTGTCCTTGAGAAAAGAACAGTAGAGGAAGAAGTGGCAGCCCTGGAAGGACTTTGCTGTCCCAGCTGCAGAAGACGCTGGCAGGCACATAGCTAGGGAGCATGAAGGGGCAACAAGGAAAGCCATTGTTCTCTCTGAGCAGAGTGTCCAGAAGTGGCATCTTGTCAACAGTTTTGTTCAGAGGCCATACAGTGCGGTGGTGGTTGGAACTGTGATGAGAGTAAATTGAAGTAAAGACAGTGGCAGAAGACCCTGAGACCCACAGCAAAGGTAGTCACAGGGAGGCCCCTTCTCCCTGAGCCTGGTCCCCACCAGCACTCAGCTCTCCCTCTGCACAATACAGCGAGAGAGAGAAGCACAGAGTAGATCATTGTAATGCCAGTGGGGTGGCCCCAAGCGATCTGGAGGGAACACCTAGGGTACAGAGGTGCGTGGAGGTGAGCGATTAGAGAAGACCCTTAGAATCGGGGATGACATATATGGAACTTAAATGATGAGTACAAGTTCGGACACTCTTGGATTCTATTCATCAGGCAGAGCCTACAGGCATCATGTAATTAGGCTACCGGCCAAAGGGACTCATACCTGTCGGGCTGCTCTGTGGTTATTCCCTTGAGGAGGCCAAGTGCAATTACAGTCACGCGTCGCTTAATGCTGGGGAAGCATTCTGAGAAATGCATCATTAGGCAATTTCGTCATTGTGTGAACATCACAGAATGTAGTTTTGGCATAGCTTACTGCACACCCAGGCTGTATGGTACGGCCTATGGTTCCTAGGCTATAATCCTGTCCAGCCTATGACTGTAGTGAATGTTATAGGTACTTGTAACACGGTGTAAGTATTTGTGTCCCTAAACCTATCTAAACGTAGAAAGGTACAGTAAAAATTATGATACTGAAGATAAAAATGATGCACTTGTAGAGGGCACTTACCGTGAGTGGAGCTTGCAGGGCTGGAAGTCGCTCTGGGTGGGTCAGTGAGTGGCGAGTGACGGGAAGGCCTCAGACGTTACCGCACCCTGCTGTAGACTTCATAAACGCTACACACTTGGACTACTCTCAATCTATTTTTTAAATTTTTCTTTTTTAAATAATAAATTAACTTCAGTGTACTATAACTTTTTTACTTTAAAAACTTTTAATTTTTTTAACTTTTTGACTGTTTTAATAACACTTAGCTTAAAACTCAAGCACATGGTACAACTGTATAAAAATATTTCTTTCTTTATATCCTTATTCTATAAGCTTTTTGAATTCTTAATATTTTTTCCTTTTTATTTTTCCTTTTTAAACTTTTTTGTTAAAAACTAAGACACAAATACATACATTAGCCTAGGCCTATGCAGGGTCAGGACCCACATCTCGTCCCCCAGAAAGTCTTCAAGGGCAATAACACACATGGAGCTGTCGTCTCCTATGGTAACAATGCCTTCTGGACACCTCCTGAAGGACCTGCCTGAGACTGCTTTATATATGTGTGTGTGTGTGTGTGTGTGTGTGTGTGTGTGTGTGTGTATAGAGAGAGAGAGAAAGAGAGAGGAGTACACTCTAAAATAACAATAAAAAGTATAGTATAGTAAATACATAAACCAGTAACACAGCTCTTTACTATCTTTATCAAGTATTATGTACTGTCCACAATTGTGTGTGCTGGATTTTTATACAGCTGGCAGCACAGCAGGTTTGTTTACACCAGCATCACCATAAACACATGTGTAATGCATTAAGCTATGACATGAAGATGGCTATGACATCACCGGGCCAGAGGAATTTTCAGTTCCATTATAATCTCGTGGGACCACCACTGTATACATGGTTCATCACCCCAACCAAACTGTCATCATGCAGCCCATGACTGGGACGTACATTTGTAGAAGCAGAACTCAATTCCCTCCTTCCTGGGCATCATAAAAATGAACTTAGAATTTACTACCAACATGTTTCTGTTAGTTTAAAGAATGGCTTTGTAAGGAACGGCCTCTGAATGTTCTGCCCTCCAGGTAAATGTTGCAAAGATGGCTCATCTCTTGAAGGAAAGACAAAGATCAAAGTCGTTTTGAACATGCTACAGAGAAAATGAATTTCCTGAGGCAACAAAGATGTTAGGAGAACTTACAGAATTAGAACAGGCTGTAGGAATCAAAGAGGAGAGTAAGGTGTTGGCATGATCTTAACAGGGTCCTTGGGCAACATTGTCAACAGACCAAATCATGACACCAAAGCTGGGGCTGGTTTGTTCAGTGGGTCCCACAATGGTGTCCCAAAATACATTCTGGTTTCATCCAAGTGTTATCAGAGATTATTAACAAATAATTTCAGAAACTCTGCTGCCAATTTTTCTGAGACACTCCTGATTTCAAATTTTTCTTGCATTCTACCTTCGGCTGATCATTTCCTGTCTCTGGGCACCAATTTCCTCCTCTATAAAATAGGGGTGCTAACTAAATTATTTCAAAGATACCATTCCTCTTTTAATACTCAGTGAGACCTATAACTCGTCTTTCAGACATAGTGCCTTTATTTTTAGAGCAAAAAAATTAATTACACAGGTAATAAATTCATTTTCTTTGCAAAAGAAATAAAACATTATAAATTAAACTCAACTTTATCACTTCCAATCCCCATTTCCTCTCTCTCTCTCTCTTCTAATCATTGTTAGCTTGCCAATTTCTTAAAAAATACTTTTATTACATATATTTGCTCATGGAAAATATATAGCCCTATTTAATTTGTGTGTTTTCACATGGACTGCACTCTATTAAACATATCGTTTCGTGATTTGTTTCTTGTTCATTCCACAATATTCATGAAATGCTTTCCACATTAGTGCACAAAAGACCTATTTTGTTCTGGAGTATGGATGAACTGTCATGCTTTTAGCCCTGCTGATGAACATTCATCTTTTTCTACTGAACGTCTTTGAAAATGCCTCCTTGTGCATATGTGGAAGTGTATGCTGAAGAGGATAGTGCAAAATGAACTTGTTGGATCATGGCTATGAATCCCTTAAATCTTAGTAAATACCAAATTGTCCTCCCAAGTGACTATACTGGTTGACACCAGCAATTCATAGGAGTTTCCTCTTCTCACAGAGAAGACTTTTGCTCATATCAACCTTTAAAAATTTCTTCCCGCCAGATGCATCTTTGCAATAAGATCAATAAGATCCAAATTGCATCTTATTTTTGGGTCGTCCTGGTTACTGGTGACACTGAGCAGCTTTTCACATGGTACCTCTTTTGCTTTCAATTTACATATGGTGCCCACTCAGGGTGTACTAGGTACAGGCTCAGAAGGCCTGAATTCAAATCCTGGCTCTGGTATTTACTAGCAAGGTCAAGCCACTGAATCCCTCTGCCCACAGTTTCCTCAGCCATAAAAGGAGAAAAAGATGCTTGTTTTGCCTCAATAGCAAAAATTGATTGAAGAGTTGCTGGGCAGTGTTCTGGGGTGAGATTGTGCAGGGTTATGCAACTGTATCAGGCAGAGTGAGGTCAGAGGAGCAGCACCACTAGAGTGATAGAAAATAAGGGCTTTATTACGGGAATGTGACCTTACACAATGACAGGTGATGATTAAACAGTCTGTGTAAGGCTGTAAGGCTGTTGTGTCTGTGCTGGCCCCAAAGTCGGCAGGGCAGGCAGCTGGGAAAGAAAGATGGACGTGGAGTGGGGCAGAGCAAGGACAAACTGGACCCCATGACAATGAGCTAGAGCCCACCTGGAGGGACTGAAATCCATATTGGTTTCTCCAAATACTCAAATTAAATGATGTGAGTCTGGCACCTTTCTTGTCACCTAGCAAAACACACACTTGGCCCAGGAGTTGGAGAAGAGGAAGGATAGTCTAGTGGACCTGGAGAAGCTACCAGCAAGGTGATCCTGCAGGTAAGAAAACACATGTGACAGTGTGTGAGAGCTGCACCAGAGCTGAGCCCCAAGCTTGGGGGAGTAAAAAAGAAAGAATAAAACCACCTAGCAAGTTACTTCCACCTCTCAGGTGTTGTGGCACGAGCCAGTCTGGAAGTATGCAGGTGGAGAACTCTGGGAAACGTCATTCCACCTCAGTCTTGGTTCCTATATACCATTCTTCAACAAAAGGAAACAGGGCTCCTTGGAAAAGAGGTTGATTCCAGGACTGGGCAGGGAAAATTACAAGATGATCCTGAATGATTTTGTGGTTCTGGAAAATAAGAAAGTGCTCAAGAGAAGATAGGAGTATGCCAGAAAGACAAGGATACAACCTGGAGGGGCTCCCCATGGGCAAAGTTGCAATAATTTGATCAAAGAAATAAGTAATTGTAGTACTGGATTATAACCCATAGAATAAAATAATCATCTAGGAGTATAGATTGATATAAATGAATAATTGAATCAAGAAATTAATGGGGGTAGGGAGAAGGGACAGCTCTTCCTTACAGAAGAATCTCAATTCATATAGAAAAAAATGAGGAAAATAAAAATTGTCCGTAGGCAAATACCACAGTAATAATTGTTGCTGGCAAGACATACCGATGAATGCTAATGTGACTGGGAAAATTTTGAGGAGAAATAGGATATTAGCATAGTCTTAATGTATTTCCTCCAAGGTATTTATTATTTACATAAGGAAAAACAAGAATCTAGCAGACACCATCTTAATCCAGTGAGTGAGGTTAACATTGCCAGTCACCAAGCATATTTTCACCATGCATGCCATGATAGGGCATGCCAAGAAGGAAAACATCACTTCTGTGGTCTTGGAAGAAAACTTAACTCTGACCAATTGTTCCAATAAGTCCTCCCATGGGCCCTTGGCACAGACCGTAAATGCGAAATGAAGCAGAATCTAAGAGGTGGACGTGTGGATAGGCCATTCCTCTCCTTGCAAAATCAGAACAAAGGAGTTCTGCGAATTCTCTGCGGAAGGACCTTCTCAGCCTCCCAGCTAAGGTGAGGACCTAGCACGGTTTTCTAAGGAGAGTTGACCACAGCCAAAGGAGAGCGCAGGGAGAGGGAGACGGCCGTACCACGTGTGAGTGTCCCTCCTCAGAAGAAGGTCATGGGTCTATGCTATCTTCTCTTGGCGTCCTTCTCTTCTCCAAGAGTTGTCACCTGTTCCCCCTCACAGCCTTCCCGTTTCTGCCACTTCCATGCTCCCTGCCTTCACCTACCTCTGACACAGACTCTCCTCCCCTCTGCCATACAACGTATTCTCCTCAGGGCCCACCCTGAGGAGAAGGGTGAAAATTGGATCTTGGAGTGTGGGAAAATTTACTCTCTTGATGTCTAAAGCAAAGGCATAAATACAATACGTAAACATATATACCGTATATCTTGTAAAAATTTTAACGGAGAAGGTGATTAGGGAAAAAGTATCTAAAGGGGCTTCTTAGGGGTGCAATAATGGGGGAAAAGGTGAGAAACACAGTTCTACACTGAAGCAGAGACATCTTGACCCATCTCCACTTCATTCTTCCCACCCCTAAGCCCCCCAACCTTCCCTCCTCCCGCCACTCTAGATTCTCCTACACATCCCTGCCAGGTGATGCTTCCAAAGTACCAGTCATGTGTTGTGGACACTAAGCTTGACACGTCATTCTTATATCTCCACACCCCAGCCTCTTCTCCGCTCAAACTGGAGGACTAGACTCCTTCATGTCATCTTGGATCATGTCATCTCTTCCACTCCATGCCCTCCTCACCACCTCTGTTCCTGAAAACACTCATCCTTCAATGCCTTCAATGCTCATCTCAAGCACCAACTTTTCCATGAACTCCTTTGAGAGTCCCCCCTCCAGTGAGGTTTGCTCTTTCTCTTTTCTGACACACCACAGCATTTTGTACTTCTGTTAGCATTGACCTGCCGTGATCCTCTTGGACGTTGCGTGAATGGGCTGTGTACTTGTCTACCCCTACCCCACTCCAAACACACTCCATGTACTGTTAGCCTTCCTGAGGACAGAAAGAAGGAATGGATTATCCCTGAACTTAGTACCGCAGCGAGAATCATGACCTGTACACTGTAAATGCTCAAAACATGTGAGTAGAATTAACGGAATCAAAATCACAATAGACTAACACTGAAGCAACATTTAAAGCTCCAAAAGGAAAAATGATCAGGAGCAAGCACTAGGATATTATGGTGACTTTAAAACAATTATATATATAATCATACAAATCTAAGAACCTTTTGAGCTCAAGAGCAATAAAAACGGTGACAATCCGCTGGGCTGGCATTTCACAAACCATCTCCAATTCACACAGCAAACTAGGGGAGGAGGCCGGAGTCAGGGGTGTAAAATGCCTGTCTCAAGCTAATAAAAGGTAGAATTGGAATCTAAAATCAAGTGTGACTGATCCCAGATACCAAGCTCTTCCCTCCACACCATGGCCCCTCTGTGGTGCCGTCATTTCTGCACAGCCGTGGTCTGTCTGGGGAGCAAGTTGCCTTGTGTGGCTGCCAGTATAACGAAGAGCCTTAAAGCCCAGGCTCCAAAGTTGAATTAGCTGAGCCCAATTTCTGTTTCTGCCACATCTCCACTGTGGGACTTCGGATTCTGAACCTTATTTTTCTTGTCCACAGCCACAGGTTCATTATAAGAATTAAATTATCAATATACTCACATTTCTAGCACATAGTAAGCCCTCCAGAAATGGTAGGTATTGTATATTCAGTTAACATTCCTAAATATATCTAAGTAAAAGAATTTCTTTAAATATTGCTCAAGATCTACCATCTGAGTGCACCTAATCAAATGGTCAATTAATATCCTGTTGTTTACAGGAGACTTTATCAAAAAGTGGGAGAGGGGAAAGCAATCATGGAAATTCAAGGTAACTAAAAACACAGTTTAAATTTTTCTTCACCATCTTCCCTTACTGTCCATACCAACTAGCATTTCACCTTTGGTCTGACGCATGCATGGAAATTTGATACAGTTTATATTCATTTTCTATTGTGACTATAACAAGTTACCACAAATTTGATGGGTTAAAACAATAGAAATATATTTATCTTATGGTTTTATTGGTTAAAAGTCCAACACAGTCTCACTGGGCAAAAATTAGAGCTATGTTCACTTCTGGAAGCTCTAGGAAAGAAACCGGTCTTGCCTTTTCCAGCTCCTAGAGGTCTCCTGTACTACTTGGCTCACGGCCACCCCACGTCTTAAAGCCAGCAACAGTGGGGGACCTTCTCACATCACATCTCCACCTCTCTTCCCCCACGTCCCTCTACTTCTTCTTCTAAGCGCCCTTGTGATTACAGTGGGCCTGCTCCAATGCTCCAGAATAATCTCCCTATTTTAAGGTCAGTTGATTAGCAACCTTAATTCTATCTGCAACCTTAATTCTCCTTTGCCGTGTAACTTAACATATTCACAGGTCTTGGGGATTGGGACATGGGTATCTTGGGGGAGAGGGTAAGCATTTGTCTGCTGACCACTGATCCACTAACTACAAAGTAGAATAGCCAGTAAGGAGCATAGACATAGCTGAAGGAGCTAAAGGGAAGGGAATTGCATCCTTGGCAATTACATTGGAGAAAGCATAGAGTGCTGGTGAACAGCAAAATATATTTTATGCCATTATCTTGAATCAATGAGCCTTTTGTATGTAAGACTTGGTCCACCAGAGCTCTGAGTTCTGGCTTGACCTACTAGTTGTCTTAACTCCAGCTTATCACATACCCTTTCTGGAGGTCGGTTTCCTCACTTGTCAAATGCAGATGATACAGTCACAGGATGAACGTGTGTAACAAACAGGTAGTGACATTTTTATAAGGCAGTGACATTAATAACAACAACAAGGACATATGGCACACTTAATACCAATCGCTACGCTAAGGCCTTTATCATTATTTCTTTAATCCTCCCAACGATCCAATGAGATAGTTACTTATTATTTTGCCCAGTTTACAGAGTAGGAAACTGAAGCTCAGAAAAATTAAGTAACTTGCCCCACTGATGTATAATAGAGCCAGGATTGGAACATAGGTTTATGTCACTCTAAAAATCTCTACTCTTAATCACTATGATATAGAATACAAATCTAAGCTATGAAAACGAGTTTAGAAGGAATTCATTCTCTTAATAAAAAAGATGAAAGCCTTAAAATGAGCATGTCCTCATGCGGCACAGTTACTGCAAACCCACTTTTGCAACCTACCACCCTGCTAGGAAGAGCTGTCCTGTGAGCCACCTTTAGGGTTCTGCACAGAGTACGATAGTGGGATGCTGATATCTATGTTTGCTTCTGAAGGGGCTGTGGACTGAGACTCCATAAGCTTCCATTCCCAAGGATCCCTTGGCTCAAATATCTGTTCAGGTATAGGCTCAAATATCCACAGTCTACTCCCTTCTCCCATGTAGTTTTCTACCCAGAAAAATATGTGCTTTCTAAGTCTGTGTTGCATACCTCAAGGAAAATCCACCATATTGTTTTCCAGAACATTGTTTTCAGACAACAAACAAGCCAAAAATTGTTTCTGCTCTTCCACTTAAAAAAAAAAAAAAATGGAAAAGCTTTTCCTGTGTGCTCAATGTCTTTATGTTGTCTCTAGTAAATTATTTTCACATGTTGCCTGCCAGACCCCCTGGCTCTGCTGAAAGCCCACCCCTCCTCATGCCTGGGATGACCTCTCACCCAAGAGGTCAGTTCTCAAAAGGCAGCGTGGGCCAACTGCATTGTGTGTTCCATTACCCGTGAGATTATGAATAATTGTTGGTAACTGCTGAGACAAATGAGTTATAGCTAATTACTAGTGTGGTCCTAATCCCAGCAACCAGTCAAAGCCAAAGCTCACTGCCATTTCACTCTTTGCTATAATGAATACAACTTGCAGTTTTAGTTGATGCCAAACAGTCTCTGCTATGAACAAGTTTGAAATCCCAAGATAATTAGATAGATGAGTTTTTAAATGTGTAGGTTTTTCTTTTCCCACTTTTAATTTGCCACCAGGTATTTTTTAAGGACAACTCAACTTCCTTTTTACCCTGGGCAACTGCACGGGCCTTCTGTTATAGTTTGCAAATGTTATTGAGCCACACCTGATTCTACAACCTGCTAAAAATACATTATTACGAGAATTTAAGGCCTCATTTGTAAGGATAAAATGAAATAATAGATTTTAAAGTTCTTTGGAAAGATGAAAGCATGATACAATTACACGGTAACATTATTATTCCCTTCTAACTACCATCTACAATGTCTTACATAACATATAATTTCTTAATTACTCCATGTAATGTTGTCAATAATAATCAGCACATACCTGCATAATTGTAAAACTTAGCCTTTTTTTTTTTTTTTTTGAGCAAGGAATCCTAGGGTATTTCCTCTCATTCCCTAAATCTGTATTTTAATTTCTCTGATTTGGGGATGCTTGCAGTTTCTTAGGAAAGGCTTAGCTTTGAGACCGGTGGCACAGACATAGGCAGGAGCAGGGAACATTGCATAGTAGCAAGGCCAAAACTGAAATATGAGTCTTTCTGATAAGTAGTTAAATGATCCTGGGCCAAGCTTGTAATCATTTTGAGTCATAGTTTTCATACCCTCGAAAATGGGACTCACAGGTATAAAGTGAAACAAAAAGGAAAAGGCAATTTGAATGTCAAGTGTGTATGAAATCAGAGCTTATACAAACAGCAGAATACACTATTCATAGTAACATTCATAGGTAGTTTCATCAGGAAATGAGGACATTTAGCTTCTTTTTTTTTTTTTGCCACAACTGTTTCGAGACCGCGTTTCTGCATTTAGGGGGTTTTGGCAAGGACAAAAGTTTTGTTTGCACTGCAAAACCAAATGGGAGAAAGGAGATCGTTGCCAATTGTCCTCTGATTCGAGCCTGAAGGAAGGATGGTGTAACCACTTGCATATCTCCAGACTGTATTGAATTTGGTTTGAAGTCGGTGCTACCTCACGTTGTCTAGAAGTCCCTCTGCACTCTGCAATGCGTGTGGTTCCGCAGGGAGACACTGGCCTCAATCCAACAAGGAACTCCCCGGAAGAATCCCTCTATCTTAAATTTTTTCCAAAGGAGGTTTGGACTATAGTCCAGGTCCTCGGAGGCCTGAATGAATTCAGAGGAAAGGTAGCAAATGTACATGCAATTGCTAAGCCAGTTTCCTGTCTTGCCAGAATCCAGACCTCGGAGGATTCTTCTTTTGCTGATGTTCATAAATAAGAGTAAAGTCAGGCAAATTTCTAAAGTATACACTTGTTCAGCCAACTAATGTTTATGGGTTGCCTGCTGTGTGCACAACATGCTCTAGGTCCCGGGACTCAGCAGTGAACAAAACAGACATTTATTCTAGCAGTGTGGACAACAGGAAACAAATAAGTAAACAAGAAAATGCCAGGTCCTTTCCACATAATAGAATAAGGCTGTGTGATGGAAGTGAGCAGGTGACCAGGGAAGTCCTCCCTGACGTGCCATTATAAACTGAAACTTCAACTACAGGAAGGCTCAGGAAACCTACCCCATCTCGGTGACCTTCTCTCCCTTCACACGGCTCCTTCCTTCTCTACGTCTGCCGTAGGTCTAGGATTCCTGTATTGAAGCAGCTCTCCCAGCTCCGTCCTTCCCCGAAGCTGGCCATCCCCTTGGCTTCTAGACTCATTCATTCAACAGGCTAAAAAAGGGCTCTAGCCTTTGCTCACTATCTGTGCCCCGAGTGTTGGATGATCCTCAGAACAGCACTACAGTGTTGGTATTACTCAATCCATTTTACTGATGGGGCTTAGAAACAACAACTCATGTTTATTAATTGCTTACAATGTGCCAAGCAGATCAACGCCAAGGAGCAATGGCTGTAGCTATCACCAAAGACTTAGGACAGGACATCTTTTGCATTTTCCTGGGCTTGTAAAAACTGCAAGATTCTGTACAACCTAAGGGAGAGTAATTCGGGAAGCTCCAAAATCAACCGATATATGCCTTGTATACCTTGGCAGTGAGGGATTGAGCCAGATTTATTTGTTTAAAAATGCATGTATAATGGTAATATTTTATATAAACAAGATAGATAATATATAACAATAATATATAAAATATTAACAGCCCCTAAGTATTTCAAATCAGACCAATTTGATCATGTCATTCTCCAGTTCATTAAACCTTCAATGATTTCCTACTTCCCACGTCAGAAAGTGCAAACCAAACCAGTAAACTGCAGGCCTGGATTCCTTCGGAAAAAATCAGAAGTGCCGGCATGGCTGAGCACCCGCCTCCATGCGGCATCACCAGCTGGAATTGAACAGCAACTGTCCACAGATTCCCATAAACAGCAGTTTTATTAAATGTCAGTTTCACACAATTTTCTAATTTTCGTATTGGATTCTTCTTTGATTCCTGGTAGCTTTAGGAGTGTATTTTTAAATTTCTAGGCCTACGGTGTGTCTTAAAGTTACATTTTTGTTAGAGATTTCTAACTTAACTGCATTCTGTTTATGTAATGTGGTCCATATGACACCCGTTCTTAATTTTTGTTAAGAATTGCTTTATGTCTAAGAACAAGGTCAGTTTTCATAAATCCTCCAAGTGTTCTCCACTTGTTGGGAGTAGTCCATATATGCTCATTAAAGCTGGTTAATCTATACATTTACTGACTGTTTATTTGCTTTGTCTGTAAATATCTAAGTGAGTAGTCTGAAAATCTCCCACCATGTTGGTTGATCTGTCCATTTCTGTAATTTAGTCAAACGTTGAAGCTTTAAATTAGAAATTGTGTAATGATCTCCAGAATGTCTTTTGCCTTAAAATATATTTCGTCTAATATTAATCTGGCTATACCAGTTTTCTTGAGTTTGTATTTGTCTGTTATAATATTTTCCATCTATTTACTTTCAACCTTCTGTATCCTTTTATTCGAACTCATAAGTGGTCCACATCCGAATTTCGTTGCACCGATGTTTATTGGTTGGTTTGTTCATCCAGTCTGATAGTCTTTGACTTTTAACTACAAGCTTTATTCTACTAATATCATTTTTCATGATATATTTGGATTAATTTTTACCACCTTGTTTTGTATTTTCATTTTGTCCAACTTTTTAATTCCTCCCCCCTTGTCTTGCCTCTTTTTGACTTGATAGTGTTGCTTTTATCCTCTTCTGATTTGCAAAATCATACTTTATGTGTCTATTCTGTTAGCAGTATACTATAAATTATCAACATGCAGATTTAACTTCAAAAGGTAGAAGTTAATCAGCGTTTTTACCTTCTTTTGAAAATATATGAAACTTAGAACACTTAAACATTGATCACATGTCTTCTGATTTATATGTTATATATTGGAGGATTTTATTGATTGATTTTTATATACCCATAAAATAGATTTTTTTACTTTTTTTGCTTATCTGTGTTTGTTTATATTTACCCACAAGTACACTGTATTATTTATTATTCATTGTTCCTTTTTGTGTCTCAACTGCTCCTTCTGAGCTAATTTTTTTCCTCCTGAAATACAATCTTTAGACATTAATGAGGAACTACTAGTAGTAAACTTCCTCTGGTTTTGAGGGTTCTGTTGCTTGTATGTTTGTTTTTGTCTTAAAAAGTCTTTATTTTGTCCTCACTCTTAAAAGACAATCTCATTAGATATTCAATTCTATATTTAATTGTCTATTGTCAATTTTTCTTTTTTTCTCAGGACATCGAGGAATAATATTACCTTTCCTTCTGGTGGCCGCTGTTGCTGTTGAGAAGTTATCTGTCAGCCAGGTGAATGCATTTTTGTAGATAACCTTTCTTTTCTTTCTAATTGCTTTTTCTTTTTCTGCTTGCTTCCAGGATTAGCTCTTTTGTCTTTGGTGATCTGCAGTTTCATTGGGATGTTTTCAGACGGAATTTCATTTTAATCCTGCTTGAAATTCCTTGAATTTCCTAAATCTAGGGATTGTAGTTATTCATCAACTGAAGAAACTTATCAGTTATCTTTTTGAATATTATCTCTCCCCAATTCTCTTTATTAATCTCTCTGAGTTTTCAGTGAAACACTTATTAGACCTTCTTACTGTATCCTTCTTGCCTCAACTTCCCTTTTATTCTTTTTATCTTTTTATTTCTCTATGCTAATCTCTGAGTAATTTCTTCAGATCAATCTTTCAGTTTATTAATTTTCTTGTTGGCTGTTTTCAGTTTGCTGTTACCCACCAGTTCTGTTTTAAAATTATATTTTTTATGTGTAGAAGTTTTATTTGGTTTCATTATTAACATCTGCCTCATCAATATTGATAATTTCTTGTTCCTTTATCATGCTTTCAATTTATGTTTATTGAAATATATGAAATACATTTATTTTATTGCCTATATCTGATGATTCTGCAGTTCTTACAAATCTGATTCTACAGTTGCTGTTTTTCTGCTGCCTCTCTCTCATGGTATACAATTTCCTTATACGTTTAGTGATTTGTAAGAACGTTTTTTATTGTGAGCTCACGTTCCTTAGACTTTATCTGTGGAAATGCTGGATCTGTTTGCTTCTGCCAGTTCCCTGCAGGTACATGTCAACCCAGGACCACTTTTTACTAAATTTTTATCTTGGAATTTTGTTAAGACTACTCATATGCAGTGAATTATAGCCTCTAAATGCAAGTGAATTCAGGATTGTGGTTAGGAATCTCCTACTGGGCTTTATTTTTTTCTTTTTCTTTTTCACAGCATTCAGAGCAAAGTCCAAGACAGTCAAGTCCCCTTTGTGGGGTTGGGCTTTCTAATCTGCACATTATTAGTGTTATCCTTAGGGCCCTGTTTTTAAAAAAGGTTCTTGTTTAAAAACTTCTCACCTGTCTGGGCCCTAGGCTTGGCCTGTTGACTTCCATGTTCAAGTTCATTAAAACCAGGTCTTAGACCACCATCCGTTGACAGACACACCTAGAGCAGAAAAAAAAAGTGCTCTGTCTCTCTCTCTCTCTCTCATCAGTTCTTGCCTTTGTTTATTTTCTCTACTGTCAGCTCAGCAATGTTTTTTGAATGTTTTATTTTCAAATATATCTTATTCAGCATTTTAAGTGTTCTGCACCTGGAGGGATACATATATACAGTCTGCAGCATTTTTGGCTAACACCGTTATTTATTTTGGGGGCCATTCTTCTTCCCCCACCAGATCATAAGTACTCAAGCTACTCTATTCTGCTCAACTAGTAATTCCTTGCACACGTTAAGCATTTAATGAATGTTTGTTGTTTGACATAAATCTGCTCTCTATTTTTCAAAAAAATTCTGAAAAGGATTACAGAAACAATATGATTTCCCCCTCTTGGCTTCTCATTTTTCCTCTTTTTCTTATGCATAGGAATATTTTCTTTTGATTAACATATAGTCTTTATTCATAATATGTTAATTCAAAATACCCCTAGGCTTCATGAACCAAGTAAGCTCATTTTTACCTAAAAACTCAAATGAACAGGGCACAACATCAGCTATTTGAAATTAGATGATTATATAAAGTGCAGGAAGACTCGACTTGGCAATTCAACTTATCTATATTTAGACTTGTTATAGAATTCGTTACCCTAAGTGATCCTGACATCGGAAATGAGTAACCACATACCTGAGGCCCTGGGATGTAGCTAGAGTTTTTTAATCCTAGAAAAAAGTCACTCAAATATTGATTTATACTCCAAATTAAATCTATGCTTCTTTTTAACAGCAATGCTTCAAATAGTTCACCAGTTAAATTGTATACCACTGTCATCACACCAATTTCAGAGTCAAGCTGTGTTTCAGCAAGATGTACATTTGCTTAATGACTTTGCCTACTTCCAGGGTACGGGTGTGTGCTCCATTTTTGGGAGCATACATTATAATGTTAAAGTCAAGAGATATGTGAACACTTACAGAAAACAGACTGCTATGCAAAGAGAGCCCAACTCTTTCATCAGCTCAGCCCTTCCACTCCCCAACTTCACATAAGGCTCTAATTCAGAAGCAGCAGGCTTAATTGTCCAGGAGGCCTTGCTTGGAATGCCAGGGAGGACAAAGGGCAAGGTGGGGACGCTGGCAAAGCAGGGAGAACCGTCCTGTCCACGGGGCAGGGCTGGCTCTCACCTCCAGCCAATTGTTTCCATGTGGGAATGCAGGCCAGAGCTGCAGATCTCCCAAACCAGGAATCCAGATTTTTGTGCAAATTCTCCGTAAGTTTACAAGTTTGTCTCAATCGGGTGGATGGGGAAACTTTGCATGATTCATAAAAGTATAAAATAGAACATGGGAGATGATTTTCAGAATCTCAGAATGGAGAAAAAAAATCTTTCTAGGTATGACAGAAAACTCAGAAGTCAAGGAAAAATACCCAAAAATTGGCTATATAAAAATTTTAAAATTCTACATAACAGAAACACATGAACAAACTCACATGAAAAAGCTATTATGGAAGAATATTTGCATATGCAGACAAATGCTGATTTTCTTAATATAAAACTGCTATATATATGTATATGTTATATATTCCAATAGAAAATTATTGGCAACAATATGACAAGATGGTTCCCAGAAAAGGAAATACAAATGATTCTTATACACATGAGAAGACAAACAGCATCACCCCTAAGAGAAATGCTAATTATATTACAGGAAGATACCATATTTCATTGAATAACTTGGCAAAGATCAAAGTGCTTCAAATTGCACTTTTGACAAATTAATGGAAAACAGGCCTCTTGTACATTGTTGGGGGATTATAAATTGATAAAAGTCTATAGGAGAGCATCTGGTAGAATTCATTAAATTTAAAAATAAACATTTCTTTTGACCCAGCAAGGCATTTTGTATACAGACACGCAACGTGAGCCAATGACAGGCTTTCAAGGATATTTACTGCAGTAGTCTCCTTGCACATTCTAAAATGTAAAGCCTCGGAATTGACTTAATTTAAGCAAATATTAAAGGGGTAAGTAAAGAGAAAACATGGCCTGGGAGAAGATCACCAGCATTTGAACCCATAGCCAAATTGCGACAAAGGGAGCAACAGGGCAAGCCGCACCTCTCTTTCCAGACCATAGAAGGCAGGATGAGGTTTCCTTTAGGTGAACACGAAGGAAATCAACATCTACACAGCCCCGAATTCATTTGCTTCAATAACTAGTAGGTACGGCGTGTCTTCACCATCCAGGCTGCACTAAGCATCATCCGCACTTATTCTCTCTTAATCCTCACAAAAACGCCTGAAGGGAAGTAGCTTTACTCCTATTTTTAGTGATGCAAATATCCAGAACGTTTGAGCAACTTGTCCAGGTTTCCATAGATGCAGATGGTAGAGCTAGAACATGGGCGTGTGCTCCGTGTTTGGAAGTGTGCATTATAATGTTAAAGTCCGGTTCCATCTCCAACATTAATGTTCTTTCTATCACACTCCAGACTTCTTGAAGGAGAAAAGTTCACTTACGGCATATTTCTGTTTTCTAATGCTCTAAATACAGTGTCTCATGTACAAAGAAGAGGCTTTAAAACAAACACTAAATCTTCTTGTTCATACAGGAATACGCATGGGCTCAGTTTGATGCATCTAGTGTGATAGGCAAGAAAGCATAGTGATAAAGAACTTGGGCCTGGGAATCAGATTCTTCGTTATTTAAGTAAGATATACCCCTTGCGAGCTGTGTGCCTTTGGGGCCAATTATGTAGCTCTATGGGACTCGGTTTTGTTATCTGCAAAGTGGTAGTGATAATAGTGACTACTTCACAGAGTCATTGAAAAGCTCAAGTGAGTGCAATTCAGGGAAAGTATCTTCAACATGTCCTAATGAGGCAAACTGTGTTTTCCAAAGATGCCTATAACGAAGATGACCCCATCCCATGTGTTCTTCTTCAAAGTGACCATGGCACTCCTCCATCAAGAGGCAGAGTCTATTTCTCCATTCTCCTGAACCTGAGCATCCCATGGGTCTGCTTTGACCAGAAGAACACAGAGCAAGTGACGCTGTACCAGTTCTGGGCATAGCCTTCAAGTGGCCTGCCAGTTTTTGCTTCTGCCGTTTGGAAGCCAGCTACCACGAAGGAAGTACCACGGCCCTGAGACGGCCATGCTCCGAGGAGCCCAAACCACACAGAGAGACCCCAGAGGTTGAAATGCCACGTATAGGGAGAGAAGCCAAAGAGCACGGAGGAGTCAGACACGTGAGTGAAGAAGCCATCTTAGAAGTGAAACCCCCAGTGCCAGCCGCCCCACCTAACACCATGTGAGGCAGAGACAAACCACCCAGCCCATCCCTCTCCAAAGTCCTGACCCACAAAACCATGAGCAAAACAAAATGGTTGTTTTAAAGCACTAAGTTTGGGTGTAGTTTGTTACAGCAATAAATAACCAAAACATCTAGCTTGAAAAAATGATGCTTGCTATTATTTTATACTCACTTACTATTATTTTATACCATGCTTACGATTATTTTGAACTCCCTCAAAAAACACTACAATAAATAGCTATAATAGTTTCACTGGTAAAAAAATTAAAAATTATTTTTAAGATGATATTTTAACTGGTGCCGCAGAACGGAGGTCTTTAGTAATTCCTCAAAGATAAAAGAATACGAAGGGAGGAATAAACTAACTCTAAATCCAATCAGTATCATTAGGAGATGCTAGCTTGTGCAGAGCAAGCTTGATTTTTAGAGTACAAAGGTAACCCAAATGCTCTCATTCTTAGAGCCAATCTTCTTGAGAATGAACATGGGGAGAAGCCTAGAGAGGTATTTCTGCTGGCATATATGTTCACCACTTAATTTGTTCTTCTTATCTAAAGTGATCCATAAAGTTAGGCTGAGGTCAAGACTCTTAAACATGGAAAATCTCTGTGTTGTAAAATACATGCAAAGACACCTAGTTGGATATTCATTTTTTTCACCCATAATTTGGCTGGTTAATACACTCAGGCTACATTAGGAAAACACACTTAAACTGCTCTACATCAACAGACACAGCATAATAGCATCTTCTCAATAATATATTCAGATAGAACCACAGGACATTACTATCATCTCTGTGATCTTTACCCAGTCTCTGTAGCCTGGTAACCCAGAGCCAGCTGCCTTCCAACTGCTTTAGGTTAACACCCCTCCTCCTGCATTGGAATTGTTTTGTAAGGAAGGGACAATGTCTTCACTCATACTAGTAAAGAATTCCCAGTGTGTGCCTCCCCAGTAAAGCCTTGCCTACAGTTAGATGCTCAGGTTACTTTAAAAAATCAGTTGAATTAAACTTAAAAAGATGAAGATAACCCAGTCCCACTGTACAAGAGATTTCAATGTAATGTGTAAATAGTTCAGAAAATAGCCACTGACCTGGTGTTCAGACAGGCTGGACAGGGACCTAAACAACCTGGTTAAAGAGTAATGAGCAATTTTATTAGTCCAAAGCCTTATCCTCGAGTGTAATTTCTGCTGTGGCTTAGCCCTAGAAACAGGAATGGCATTCTAGATTATGAGTTTGGGGAACTGAGAGTACAGCTTTGGATGAGAAAACATTGTTATATAAGGGAATTGATGAAGAGAACAGTAATTTGGATAATAGTTACCGGTCATCACATGCTCACTGTGTGCTAAGCGATATAGACCACTCTCCATCTATTATTTCATTTAATTTTTACAACAACAGAGCAAAATGAGTATTATTATCTGGACTTTGTAGTTTAGGAAACTGATGTTTAAAGAAAATTTAAGTAATATCCCTCTTCTCCCTCTCCCCTACCCACAACCACCAAAAATAAAAAATAAAAGGTTCGAGTGAGGTTGAAGGCTCTGATTTTGGACCACTGAGCATCCCACCTCGCCCTCTCAATGTAATGCTAAAGGGATTTCAGTGACAGGACTCTCCCTCCTGACCACGTGAGTGGCCATCAGATTTGTTCTCTCAGATCCTAGGATCTTGTCCCTAAAGTCATAGGGACAACAGTGAGGGGGTGAGTCACCTGAAAGCAGTATCTTACAGAGACAGTCCATGAGTTCTGTGCTCTCAAATCCTCACGACTTCCCTGACTCCTTCTTTAAGCTGGGTGGGCAGCTCCTTATTTCTTCCTCCAATATTGTTAGCCACATAGTACCCTTCCAACAAGCACTTCGTTCTTTACCAAACTGGATTGCTGTTGTGTACAAGTAAACAACCACAGCTAATAACGTGGCACCAGCGAGTACAATGAAAGCAATGTGGTTATCACACTGAGATGGGGCACAGAGAGGTGGGGTTCCTATCTGTCATCTGAGAGGGTTGGGAACCAGTCCATGTTAGCACTGAGAGTTACTTCTAAATTCACAGGATGAATTAAAGCTACAGAACACAGGCTGAAACCTTGCAATTCCCATCCCCAGGCATAGAAAACCAACAACACACAATGGGTTTTCTGTGAGTGTTGAAAATGCTTCTTATCTCCTTGAAGATGACTGATGGAAAACCAAACCCCAAAGACTGGTACTTTTGTTCACTGAATCCAAACACCAGTTAAATCCACAACCTTGCAGATCTCTTATTTGAAAATTTGAGTTGTGATCAGGAAGGAGCAGAATTCTCATGACATCCAGAGGAAAGGGAGAACATGGAGAAGCCCAAACTTCACGCTACTCAATTCTCAACAGAAAACAATGAAGCAGACCTTATTTTACACCTATTCTACAGACAAGAAAAACTGACAGGTTTCATGCTGTAAGTGGCAGAGCCAGAATTCAAACCAGAAAGTGTGACCCAGAGCCCAAGCTTTTAACCAGGATTCAGCAAACCCTTTCTGGAAGTCTCTGCCAGAAGGACTCAACTCTGCCATTGTAGTACAAAAGCAGCTACAGATGATATCTAAACAAATTGGCATGAGAGGATCCAATAAAATTTAATTTATGGACACTGAAGTTTGACTTTTATAAAATTTTCACATATCACTAAATATCATTCTTTTGGTTTTTCAAAAATAATTTAAAAGTGTAAAAACCGTCCTTATCTCTCAAGCCATACAAAAGCAGATACTGCTGTAGTTTGCCAATTTTTGCTCTTAAGTTGCATCAGCAGAATTGAAACCTATCTTTGAAAATAGATTCATGATTCCTTGAAAACAGGTCCATGAAAGGCTTTTCCTAAGTAAAGACAGCATGTTTATTCTCTGACTTATGAGCAGTAGGACATCATGCTGTCACGCAATGGCAAAGCACATTTCTAAGTTCTCTGTGTAGGCCACATGGGTAGCTACACACAGGACAGAAAGATAAGTATTCATTTTTTTAAAAAAAAAAAAAAAGGATCACATGAGAATGAGGAGCTTGAGTATTTGGGAAAACCACCCATATTGCTGTGAGGCCAGCTGGAATGGAGCTTTCTGCCAAGGAACTAAAATACAAAGAACGAGGCATGTTTACTTTGCATCCCATAAATGATTTATGAGAACTTTAACATGACGACTGAGTGTACTTGTAAGCCTATTAGACATTTTACTTTTTGACCAGGGAAAAATTTATAAATGGAAGACTCCAATGTGTTAGCTCAGATTCCAGAGCCAAGGGCATGTGTACGCATTCTGCAAGACATTCTCCCTCTTCCCTACTGCCACTGGGAACCACGCACATTTCTCCATGGTCACTAAAATTCAGACATTACTATTAATAATATAAAGAAAGACTCAGCATCTACTGTGAATTCCATATCTGCTTTCAAGAAAGGAAGAGAAGGCAGGAAGGGGGGTAGATGCAGGTCAGAAGCAACTTTAGACTTGGTCACAGAGGTGAGATACACTCAACCAGCATGCAGGCAGGACCTTGTTGCCATAAGTGGCCAAGAGGGTTGAACGATGTAGGAAGCCTGCACAAAGCTACCATGCTTAGGCTTATCACAGGGTTGCAGGTGAAAAGATTGTATCCACTGTCCCCGATGACTCAGACCTCATGATTTAAGAAAAGAAATGGAACTGTGTCTAGAGAGGTCTGCCTTCCCTCAGCTCTACCCTATTTTTCTTTGGTTTCCAAGACAGTCTCTGTTTGTAAAGGAATTTTAAAGATACACCTTTATTGTTTTCTATTTGCTAATTTATATGAGGAATAGCAAAAAGGATTAGAAATAGGTGGAATTGGGACAAAGGGCATTGGTTGAGAAATGTGGAGTCCACAGAAATTATCAGGAGTGACTCATTTTGAAAGGTTTGACCACTAACTTTGTACCAGGCATTCAGATGGATGATGCAGAGACAACAGAGTTTTCAAAGACCTTATTTTCAGGAAGCTAGTCTAATAAAGCAGAGTAAAATATGTATAATAAAAGATGATGTTTTAACTCAAGGTTGGCAAGGAAACACTCTTTTAGCACTGTAAGGAAAAAAAAAGCATAGAATAGTGGGAAGGTGGTCTTGGGAAGATCTAACATTGTTTTTGTTTGTTGCCTTTTACATTTTATTATCTGAAGCCCAGAATAATTCAGGGGCCTCATCTGCCTTCCCTCCTCCAGCCTAAAGACCCACACCCCTATCCCACCCCTTGAAGGGCAACAGAAAATTATTGTCATTTTCATCAAAAACTGGATACAAAAGGAAGTGAGAGTTTAGGAGAGAACAGTGTTGGCATCTATGGTCCTTGGGTCAAAGCAAGCCACTGCCTGGTTTCCAATGGCCCACAAGCTAAGAAAGATCTTTCCATTTTCAAATGGTTAGAAAAAATATGGAAAGAACAGCAACATTTTGTGATGTATAATAATGAGATGAAATTCACATGTCGTTGTCCACAGATAAAGTGGTGGTGGGGCACAGACACTCCCACTCGTTCATGTGTCATTGGCGGCTGCTGTGGCTCTGCAACGCAGAGTCCCGTAGGTCAGCAGAGACAACGTGGCCCAAAGATTAACATATTTATTCTCTGGCACTTCACAGAAAAAGTTTTCTGACCCCCGGGTAAGAAAATAAACAAGATAAAAAGGCAAAGGAGGCCGGGGGCAGTGGCTCACGCCTGTAATCCTAGCACTCTGGGAGGCTAAGGCAGGACGATCGCTTGAACTCAGGAGTTCGAGACCAGCCTGAGCAAGAGCGAGACCCCCGTCTCTACCAAAAATAGAAAAATTAGCTGGGTGTGGTGCTGCATGCCTGTAGTCCCAGCTACTAGGGAGGCTGAGGCAGGAGGATCGCTTGAGCCCAGGAGTTCAAGGTTGCAGTGAGCTGTGATGGCATCACTGCACTCTAGCATGGGCGGTAGAGCAAGACTCTGCCTCAAAAAAAAAAAAGACTCAGGAGAAGAGGAAAGAGGGGGCATGAGGATGAGGGGTCAGTCCAGGTGACATTTTTGTTTCTTATTGTGGGAATACACATAAGGACACCTGAAGAGCCTAGAATTAATGCCTGTGTCCTCAGAGAGATCAGGACTGGATGAGTGGACCAGGAAATCCACTGATGAGTTTCTCTACGGAGAGCATTATATTTTTTAAAACAAAATTAAAGGACAGATGGAACATTCTTTGGAATTCTATGCATGTGCTGGGGCAGCTGACAGGAAGCCTACATTGTTATAGCTTAAACTGCCCCTGCAAAGTGCAGTAAATCTGTATGTGTTTAGGAGGAAGGAGTGGGTATGTAGACAGATGCAGATTGCAAATCCATTTTTGAAAGGTTCTTTAGTGGGACTGGACTGATGTAGAAGACAGAGGCTTAGTTTTTTATTTTACATACTTCTGTAGTATTTAAAATACAGTCACGCTGCAGAACAATGTTTTGGTCAACAATGGACTATGTATATGATGGTGGTCCCATAAGGTTATAATGGAACTGAAAAATTCCTATCACCTAGTGACGCTGTAGCCATCATAATGTTGTAGCACCACACGTTACCGTTTCTGTGTTCAGATCTGTTGGGATACACCAATACTTACCCTGTGTTCCCACTGCCTGCAGTGTGCACTAGAGTCACATGCTGCACAGGTTTGTAGCCTAGGTGTGCAGTAGGCCACACCACCCAGGTTTGTGTGAGTACGCTCTGTGATGTTTGCACAACGACAAAGTCACCTAACAAGACATTTCTCAGAATGTATCCCCACTGTTAAGCAACACATGACTGTACTGTAACAAGTAATTTAACAAAGCAATAAAAATGGAAGATTAAAAAGAAAGAAAAAATATGCACCATTAAAGAATTATAAACACGAGTTTTGTATACTGAAAGATGACTAAAATCCCATGGAAAAGAGAAGTGGAGAGGCAAAGCAGGAAATGCTTTAGAAGGACATGACATTTGCAATAAGCCTTTGTGGATCAATAAGCTCTGACAAGGTGAAGAGGGCATCCATCCTATGCCAAAGAAATGAACAAAGCCACAGGGTGGGACGGCTCCTACCATGGTGAAGAAAAGATCTGCCCAGATGGCCTTCAGGCTTTTTGATTTTGGAAATGTGTTTGCACGGCTGAATTAGTTGTACGGACACAGACACACTTCACAAAGCAGCAGCTGTAAAGGGATGTTTACCTACTTGCCAGCAGACATTGTAGTAGCTCATAAGAGAAATAACAAGAGACGAAAGGGAAGAATATTTCTATCAATGCTACTAGAAATGCTGAAGAGACTGTACCATCGTGAAGAATTCCAGCCACAGCCAAGAGTAGGTCAATCCAGCAACTTCAATTTCCAAATTAATCATCAGCCATGTGTTTTTCTGATACAAATGAAATTGAGTAAAGCCAGCTTCCAGGTTTAACAGATGGTTATTTTGCCTTCCTGCCCACATAGTCTACCAGTGCTTCTCACTCGTATAATAAAATACTGCTTCTTAGACCCCTCTCCAAAGCTATTGAATCAGTATCTCCACATGTGGAGACCAAAAGTCTGTATTTTTATTAAGTTTCCAGGTGATATTTATGGACCAAAGTTTGAGAACCTCAATTCTAGAATGTCTACAGCTTAATTTTATAACGTCTATGCTAATGATCCTACCAATGGCAAGTTGGGGCTTTTGGAGATGTTGCTTCTAACTTGACCTTTCCAATCAATAGTCATGTCAAATTAAGGAATTTAAGGTCACATTCCTTCTGGCTCATCTGTGCTCCACTGGGAACTGCTTGGACTTACAATCAATAATGTTTCCTTTCCTTCCCAAACCCTACTCCTACAGTTTCTGAGAGAAGTACGTGGAATGACACACATAAAGCTTTCAGCACAGGGCCTTATACTTGGGAGATACCAATAAATCCTGGTTAGTTCCATCCATGTGATTCATCTCTTAAATCTCTTGGGTAGTTTGTCTTGAGGATTCGCAAAGGAAAGGTGAGGAATTACTTCAGGTCCCTAAAGTGCAGCAGCAATGATCCCAGTGATCCCAGCCTGGTGGGTACTTTTCCTCTAGTCAATGGCTAGAGACAGTGCACTCTTAGCGGTACTGACAATTGGTGGCACCTGGCCCACTTCTAGGCTGTCAATCTTGAGCTACTCTCTTGAGCAGTTTTCAACATTGGGCCACCTGTGTAATACTTGATTCCAGTACACTCTGACCCTGACGTTGACCCAAAGCCACGGGGGTTGGAACGGGGATGTGAGAGCCTGAAGCCTGCCTTCCTCAGCTCCTCCGCACTCTCCAGATGCATCCCGCCTCCTGGGGGGCCCAGTTTGGAATCCATCCTTTAAGTCTTAGAGTGTGTTGGAATCTAAGAGATGGAAGAAATGTGGTGTGAATGTTATACAAGCCCAGATTCCTGATCACTGCAGAGAGAGCAAAGCCCCACAATGAAGAAAAAATAACTTGTAACTGCATTGCTCTCATTATAAAATTTATATTTTTAAAATAAAACTAACCTACCCATATTAGTGACAACTTTGAGAAAAGCTCCCTCTAATCCCATTGCCCTAATACAACTGCCGTTAATTACTTGGGACATTTGGAAAGGGGACAAATGGCAAGAGAGCATGTGTAGAATTATACGAAGTTGAATAAAACTCCTGAGCATAATAGTATATGAGAGTTACCCCACAGATGAAAGGGCTGTCTTACAGACACTCATTTGTAGAATGTGAAGGACCTGGAGCTTTCTCCCAAACCATAAGGACCTCAAGGTCTCAGGCTACCCCTCCAGGTGTGGCCAGGGTTCTGAGGGAAGGGCAGAGGGGTAAGAAAAGAGATGGGGAGAAGGAGAAGAGGGAGGAAGACAGAGAGCCCAGAGAGAGAAGAGAACTTCAGGATGCCTATTAGGGGTAGACTCTGCCTGGGTTCCCGGACTCTGGACTTGGTGCCAAATGTTTAGGATAAAACCCAAATTACTGAAGGTGTATGAGGAAGCTCCTATTAACCGCTCCAGACTCATCCCTTCCCTAACCCCTAACCCACCGTCACCATTCTCCCCAGACATTCAGCAATTATTCATTGAACATCTGCTATGTGTCACACTAAAAAGCCTATGTGCCCAGTACCAAGGAGTCACTGGTCACCAAAATGTCCACCCAGGAATAACCAACTCCCTCTGACTCCCTGAAGGCTCATTCTGTCACGCTCTTCCCTCTGCCTGGACACTTCTTTTCCCCTCTTCTGACCAGCTCCAGCTCTTCCTCTAGACAGGGGCCCAAATGCTGCTCCCTTAAGAAGACTTTCCCTGACAGCCCTGCCCTCCCTGACCAAGTCGGCTGCTTCCTCCACGTGCTCCCATGCAGCAAACCTCCCTCTTCCAGCCTTTGTCACACTTCACACGATCACTGGACTCATTACCTGTCATCGTGGCTAGAATAGGACCAGTGGGAGAAGTGAAGTTGTGTCTATGATCCAGCCTTTGTCAGTGGGTGTGAACTGAGGGAATTGTGCCCTACAGAAAATGGGTGACTATTTCTCCGTCCTCGTATGGATGGCAGGTAGCTAGTATCATTCTAGACATTCAGGAAAGACGTCCAGACATATTAACACTATGGATGCCTTGGGCTTTAGGGTTCAATTCTCTTAGGGAACCCCGTGGGGAGAAGCCAGCTATCCACCCAAGCGGTGTGTGGCACAAAGTAGCTCTCAGTAAATGTTTGCTTAATTCAACTAAATAATTAAGGTCTCCAGGTTTGGAGGGGAGGGAAAGGAGTCCTCGGTAGCATGTACATAAGATCAGCATGAATAACATCACCAACTTACAGGAGTAAAACATGACGGGAAAATGAGAGCCAAGTTTTAGATGCCGGATAGCCTAAATGAGCTGCAATTCTTTCAGCACCAAAGATGTATTGTTCCTGTAGATTCCAAGACTGGGTGACTTCTCACCTTGCCTTCTTACACTGTCAGCTGTTACTCACTGGGTGCTTTCATTACTTTCCCTTGCAGATGCCCCTGTTTCTAATTAGAGCCGGGGGCCTGGCCCCTGGAGAGCTGATAACAATTTTGCCCTTAGCCACACCTTATTGGCTAACTGGAAAAGGCAGGTTCATGGCGTCTGCATGGAAGGTATATTATTAGAAGTGAGTCTGTGAAGCAAACTCTCCGTGACTCTAATCTTCAGAATGCTGACTCCTGAGGTCAGTAATTGGTCACCACAGAATTCGCCAGAGCAGCAGGCCTAAGCCTGTCTTCAGACCTCTTTGAAATGCAGTTCCTGAGGTCAGGGAAATAATTGCTTCATTTGAAGGGGGTGGAAAGAGATGAGGGGAGAAGAAACAACCTTCATTATTTCTCCGGTTTATCAATGCACCATGTTCTCAATATCCCAGTCTAATTAAAATAACACAGGCTGCTTGAGAAACTCAATCATTTCCACGGTGATTCTTGTCAGTTTGCTCCTCCTGCCAGCTCAGAGACGCCTAATGGCAGATAAGCCCAGAGCCTGAGACCCCCGCGCTAAGTCATTAATTCAACAACCAGGGTGCCATGATGCTCATTAAAGTTCTTTGCCCCTGCTATATGAAAACTCTTAATTAACAGGGAGGATATTTTAATGTCAATGCTTTGCAACTTTCCAAAGAAAAATGCCAATGTAATCAACTTGAACTCTTGAGCCCCACTGCTAAGGCGAATCCACCCTTCTTCTCAACCCCGAGGGGCTAACTCTGGACTCAGTTCACATTCCAGATACTGGGGGGCTGCTGGGGATGGGGGGAATATGCATGCCTGGTATCTGCTGTCAGGGAAGGGCTTGAAAATTGACTCACTCAGAGGATTCCTCTGAAGTTCAGCCATTGTATTGCGACCCTGGTAATCTGAGAAAAGTTCCAGTCAAGATCCTGAGATCTATTTTTTGTGTTCAAGTGCCAAAAAAAAGACAAGAAGAAAAAAGGAGTGTTGCTCCTCTTTCAACCAACTCTGCATAGCTCCTGTGGGCCAGACTTCATTTAGCCTCTCCGAAAAAGAAAAGGAAAAAATAAGTACAAAAGAGATGTGAAAGGAATAAACCAAAATCCACACATTAGGCAAAAAAAGCATAGGGGAAAAGTTGTTTTTTTGGGTTTGTTTTGTTTTGTTTTAAGACTCAATCCTGCAATTGCACTGGCAGTATCGAGTTCCCTGGACCCGCCTAAGGCACACACCCTGCAGGAGACCCTGGCCTGTACCCAGCTGGCTGGGTGTACATCGCAGAAGACTCACTGCGGAGGCAAAGGGCAATGGCTGGCCTGGTCACCACAGGGACCCACAGCATGGATCTGTAATCCACGGTTATGTTCCCAGATTGTCACTCTCAGAGCCAGAGCTGAGTGCCTCATGTGACACCGGGTCCTTTGAGTTCCTGCTGCTCTTCCCTGTCTGACCAAGAACCTGCCAGCCCAGCCACTGACATGGCTTTTGTGACCTGCCCTGTTGGTGAACCATTAGGCCTGGCACGGCATAAGATCTCACCTGCTTTTAGCAGCAGCCAGCATGCCTAAGTGGTGAAGAAATAATTTAGAGATAGCATGAAAGACAGGGTAGTGGATTTAAACCAACACTATTCGAAATAAAATATTTTAAAACAAATTGTCATTTCTCTCCCTCTGCCCTAAGAGGCCAATGTTATAAATGTTATTATATTAAGTTAATTTTAAAGATCGTTTGCATTTTTCCTCTTCTGTTCACCTTAATTGCAAGACAGATGGGAATGTCCCTCTTGTTCCTCAGGCCACAGCAGAAAAGTATTAGAAAGAAATATATCAAAGCTCAGAGGCTGGAATTTTAAAAATGAGATTCAGATGTGTCTATAAATCTGACAGTGAGATGCAAGGAGACCCTTGAAGGCGGTGTGGGCAAAACATGCCTGGAATTTGATCTGTGACCTCACCTGGCCATTTGCTTCATTAAATCTGCTGCTTTGGGGCACACATGGGTCTGGGGTCATCTGGGATGTTTTCATCCCATTTACAATATGCAATATTGTTTGCTCACCTTGGGGCCTGTCAAGCCTCCTGCCTGCTGCTCAAGTGGCCCTGATTCAGCCAAACTGCAGAGGCAGGAAACAGAGCTTGGTGGGTCACTGGTTTGATCTACAGAGACAAATCCCTTGTTGTGACTTCTTTCAGGGTCAGGAGATCGTGGGGGGCGGGGATGAGGCAGAGTCAGGAAAGGGCAGGCAATGAGTATTCACCAAGATGCTTCCAGCCTTGCCTCCCGCTCCTGCGTGCTACCTGCACATCCGCATACCTATCCCCCTCCTGCATCCTACCTGCACGTCCGCACACCTACCCAGAGAGAATTTGAAAAAGTGCCTAGATGTGAAGGACAGGGCAGTGCCATGAAAACAATAGCAGGGATTTTGGAGCAAGGTAATTCTAGGCTCAATGCCTGGGTCTGCCCTTCATGTGCCAAGTGAGCTTAGGCAAGTCATTTAGCCTTTCTGAGCCTTGGTTTTCTCATCTGTAAAATGGAAATAATAATATTCATGTGTCATATTTGCAATGAGGAATGAATACAATAACATACACAAAGTGCCTCGCACAATCCTTTGTTGATATATGTCAGATCCTTCTGCTTTCCTCCTTCATGTTATTAATATAACATTATAATATCTACTACAGAAGCGTGGACTATGGGGCAAGTAAAGGGAACACCTGGGAAATAGAATTCTGTTCTCTTAGCAATGGGAGGCGATAGAGCCAGGGGGCAGGGGAAGATGATGAAATCAAGGCTCTTTGGCCTGAGAACCACTAGCAGTGAGAACGGAGACTTAGGGTGAGAAAGTGGACTGATGTGGCACTGGCCCATTTACTTCAGAAATCATTAAATCCCTTTTCACAACCCGATCTCCCAGTCGAGCAACTAAGATGATCACGACCTGTTGGGTTTCTTTTCCAAAAAGCCTGACCAGTCATGGAAGTATCTCATGGGAGGTTCCTTAAGGATGACCTCGCTTAGCAGGTACACTGCTTAATAGTCGATCCCACAGGCTCATCCTGTACCGCTCCCAGGAGTCCCCCTTCCTGTCTCCTAACTTGTCACTGTGTCCACAAAATCCAGCTCTCCTACCTTCTTTCTGGAGTGTGGACTTTCGCCTGAGGCCCCTCAAGAGAGAGGAGGGGCCCCCCAACCCCGTGTGTGGCCCAGCTCTCACGGCATCCCACGCCAAAGCACTTTCTCCCCGGGAGCATTGGCGTGAGGGGCTCCATTCCCGTGCTGCTCCCCCTCAGCCCGAGGACACCTGGTGACCACTGATTACACAAGTCCACTTCAGGATGTCCAGGGACAGTCACGTCCCCACACACCCACATGTGGGCCAGTTTGTTTTGATGGATTCTTTCTCCCGCACAGAGCGAGGGGCACACTCCGTAAACTCCCTGAAGTCTTCCCCATCTCGGGCCCGGTCTCCAGAACACAGCCACTCCAGAAGGAACCCACACGATTTCATGAGAAGAGACAACAGTTTGCGTCACACGCACGCACACGCAAATCCTCCCAAAGAAACCCAACTAAAACATACCGTATATGTTGCCTAAAGCAAAATAAACAAATAAAAGTAAAACCTCATTCTGGCTACTCCCCGGTTTTCCCCAGCAGTGGTTGCACGGGTGCTTGCTTCGTGAGCATTGCTTGTGTGTTCCCTCATTCCCCACGCAACCACTTGTGACAGGCACTGTTCTAGGAGCTGCGAGCACTCGCTGCCTGTCTTCATGAAGTTTAAAATGAATAGTCCATTGTGATCCTTTCCCAAAATTAAATACGCACACACACAGAGACACACATGCATACATACCTTAAAAAAAAAAAAAAAAGCAAGCCTGACTCAAAGGCTTGAATTCAAGTCTCTCTCAGGTAAAATAGAACATTTCTAACATTTAAAATAATTGTTTTTTCATTTCTGCACATTCAGGCTTAAATAACCACGTGGGACTACATACCGGGTACAGATTACTTTAACAAGAATTTGCTGATTCTAGTAACACTGCTTCCTCTTCTAGATATCCACAGACCTCCCCTCTACTGATGCATCGCATTCTCAGCCAGGAGGTACTTTCGCAGGGTCTACTTTCTAAAGGACTTGGGAAATAAAAATTTCTAATCTTCCAGCCCATCTCCTTATCTCCACGGAATATCCCCATCTGGATATTTAAATTTTTATGGAGCAATTACAATTTCTACTATAATGCTTTCTGCTGTCCGAGGTTTGCACACCCCTTCACCAGTGAATACTCCTCAGGATGTAGGCATGACATTTCGCCCAGTCCTTCCTTGGTGACCGTCCCCGTTCTCAGATCCACCTACTCGGAAATGAGCACACGGAAAGCTGGTATCTTCGCAGATGAAGACCCGGAGGCTCACTGGGTAACAGCAGCCAGCTGGTCAACGGCAGGGCCCGACGTTGGCCTCAGGGTTGCAACTTCAGAGCCAAAACCCGGAGGAGAGCCTCTCTGTGACCGAGGGGCAGGAGCCAGGCAGGAGAGCCTCACTAGATTTTGAGATCCTCGCCTCGCCTTTGCACCCCCACACCTTGGCGCGCGGGGCGGGGCAAGATGACTTCCTCGGCAAAGAGTGCGCCCCAACAGCGACTCCTCAAGTTCCGGGACTGCGGTGGGACCGGCAGGTGGGCTGTTTTCCTTCCCCTCCCTTTCGCTCCGTTACATAGAACATAGAAGACTTTTCCCGCGCAGCGCTCCAGTGATTCAGCGGTCACAGGAGGTGGGGGTAGGCGACAGGTCTTGATGACCTTCTTCAACAGGCCTCCGCTAAACTACTTTATCTCTCGTTTGAAGGAGAAAAATGAAGAGGGAAAAAAGCTTTGTTCAGAATCTAAAGTCCCCAATCTTTATAAGCTTTATCAATAGGGCAGAATCAGGGAGGGAAAATCCCCAAAAGGAAGTATTTAAAAGTGCCCTCCCCCACCTGATTGTGCAGTACATTCTGAAAAACTGTACTTTGTCGCAGAACCGCCACCTCCACGCAGGGTCCCACACTGCCTGCCTGCGTCCCATGTACTGTGTCTCCTTTGTGGGATCCCCAATGCCGTGTGTCAGGGAGCCAGAGCGAAGTTCAGCAAAAGCCACACGCGGATTTAGGCTCTTCGGGTCTGGACCTTCTCTCCTCGGCCGCCTTTCACGGGCAGGCCTTTGGACTGCTGTCATGTTTAGGTTTTTAGAAGCTTTTTCAAGATGTGTCAGGATTTTTCTTGGGTTTCCTTTTCAAATAAATCCTCCAGCCTTGACTCCTCTGTGTCTGAGTCGGCTCAGCTAAAAGCATATTCATTTCTGTGGGAATGTTAGAACAAAGGAGAGGGGGGTGGATGTTTCTTTCTGCCCACAGCTGTCTCTAATCTTAGCAAGCCACATCTCCAAAGCCAATAGATCATCATTCAGTTGGTGGATCCAGGGCGTCCCTGCTGATAACATTGCAGATCTTTCGGCTGGCAGGAGTAGCAAGCTCTGGCAGAAGTAGCAAGCTCTCGCCTGATCGCCGGGGTTTGGTACCATTACAAACAACCTTTTAGATGAGCATTTTAAATGAAAATAAACTGAAATAGAATCTTTCAGTAGATTTAAAAAAAAAAAAAACAAAAGAAACGTGTTTCCATCTCTTCTTGCCACCATGGTTCAGGAGTAGGACTTTGTAGGTTCCTTGCCTGAAGTACTACTAGTTCTCCTGGTGAACCTTGAAGCAAAGTCATGCAGTTCAAAACAAATTCTGCAAAGACCTTGCATACGTTAAGTGCTAAAGTATAAATTATTTGGAAATAATAACTGATTATAGATGCACAACATTATCCGACTTGACTGGCACAATGATATTTGATGATATGATACACCCCTATTTTTGGAAATACAAATCCACTCAGACATACTAATTTTTTCACAAGCTTTTTCTCTGTCCACAACAGTTGATAAGGCACATGCTGTTCACTTATAAGAGCTGACTCAAGGCATGGTTTGGAAACAAAGGAGGAAGTGGGTGTCCCATAAAGAAGGTAACAGGTTCCGCACTATCATAATCTGTCAGGAAGACAATGCAATTGTCGAAAGCCCCCCAGGTGACCAGCATGTGCCCACCCAGCTTCCCCAGCAGCTCTTCCCTCTTGCCCTGTGTAAAAAGTACAAAAGTGAAAATATCCATTGCCCCCAAAACAACCAAACACCACGAGGTTGTTGAGGCATCTGTCACTTAAAGCTGACCCTTGAAATGATCATTTATCTAATCATAATGCATTTACTGAGAAGGGCTGCAAAAAGCCCCTAGCACACCCCCGTTAAAGAATGTAATATAACAGATACATCCTAGTATAACTGGGCAGTAATTATTCTGGTTCTACATGAGCTACCAAACTTAAAAATATATTTACTATTTAAGTTTTAGTAATCACAGCTTATATTTATAAAGCTAGTTACAAAGCTTTTATTAATACTGAGAATATGTAGAACTCTTTCTTCTTTTCACTAGCACTTTTAAGTTTTTTTCCCTTATGTGTATCCTTTGTCATTTAACCAAATTTGCATCTAAAACTATTAAATAAGGAAGAGTGCAATATTCTACTCACACTACTTTCTTATCCTATCCCTAAACATAATAAACATAAATGGCCTAGATTTTTAAAAAATAATCTAGAATCTGAATATAAAATAAATCATCCATTGCTTAATGGATTTCATTTAAAGAACTTACAAATAGATTTATTCTGCCTCCCATCCTCCCCTTACCCCAGATAGGAAAAATAAAAGCAAATAATTTTTGTTTGAAATAAAATCCTGATCTTTGTTGCATTTATGGCTGGTAAAAGTACAACACAGTCAGCAGAACCCCCTGGGTGTGAACCATTGAATTTAAGTCAAGTAATCAGGTTTGCAGAAGTTTTCTCAAATTAGAAGCTTGACTTAGAACTTTTATTTCTGAAGAGCACTGCTTCCTGTTTTCATCTTAATTCTTAAGCTATCACCAGAAAAGAAGTTGGAAGAGTCTGTGGGAGAATTTCCACTCTAAGCCAAACAGCACAGCTTTAGACTTGCCTCATTGTATGTGTGCTTAGAGCTGCATAACCAGGATGGAAGCATGGGATCCACTCATGAGTTTGTCATTGAGAGGAAAACTGGTTCCATATGTTCATGCACACACACCTCATTTTGTGTCTGGCCTTCAGACAAGCAACATCACATAGCGATGTCAAGGAAGCAGGGAAACAGCAATCTGTTTTTGCTTAAACCTACTTGCAAGAAAAAATACATTTAGATGACTTATTCAGAAGGTGTTTTAACTTTATGCCAAATGGCCAACAGAACTTTTGTGAAATGAGCCAACTTGTTACTTTTTTAAAAATATGGTCTATTAATATTTTCAATTATAAGATTTGTTTTGATCAAGTGTTCAAATAAATCTCCAAAGGGTTTCCCTTTTTTCCTCTACCTTAAAAAAATATGTGTTTAAGAAAAGTGTAAGAATTAATTTGAATTCACTATTGACTTTCAGAAATAAGAGGACAGGGGTGATGTGCGGGGGCTGAGACTGAATACCACTAGAACAGAAATAGAAAGGGATTCTGATAAAAATACTGAAAGTCACAAAGTAATTTGGGGTGAGGGCTGTTTCTCACACACACACACACACACACACACACACACACACACACACACACCGCTGTTTAGCAAACCTGTCACCAAGGGATTTCTCCATGACATTCTCATCCTCACAGCTCTCAGCCTGGGCCAATTTATATGAATTGACCTTATTTCATCTATTTTAAGCCTATTTATCTGGTGTTCACAGGTTCTCAAAGATTTTGCCAATTTGTCCATGAAATATACGAGTCAGTTGCCCTGTAGTGGTTCCCCAGCCCAGCACGCTGCGCCCACTGGCATCTTGGAGGGCACTGAGAACCTTCGCTTTCAATCCACCCCAGAGCACCCCAGCCCTGCCAGGAGTGCCGGGGCCAGGAGTGTTAGCATGAGCTACTGGGGAGGGCTAGGGACACCCCACACCTCAATGGTTGTTCCTGAATTTAGGTCTTCAGGCTCTCACTTTTTCCAAGTTTTTCTACGGCCCTGTTACCTGGAGAAGGATACAGCGTTCAAAAGAGCCAGGCTGCACATGTACTTAAGCCACTCTTACACCCTAAATGACCAGTGGCAGAGTCAGCAATAGGCCAAAACATGCTCAGGAGTAAAGGTGTTTTTATTCCTCAGATTCCGACCCTGTTAGTGGAGTTGGAAACGCAGCTGATGGTTCAGCGGGAAGAGGCAGCCGTTGTCCGGTGTCCTGCGTCCTAAATCGCCTACCCTGGTAATGAACCCCTCACATCTGCATGGACGCGATTCCCCTCCTCCAGTAGAACCGGAGTGCGTGAAAGCTGAAATAAGAACCACACCCTGACTTTAGGAATGCAACATCCTCTTTCGAAATGTTTCCAAAACAAGGGAGCAATGACAGCTATTAATCTAAGAACACAGACCCAACAATTCTCTCCAAGAAGGCAAAATAACAATTTTGAGCCCAGCAATAATGCATGACAAGTTAAATTGATTTATGAAAATACGTTGTATTATACACATAAAAAAAAATAGTTCTTAAAGATGAAGTAAACTGAGTTACTTTCAAGCAGCTTACTTTCAGCCACGTGTATAGGAAAATTGCCATGGATTCACATTTTATATTAAAATAGAATTTAATTATAATTAAATATATAATACATTAAATTAAGGCTAGTATTAATAAGTTAATTAATATATTATTGCTAATATTTTAGTTGTGTTAAAAATGTTCTCAAAAGCCTAATATTGATTCGTCTCACTCCTGATTTCCACCTATGGCTTTACTAAACACCAAATACTAAGACGGCGATATAAAATTAAAGCATCCTAATTAGAACCCACAAAATAAATGTTCCACATGGCCACATTGATTCTTTTTATATATAAATCTAATTTAATTTTGGATGTTGTGTTTTAATTGTAGATTTCCTATTACAAAATTTTAATTAATAGGATACTGATAAAACTTTTTCTTCTCGGCTCTAGATTGATTTCATAACTAAAAGGGGAGCTGAGGGACGAATCCTGGGTTTAAATTGTGAGGAAATGCAGAAAGTGAAGGGGACGGTGGAGTGGGGGAACATCACTAGCTGTGTGACTTTAGACCAGTTACCAAACTTCTCTGTTACTCAGTTTCCTCATCTGTAAAGTGGGAATAATAATGGCATCTGTCTCAGAAGATTTTTGTAAGGATTTAACAAATTAATATATGTAAAGTTCTTGGAACAGAAAGCACATAGTAAGCACAGAGTAAATACTAGTTACTTTTTTAATTTAACAAAATTTTCAACCACTTACTGGACTTTTCTGTTTGGCTGTGCCTCAAAGTCAACACAAGTGAGACAGAATTGTTCGTGTTCCCTTCAGGGCAGCCCCCTCTCCCCAGTTCCTTGGAAATACGACCCAGGGCAGTGCCTCTGCTGTTCCAACCCACGGGAGCATTGCCAGCACATTCGATTCCCTCTGCTCCCCACCCACCCCTATCCAAGCTGTCACCAAAGCCTCTTGATTCTTCCTGCAAAACGGGCCACCTTTATCACTTCCTCTCCATCCCAGGGCCACCTGCCAAAGGAGACCCTTGTTACTTCTAACCTGAGCATCTCCACAGCCTTCTGGGGTGTATCCCACCCCCAAGAATGTCTTCTGGTTTCTCAAAACAATGTCAGCAACATCTTTTTAAACACTGCTGCCACGGGGTCACCTTCTGTCTTGAGCCTGGCATCAGGACCCTCCACAGTCTGTCACCAAACTACCTTGCCACCGTAACTCTCACCATTCCTCCGAGCCAGTCCACTCGGATGGGCTTCTCCTGGACCCCTGGGCTTCCTGGAGTTTCAGCTGCAAGAAGCAGAGCCTCAGTGAGGGCGACCTGGACGACCCTGCACAGAGGGGCACCTCTGTGTGGGTAACGTCCCCTGTTCTGTGCGCAGGAAAGTGAATCTCAGTGGCAATGCTCTGTGCCTTGCAGCGAGGCTCGCCAGAGAAAATTACAATACTGGGGATGCACTTACACTGAAAAATCAATTGTTGTTTGTCTGAAATACAAATTTAACTGGGTGTCCTGTTTTAGTTTGTTGTTTGGTGGTGGTGATTTTGTCTTGTTTTTTTGTGTTTGCAAAATCTGGTGAGCCCACTGCAGAGACCACCAGGAGGACGTGGAGCGTCTCTGGTTTACAATGACATCTTCAGTGTCCCAGCAAAAGAGATCACACTGTCCAGTGTGCATGTGCGCAGCAGGGCCTGGCTAGGAAGATATGTGACAACTGACACTGTTCTCAAGTGTCGGGGACACCGCAGGGAGCAGTGGAGACTGTTATAAACTGACGTGCACTGCACCTACTCCATCTGCAGCAAGTAGCTGCTACTCACCTTCACCCAGTGCTGCCATCAGGGATGTGGCAGAAATATTCAAAAACTTCCCAAATGTTGGGGGCCTTTGTATTTGAAAACTTTTGCAATTAAAATGTTGGCAACTAATTTAATAATAAAACTTTATTTTGACAACCCTGTGTGGATGGATAAAAACAAAAAAAAGGGTGCTGGCCAACTGACCAACTGGCCTGCAGGCCACCAGCTGCTGCCTGTGTGAGGCAGTGGCACTGGAGGTCAGTCCTCCACCGGGGAAAGGTGTCCCCTCCCCAGCCCCAGCCTGCCATAACAGTGGCTCGGCCACAATTCTGCTCCTGACTGACGGATTGTCTCGGTGCGTCTCGATTGGAACTCTCCGAAAGAGCAGATCTGACTGGGTGGGCCAGTCGCCTCCCAGCACACAGCAGTCTTTACAATCAGGCTCCCCTCGGTCACTGGCCAGCCCAGAGAAGGGTGCTCTCTGAACCCACCCACCGTGCCCTGGGGCACTGTGTCAGGGGCATTCCAAGCTCCAGACCCCTTGCATCTCTCCCGCTTCGTGAATTCCAGCCACCCCCGCCTGCTTTCCACCGTCTTCCGTCCCACCACAGAGCTCTCTGGGGTCATGCCTTCCTTGCCTTCCTCATCACCAAATTAACACCTTCACATTGGTCAGATCTCAGCTCCAGTGCCACTTACTCAGGAACTCCTTTCCTGGCCTCTTGGAAGGGGTCAAACGCCCCCACTGCAAGATCGTATAGCTCCCTGTAACCGAGTTCGTAGTCGGAACCTTTACTGGTGCTTGCAGGCACTGACCAGTCCAAACACAGGCCCTGTCAGGATGGACGCCGGGACAAGATCCTGGGGGCTTCCTGCTGGACCATTTAGCATAAACACAGGTGTGGGGACACAGTACTAGGGGTCCTGGAGACAGGGCTTGAGGGGTCCAGACACAGGGCAGGGGGCCCTCAGGGAGTCCATGGCAGCGGGTCTACTGTTGTGTAACACCCCTCCCCAAAACTTAATAACTTAAAACAGCAACGTATTCTTCCTCGCAATTTTGCAACCTGGCCTGGTTTCAGCTGGGTGGTTTTTCTGCTCCATGTGGTGCCTACAGGGGTAGGAACACCTAAGACGGCTTCTTCCGTCACAAGCCTGGCACCTTGGCTGGGACACTGAAGAGCTGAGACCTGGCTGGACGCCGCTCTCTCCATGTGGCCCCTTCCCAAGGCCAGGCCGGCTCCCTCACAGCATGGTGGTCTCTGCTAGTTGGGCTTTTCGTATGGCCGCTGGCTTCTAAAACGGTAGAAGCCGAAGCCACCAGTCTTTTTAAGACCGTGGCTCAGAAGTCTCAGTGTCCCTGCAGTACGTTCTCTTGGTCAAAGCAAGTCCCAAGGCCAGCGCTGATTCAAGGGAGGGGAAAGACCTCACCTCTCGAGGGGCAGAACTGCATTTGTATGTACAGAGGGGAGGAAAGGATGGCACTACCTGAGGGAATGACCTGCCACAATTAGTGTGGGCACATTTAAATATGTAACACCTGCTACAGCAGAGTGAGTGCGTATTGGCTGGATATCTGTTCCTTTAGGTCACTGTTGCAATTTTACATTTGTTTGTGATTTATTTGGTATGGTTGTCCGAGATGGCAGGAACCAAAACCACATTTTCTCACTGCTGTGTCTCTAGTGTCTACCGCAGTGCCTGTCCTGTTTCAGCATTTGATACGCATTTGTTGAATGAATGAATATCTCCTTCAAGAAGCAGCATTCACAATCTCACCAAAATGCTGACTGAAATGCTCCAACTTTTGTGTGGTGAAAATCCAAGAAAGGGTTTTTAAAGAGAAGTAACAGAAAGTTTAGACACAGAGTTCTCACTGGCAGAAGAACTAGTTTTGCTTGAAGGCACAAGAATGTGTATTTTGGCACCAGAGACCAGGTGTCTGTGGGAGGCACTGGGGTGGAGGAGAACTGAAATGAGAAAGAAAGACTTAATACAATGGTTTCTCACCCCCCCACCCCCCCCACCCCCCCGTTTTATGGATGTTCCTAGCACCCAGCACAGATTCCCTACAACTGATAAGATCATCAATAAGAGAAGCCACCCACCAAGACTTGGTGGGGCAACCTCCCAGGAAGACTCTCCTTGGGCAAGAATTAATACCTTCTTCCAGCTTGGAATGCTTAACGGGAGGTAAAGGTTGGATTTTGGAGGCAGCCTGGGGTAAAGAAAAGAACAGGGAATCAGAGAAACTGGATTTCCTTCCAGCTTTGCCATGCTCTAAGGAATAACCCTAAATAAGGCACCTCTCTTAGCACCAAACTACACCCCAAAATTTGTGGAGGGCTCAGCTAGCTTTAGGTCTCAACCATTCTTGACACGATTAAACCAAGCTCTGCCTTGTTACGGGATATGACAATCCCACCCTTCCAAGCTCTTCGTCCCTGTCAGTAATGCCCCATCTTCCTGCAGATCCAGATTGCCCCACCCGCTCATCTGCCACACCCACTCCCAGCACTGCAGTGTTTGCTTCCAGGACCTCCTACCTCCCGCCTCCGCCCACTGCCTGTCCTGGAACACAGATATAGCTTGTTCCTGCCATCCCTCATTCCAGACTCTCCTCACTTCACTGCTCCTGAGGACTCCCAACTTCCCTGACGTCTGATGGCAGCCCCTGGTGGTTGTCACCCAGGAGTCTAGGGAGATGCTGACCAAGCTCCCGTAGTTTGACTCCGAGGCCAGGCACTTACCTGGACTCCTTTCCAAGGCCAAAGGAGAGGCACCCTTACAAGATGACATATTTTTGTACGGTATTTTAACCACCATGGTTTTGACCCCTGTCATTTTTCACCCATTTCTCTCATATTGAATGATGTTGGAGTGTCTGTGGGTATTTTATGATCTACTGATAACAGGAAGTTGAGTTGAGGATACTTTTAGTTTGGGTTTAGCGGAACATGTGTATGTGGTTCACCTAAAGGTGCCCACATTGGTTGAAAGCAAATAGTGAGGTTTAGAAATTGTTGGGATTATACCAAAACATTTTGGGGGAAAAGAAAAAAAAGCATAACGCAAAGAAATGATGAATGTTTGAGATGATGGGCATACTAATTAGCCTGACCTGATCACTATGCATTGCATGTATCAAAATACCACTATGTACCCCATAAATACATGCAATTATTATGTGTCAATTAAACACAAATAAAATTAAACTAGATCTCCTAAAAATAAAACCAAACTAAAAACTCAAATGTATTCCTACATTTAAATCAAGTCTACATAATAATAAATAAAACAAAAAACAGCAATTTGGAAGAAAAAAGCATTAAGAAGAAAAGATAAACTTTGAATAAAGGTAATGAATAGGCTCTTAGATCATTTTATAATTTGATTAGTAATTTGTATCATATGGATACATTGGAAACAGTTTTAATTTCTTGCTGATACGGCACAAAACACTGACATCAACAAATTTAGCACAAAACTCATGATACACATTGTAATGAGGCCATTGACAATAAACTGTTTTATGAGTGTCGCAAATGAAGAGGATTTGAGATTAGTCAACACACAAGACAGCTCAAAGTCCTCCGAAATCTTACAACCCAGAAATGAAAGAAGATGGGTGGGGGTTTGTTCAACTTCAGCAACAACCCTAAATCTTTACATGACATTACCAATGGCAAGTCATCAGGCCGAAAGAAATTTTTTAAAACTATCAATTAAAAAAATGTTTTGACCCACCATGTCAAAGAAAAACTGAATTATCTTTCTATCATCATTATATAAAATGATATACAAAATCACTCTCATTTGAAGAGACTTTCAAAGAGTATATAGCTCCTCCCCAAAAAAATGTAGGAAAAAGTTTCATAGAGATACATCAGGCAATTACTTAAAACCTTATTTTTTTTTAGATTTGCTTTATTTATGGTATTTGAAAGCTTTTTAAATTTTATGATGGGTTCTAGTTTCCTTTCTCATTCAATGAAAATATTTTTTATTTCCAATTTTGTATTTATTACTTTATATGCCTTTTCTTAAAGGGGAAGCTCAAAATGTATAAGCATCAAGCCACATAAAACCTGGTCTGCCTTCCCAACAGCCAATGCCCCTTCTTCTCTCCTAAGAGAATACAAACTTACTCACAGATCCATTTTCTTCCATCTAATCCTGGATTTCAAGGGAGGTGGTTCCAGCTCCAGTCTTACGGGGTTCCATTCCTCTTGCTAGTGATTGCTTTAGGTGCACGCATGTCATGCAATTCCGGCAATGGATAGGGAAAAAAGTGAATTGGGGAATTTTGGGAAAGGTTTGCTTTTTTGCTTACAGATTGTTTTAAAAAGCTACCCAGGGTTGGATGCCCTATCTTTATCATCTGGACATTGTTGTATTTGGATGTTGTATTTGGATTGTATTTCTGGCACTGTAGCGGCCATCCTGTGACAATAAGGAGAGCCAGCCTCAGAACAAGCCAACCAGCAGAGAAAGAGCCCACCCAGGCCCTACATTTGGACTTCTGTGTGAAGACATGATATGTGTTTTCTCTTTATTAAAGCCAGTTGAGTTGAATTTTCTAGTACTTGGAGCTCAAATCTTCTCAGCTGATACACTGACTCTCACAGCTTTCCACTGCCTCCAACAAGTCTCCCTGGGTGATTGTTCTGCATAGTTCAAAAAGAGATGATCAAAGACTGATTTCACAAATCACATGGGTTGTTTACCACACAAAGAGAACTTTTTTCTTTTGTTCATAATGCTTAAAGAAGAGGAAGGACTGCACTAGATAGACATTATTGCATATCATTACTTTGTACACAGTGTACATTATATCCTGTACGGTATAAATATATAATGTATGGCATATAAATATATAGTGTAGAAATATACAGCGTATGGCATTATTGTGTACTATTAATGTGTTACATTAACCACATAGTGAGTTCCAATTTCATTAGAGTCCAATTATTAAAGTCTAGTTGCTCAATTAGAATGGAAGCAGGCCTCCATGGAATATGAAGTCTAATTAAAGTTTGAGGTTTTGCTTTATATAAGAGGTTCTTGGAAGAGCAGGCTTGATCAACACCATGAAGATCCGTGAGCACACGCGAGGCCCCTCGGCGCTGGAGGGTGGTGCTGGTGTTGGCTGGCGAGGCTCCGGAGATCAGCGCCAAGGCTGACAGGATGCGGCCCTGCCCCAGCTTGAGCTCTTGCTGTTTGGAGAAGCAGCTGACGGTGCAGCCCTGCCACAGCCTAAGCTCTCAAAGTGTTTGTCAAACTCTTAGGTTTATGTGTATTTTGGAGTCCAGTAGTTGAGGTCAATAACTCACATATGAGATCTGATAAGGTATCACATCACATTCCCAAGGGGAGGGGGGACTCCAAGTTCTCATCACAGCAAAACATATGCCGCTCATGTAGCAAACTATGTAAGTTTTTGGAATCATTTCAAAGTTCCATGACAGAAATTGTCTAGGTTCTCTGTAAGCTTGTCTCATCATACCCCCTTTACCATATTTTGCAGGACTCGCAGCCTCTAGTCTTAATGGGACACGCACTATGTGTACTTTTCCCCACATTTCTATGCCCAATCTCCTGTCTAATTTCCCTTCCCCATCCTCTGGGTGCTATATTCAACTCGAGCTGTAAGGCCCACAGGAAGCCTTCTCAGATTAATTCAGCTAACCCATCTCTCCCCTCCATACATTTCTGCAGCATTTATATTTCTTTATCATATAATGTGGTGTATAATATTGAATCATATGAAATGGTAGAAAATCATCCTGTTAGACTTGTTTCCTTAATTGTATTCCCATGCGAGTAGAGACCAATTCCTATATATCTTTTTTTAATTCCTATATATCTTTTCTGTCCCTAAAGATATAGTAAGAATTATACAAACACTTACCCAAATTCCACCATTTGAGAAATATTCTGAAATTAAAATTATTTACAGTATCATCAATATTTACCTATTACTTACATGTCAATCATGTATATAATATGGCTTCAAAAAGCCTCAGACGATGTTAAAGGGTGAGCCTACTCATGACCCAAAGACAGCTGTGCTACAAACCAATCGCAGCATCAGACTTTCAAACTGAATAAAAACTAAGAGCATTATTAGAGCGGAAGTGCGATTCTCTCCATTTATATATAAATATGCTTGAATGTTTCATGATGAATAACTATCACTACTTGCTTTAGAAGCCACTTAAAATGTTTTAAAAGTGACCACTTCTCATTGCTACATATTGGGACAACTGGCTACATTAGCACCGACACCTTCGGAAAGGAAGGCACATGCACACGTACTGCGCACAGGCCACGACTGCTTCCAGCTGGCACTGAGCCTTGAGCCATGGCTGAGAGACAGACTGCTCCCAACTTACGCTGGCTCAACTTACAATGTTTTAACTTTACAATGGTGTGAAAGCAATATGCATTTAGTAAAAACCATACCTCAGATTTTGAATTTCTATCTTCTGCTGGGCTATTGACGTTCAGTACAACACCATCACAATGGTGGGCAGTGGCAGCAGCTGCAGCTCCCAGCCAGCCCCCTGATCAGGAGGGTGAACAACCGATACTCCACAGTGAGAGGTGTTGCCGGATGATTCCGCACAAGTGCAGGCTAATGTACGTGTTCCAAGCATGTTTAAGGCAGCTGGGTGAAGCTACGATGCTTGGTAGGTGAGATATATTGAATGCATTGTCTACTCAGGATATTTTCAACTTACGATGGGTTTATCACTACATAACCCCATTGTTAAGTCAAGGAGCGTTTCTATAATGCATATATATTGTTTTTTATGTTGCTGAGATGTACTTTCACATTTGGCTTTACAGTGGTATACTTGCAAACATTTCTCCTGTTCATAGATTTCAGGCACGGAGGTTTCTCTCTTCTGAGCTCTGAGTCAGGAAATCCACTGTCTGTGGCTGGTGACCCACACCACAAGCCTTCCTCACCCACCACCCCACCTCATACTGTGCTTTTGTACATAGAGAGCCGCTCCACACCCCTTGAAACACTCAAGGAATCCTCACTGATACATGTCTATATATATTTATTCATTCATTAACAGTTATTTAGGAATACGGTGATAAATTGATGTGGTCCTTACTGTCATGGATTTTACAGTCTAGTTTAGCAAGCAAGAAGTATTAATTAATCACAAAAATAAATATATGTAGATATAACACTCACTTTGTAGTCAAACTGAAGGTGTGTCTTACCGCTTTACATTGCCACTGCCGTGAATCCTTATTTTGTGCAATGAACGCCCATGACGAAGATTCTGGAGGTACAGTGGAGTCCTGGGGAGAGAGGAGCAGATCCGACTGTGAAGACTCAATCCTCAAGAAAGCCAGTTGTCGGCTTCAATAAGTTTCTTCTCTTTTTTGTGCTACATGGACTGTAATCTGTATATGCCATCTCTTCGTGCTACATTGAGCTGTCCTCTTGCTAGGTTTAAAGGAGGTGCATTAATTAGAACAGGTTGCATTTCACTGTGGTAACAAATACTCCTAAAATGTCAGTAGCTGAAAAATAAAAACAAAGGTTTATGTCTCCCTCACGTGACATGTCCTTCGTCTGGAACGTGTCTTCTACTTTAGCATCTTCCATCAAGAACCCAACCCGAGGGAGACTTCTTATCTGACAGAAAAAGGGACGCTTGGAACACTTGCCGCCCCCTCTCACAGTGGATGGGCCAGAACTGGGCAGATGGCTCCACCCCGCCACAGAGAGGGACAGGAAACTCAGCCTTCTGTGTGCCTTGACGGAAAGAAGAGTCGGGTATGAGTGTGTTTCACAGAATCATAGTCACCTGAAAGAAAGGCTCGTGTCAGCCCAGAAGCAGCCACATCCTATTGGAAACACTGGTTTTCCTTGGATGACGTCTCCATTTAGATCCTGCCTTTCTTTATATTACCCATAGTAAAGATCCTTTTCAAGGCAGTCGATATTCATTTGAAAAACTAAAACCAAATATAGTCAAAAGGTTCTTCAGAGGACTCAAAAGACAGCCATAAGCATTTGTATGATTGGTGTCCATTTTCCTGAGGGCTAGGGCTGTTGGGAACCTCCACAGATGAAGAGGAAGAGGAAGCCAGTGCCCAGGTCCCAGCCTGTAAGAGACTCACACAGGGCTGAGTTCTCATCAGTTCCAAGGGAAGGGGTTGGAGCTGGAGCCCGGCTCTGGCCCTTCCAGGCACTAAAGGAGGCAACTACGCTGACTGCATGATGTAGACAGGGCAGTTGCTGGCCTGGTTGTTTTTTAATAATGGTCCAATGCAGCCTTAACTACAGCCCCATGGGCCAACTTTGCTCAACAATGATGGCTTCAGAAACTAGAGCTGTGGTGTTTAATGTGGTAGCCTCTAGCCACATGTAGCTTTTTAAATTTTAAATTATATTTAATTAAAATTACGAACAATTTAAAAATTAATTCCTTGGTTGCACTAGCCACATTTCAAGTGCTTAATAGCCACATGGAGTTAGATGCTGCTATTATTCTACAAAACAAGTATAGACTATTTCCATCCTCGCATGAAGTTCTGTTGGACAGAGCTATTCTAGAAGACCCGGATTTGAGAATAGGACACCACCAATGATGTCCTCTTGTCAAAAGAATAGAATTTGAATCTGATCAAGACTCTATGACTCATAGGAAGTGCAAAGGCTGGGAGAACGTGTACAACTGCACAACGGAGAAACAAACAGCAACGGGGATACAGCAGGAAACTCAAGGAAACAAACCATCCAGTTTCTCAAAAAGAAAACTTCAAAGAAAAAAAGATAAAAGGGGAAAGCTATAAATATTTGTAAGATATGTCAAACAATGACAGAGTGTGCACCTTATTGGAATTGATCAAATATAAAACTATAAAAGTATGTATAATAAGCATGAGATAACTGGAATTTGAACACTGCCTTATGGATGATATCAAGGATTGATATTTTCTGAATTCACTTCAGGTATGTTAATGATTTGTGGTTATGGCAGAGTGAAAAGTCCTTATCTTTTAAGACTATTAATGGAAGAAATGATATAATGTCTGAGATTTGCCCCAAAATAATTCAAGCACAGGGGATGAATTGGTGTGTGGATGGGATAGGATTGGCCATGGATTGATGATTGTTGGCTATGGCTGATGAATTCCCCAGGCAAAAAATTGATTATTCTGATTACTTGTGCATATATGTTCCAAGTGGAAAAAAAAAAATTAAATAGAGTAAGTCTTATTGTATAATCCAGGAGTCGTGCTCCTTGGTATTTACCCAAAAGAGTTGAAAACTATGTCCATACAAACCTGCTCAAAGATGTTTATAGCATTTTTATTCACAATTGGAAAAATTGGAGGCAACCAAGGTGTCCTTCAGTAGATGAATGGATAAATAAACTGTGGTACATCCATACAATGGAATATTATTTAGCACTAAGAAGAAATGAGCTATCAAGCCATGAAAAGACATAGAGGAGCCTTATACATATGACTAAATGAAAGAAGCCGGTCTGAAAAGGCTACATACTGTATGATTCCAACCATATGACATTCTGGAAAAGGCAAAACTACGGAGACAGTAAAAAGATCAGTGGATGCCAGGAGTTAGGGGCAAGGGAGGGCTGAATTGGCAAATCACAGAGGATTTTTAAGGCAGTGAAACTATTCCGTATGAGGTAATGGTGGATTCCTGTCATTGTACATTTGTCAAAACACATAGACTGTACACCAAGAGTGAATCCTAATGTCAACTATGGGCTTTCAGTGACAGTGATGATTCAGTATAGGTTCATCAATTGTGAAATATGTCCCACTCTGGTGGAGATGTTAATAACGGGAGCGGCTGTGCATTTGCGTGGGCAGTGGCATATGGGAAATCTTTGTATCTTCCATTCAATTTTCCTGTAAACCTAAAACTGCTCTAAAAAATATTAGAGTCTATTTTAAAGGCAGGGAAATAGAACCACTCATCGAGAGTAGTTTCCATAGAGTTTGCCCTACTGTTATGATATTCCTTACAAGAAGCAAGAATCTTTGTTCCACCTTGGCAAATTGTCTTAGTTCATTCTAAAGTTTATCCTTCAACTTCCAACACTTTATGTTTTATTTTGTGCTTTCATTGCCATGAACTATATCTGAGAGTCCTGTGAAGTTTTGTGTTGTCACTTACTGTGGGACATCTTCATCCTTTTGTCACAACTGCTTTCCTCATTTATGTTGATTCTGCCTTTACTGGGATCCTTGGGCTACATATTTAATCTCTGTAATGTCTACAGAGTCAGTGTTCCCACTTCAGCTCTTTCTCCTACAACTCTTCTACATTCTACGGAATTTCACTTCCAGTGTAGTCACTATGTGTTTCTTTGCTGCACTTTTGCTTTGTTGCCTCTCTCTCTGTCAATTATGCAGCTTTGTGACATGTCAGGTAGACTTATCACTGGGGAACAAGGAGGCAGCACAACGACGTGTGTGTGTGTGTGTGTGTGTGTGTGTGTGTGTGTGAATTGTGTGACCAATCACCAACTGACTGTAAAAGAAGTGACTTGATTGGTCACTGTTGTGATGCACATCTGGTATTTACAAAGTGATGTGTGGACTGTACAGCGATTTGTGAAATTTCTACTGTGTGCAATTTCTCACAGTTAATATATGGTGGTAAATAAAATTTGAATTATGTTCTTGGAGTACTGGGTTATTTAACTAATGGTAACTAAAATTCATGCACATGTGAACTTTACATAGCAAGGACTGCCTGTATGACATATATTTGGCAGTATTCCAATGTAAGATAAAATACTTAGAATAATGTAGACTAGCATGAGAAATCATATTCTTGGTATGAGGAAGTCTTTCCCTAAGCAGACCACGAAACTGAAATAGCATAAAGGAAAAGATAGAGGATTTGATGTGACACAAATTGAAGAATTCTCTATGGCCAAAGGCAATCTAAACAGAGTTAAAGGACAGAGGAGGAACTAGGAGATGTATAAACATATGACCCAGGGTTTGGGCACCAATTCCTTTCTTCCACTACAGTATCAGAGAGTCAAACTTTATGACTTCATCAATAGATGAGAGATTAGACCAAATTTCTCATATAGTGTGGACTTCATTTTGTGGAATGCAAACTACCCTCCAACAGGAAAGGTGGGGAATTGCCAGTCTAACACAGATTCTTGGCAGTGCACTCAGAGAAACCTGGAGTAACTGTGTGATAGATGAACCTCTTCACAGTCCTATAAGAAAAGGAATCAATTAATAGCACATCAGTTTCTCCGGGGTAGAATTCCAATGCTGTCTGAGCACCACTGAGCTTTGCGAAACATCGAAACACACAGTCTCTACCAAGTCCCTCTTAAACAATCAGGTGGGAAAGAAATGAAAAAGCTGATGGACCTGCCGGTTACATTTGCAGCCCTGGTTCCTGTGCATAGTGAAGATAGAAAACATCTGGTGCCACAGATGTGAGCCCCAAGGGGCATGGAGATTCGAATGAAGCAGAGTGGAAAAGCAGGTGCCTGATCACCAGCCTCAGTTGAATTATTTTTAGTCTCCACTAGAAAATGTCAACTCCTAAATGAGAGATTTCAGGCAGGAGCAGCTCCTGAAATTGTACCTAAATACTGCAAATATATTAGATACCTAATAAATCCCATGGACAACTGTGCAATAAAGGAGCTGACAAATGGAGTCTAATAAGTGCAGCAATTGTGCCTTTGTCAGCCAACACACGGAGAGCACTACTGATCCTCAGAAATACGTACTGTAACTGGGCCTTAAGCCTGACTGGAAGTTTCCACAGATGTGTGATACTGGAGATGGGTTTGCAGCTCCACTTGCCCAATCACCTTTGTTTCTTTTCTCTAGTTGGAGAATTAGAATGTAGAGTCCACAAAGTGAGGAATTTTGCCTTTCTTCTAATTGATGCCACTACCTATAAGAGTGCACAGCACATTCCAGTTGCTCAAGAAATGTGTTAAATAGATAAATGAGTGAATGAACTGCCTTCCAAGTAGTACCTGCATCTTCCACACGCATCTCATGCTGTTAAAAGTAGAACTTGTATTTTTACCAAAATCGCTCATGTTCCTCTATCTGAGCCAGATGGCTAGAATAGAGCTGGGTTCCTTGCTTGGGGTCACCCACTTCTCTTCCCTCTTACCTCCTCACCATCCCCAATGTCCACTCCTTTAGACCAGGGGCTCATTGTTTCACCTTTGCTTGGGTCACTACAGTGTCACTAAACCTCCTTGACTCTGCTCTCTCACCACTTAATTCTTCCTTCTCACACAGTCACAAGAATGTTTCTAAAATCTACATAAAATTTTGTCATCTTTTTGCTCGCAACACTTTCCTGATTTCCCACACTTTCAGGAAAATGGACAACCTCATCGTAGTACTTAAGTTTGTCCATATTCTGCCCTCCCTTGTTGAACCCTACAGGTGCATCTCCCAGCTTTGGCTCTGCTCTGCAGCCACACCAGGACACCTGTCAGCTGTCCCACTACCTGGTCGTCTCCCTCCCCTCACTGTTAAAATGCTATTGCTTTGACCTGGAAAGAGTCCTTCCACACTTGACTGTTCCCTTCTCCCCCAAAGGTGCAGTTCATGGTTCATTTCCCCTGGGAGTAGTCTACGTTCTTCTTACCCACTGCCTATATCTGAGTGCTTACCCGTTCAGTTGAACTTTTGGTCCAATCGTCTGTCTTTCCCACTGCATTGTAAATTTTTCTGGGGCAAGAGATGTCTCTCAATTCTATATCTCTAGGGCCTAACAGGGAGTCTAGTGCAGAGTCATCATTGAATAAATGTTTAATGAAATGAGTGAGAAGCTGAGGGAAACGCTGTACTTTCCTCTTGTCTCCATCTCCAGATGGTTTCCCTGGGTTGTGAAATGCCTTAGGAAAGATGGAATTTTCAGCAATGAAGTCTAGTGGAGACATAGTAGGACTCAAGGGTCAGCCAGAGCTAGGTGTGATGGTAACTGCTGTGATTTGATGTCCCAGTGTTTACACCAGAGCCAGGCCAAATATCAAAGAGAATCTTTTCTGATATTTTTAAGCAACATGAGAAATGCTAAGTAAGATTAAATTTTCAATAATTATAGAACAGACACAAGCTCTTCCTTGCTTTGCTCCTCTAGAAGCAAGAAGCTGGATGCCAAGCCCAGCACTCTGGGTGAAGTGGGAATGTGTGAGCACGACTGGCCTAAGTCTCACCTAAACACAGACACACAACAAAAAGGCATTTATGCATTTTTAAAGAGTAAAATCAGAAAGTGCGTTTCCTCACACACATCAAGGAGGATCTGGCCTCCAATGAGGTCAGGATGGTTGGAGAGAAGAACAGAGGGAAGAGGTGAGGGTGATGCAGAGTAGCTACTTCCACATGCTATTCCCCGGGAATCAGGACAGTTTGTGTAAAGTCTGGCTCAACACATCACCCCTCATACATGCCAATTCTTCCTCCACAGTTGACTCAAAGGGCAAAGACACAGGAGCAGAGGCAGATTAACAGAAGAAGGGTTTTATACACACTGTGTGGGAAAGAAAAGGGCCCACTGAGGAAAGTGGGTTAGGGGAAGGGAGAACCTGCACATAGCAGGGGCCTGGGGCGGACACATGGAGTCCAAAGCTCCCACCACTCACAGGGGCTGCAGGTCTCATCAACACCAGTTGGCCTGGACTGGTGCTGGCCAACAATGCAGTACTGTCCCCAGTGCCAGGCATCCTGGTGGCAACTCCAAGCCAGATGTCTTGTCTGTGAGAAGGGGAAAAGCACCTGGAGTGTTGGCTGGGTGTTGATAGGCCAATCAGCAAAACCGATGGCATCAGGTTGGCACTGGGTGGATGGACTGCAGGAGAGGCCAGGCCTATAGCTTGTTCTTTCGTTGCTTCCTTCCCCACATGAAAGATTGGTGAGACCATTGCTGTCCATCAGGGGGCTGAGGGATGGCTCCTGGATTAAGACAATGCTTGGAGGTTGCAGTTGGTCCACTGACCCACTGTCCAGGCATGCCCATGCCATTGGAGACTTGCACTGAGGCAATGCTGCCACTGGGCAGTGTGTTTCCAGGAAGCCCCGTGTAAAAAGGGATATCATTCTTCCTGGAGACAGGACACCGAAAGATGACAGCCTTGGAAAGAGGGGTGGTATCCACAGCACTGGTGTCAAAGGCAGGCGCAGGTAATGCTATTGCAGGGGCCCTGCCAACCAGAGTGGAGGAAACTGGAGGAACCGTGATGGAGAGGCTCATAAATGCCACCAGGACACCCTGCAAAAAGAGGCTCCCTGCTACTGCCCATCAGGGCACCCAAATGTGGGCCAATGGGCGGTTTCTAGGCCAATGAGATGGTTATGGTTACAATTTGAGGTGGGGCAGCGGACCGTAAGTGCAGATGGACTGATGGGGACTCTGGTCTCTGCAGGGCGCCTCTGTTCTGCAGCGCAGGGATTTGGGAACGTGGAGGAGAGCTCACGCTAGAACTTGCAGGAAAGCTGAAAATAGCAGCCATAGATGGGGAGTGGTGTCCCTTTCCATCCTCAGGGTCCAAAGTAGGCTGCTGGGTCAAGTGGGCAGATGTATTGGCCCTGGTGGTAGACATGGCTGCTGCCAAAGGGGTAAACGTGCCCATGATAAAAACGGGATTTCTGGTAGAAGGGACTAGAGGACAACAGGGGAAGGAAAGAGTAGAAAGGGTAGGGAATGAAGAAGGAGGGATGGGGAGGGAAAGAGGAGGAGGGGAGGGGATGGAAGTAGGAGGGGGATGGGGAAGGAGGGAGGAGAAGGGATAGGAATGGGAGCAGGAGGATGGTTGAAGGAGGAGGAGAAGGATGATCAGGGAAGGGAGGAAGAGGAAGGATGGGGAATGAAGGAAGAGGAAGGATGGGGAAGGAGGGAGGAGGAGAGATGGAGGAGAATGACTGGGGATGAAAGAAGGAAGAGGGATAAGGAGGGAAAAAGGAGGAAGGTAGGGGGAGGAAGGATGGGGAATGAAGGAGAAGGAAGCATGGGGAAGGAAAGGGGAGGAGGGATGGGGAAGAAAAGAGGAGGAGAGGAATCCACACACATGGGTGCGGGGACTCAGTTCTGCACAAGGGTGGCATCACTGAGAATGGTAGGGGGCTAGGAGTTTGGGGCAGGTTGGAAGTGGGAGGCCTGTAGCTGGGACTGGGTGAGCAAGGCCCCCGTTCTCCTTAGATGGAAGCCCCACAGTGAAACTGGCCCTAAAGGGAGGAAAAAGTTCTCAGGAACAGGCAGAGGAGAGCTAGGGACTGTGAACGTTGTGGAGGAAGGTGGAGGGACACGCAGGATCAGAGGTCCAGCAGCCAGGTCGGCCAAGTCAGGGGAGGGAAGAAGAACGGGGCCCTGGAAAGTGTAGGATGCGGCCAAGGGCTGGGATTCTGCCATCTCAGCAGCAGATGGGGAGAGGGGGCAGGCTGGGTGGCGCTGCAGCTTCCCAGGGCCTCTGTCTTCTCCCCCAGAGCCTCTGTTTTCTCCTGCAAGATCTTGGTCTTTCTTTGACATGCAATGCGCTCCTCCGAGGTGCCTCGATCTTCCTCAGCAGCTATACAGGGAAGCTTCGGAGGTGGGGGCAGCTCGCCTCTGTCCCACAACAGTGGTAACAGCAGTGATAGGGACATTTTTCTTTTGCAGGGCCTATTCCTGGCAGCTCTGGGTGGAGAAGAGCTCCTGGGTGTCACCTGTGCAGTCTCTTCACCCTGCATCTCCTTCCCCGACATCAGCGCCTGGAGCAGGCCTGGAGAGCTGGACCGATGGCCTCCCTGCAGCAGTCCCGTGGCCCACTTCTCTAGTAGCCAGGAGCGGCCTGGGTGAGAGAGCACTACTGCACCTGGGTCAGGCAGCCCAGGAGGCAGGACACCTCCAACAGGGCTGTGTGAGCCGGTGACTGCATGGCCTTCAGAGAAGGAGGTCATCAGAGACACCTGGGCCTCCTCACTCCAGGTGTTTTTGGAGTGGTGGGAGTGGAGATGTCCCTCCAGGGAAGGTCCAGGATGTCACTTCCAGGAAGTGAGATCTCCCTGGGTCTCCAGGGACCTTGATGGTGATGGTGCTTCCCTGTGGCTAGGAGGGGCCCTTTTCCTGTCATCCTGCCTTGGGTCTCCAGGAGGTCGTCATCCTCCTCCTCTTTCCTCTCTACCTCCTCCTCCTCCTCCTCCTCCATTGATAAGAATATCAATTTTAACGAAAGAAAGGAGGGAATGAAAGGGCAGCATTGCTAATAAACTATCTAACAGATAAAAATAAACTCTTCTAACAGAGAATAATAAATTAACAGAAAAAAGAAAGGTCACAGCACACAAGTGCCCCTTTGTTTGATTAACCACCGTTGGCTTAACTTGCTGTCTTTAAGAATTTGTTTTACAGCACTTGAAAAGAACTGAGCAGATAGAAGAAGCATGACTCTCACCCAGTTCCCACCAGACCACATTCTAAGGACCCTGATAAAGCCAGAAAGAAAAAAAAAGAAAGAAAACACAGCCATTTCACAGCTGCCCCCTGTTATCAGCTCAAAATATTTTTTTCTTTTCCCTTTATCCCAATAAAAACCCCAAACCCCTTACCCTCAGGGCCAGCACTTCTCTCTTTTGAGCCGTGCTGTTTCCTCCCTTGAAAAGTAAAATGAACTTTTTGCTTCAAACCTGTCCTAATCTTTGTGTCAAGAATTCTTCTCCGTCCCACACTACAAGTTCCCACCCTAACACTTAGAACCACGCATATCTATACTAAGCACATGCACCCCAGGAGGAGGTCCTTGCTTCATCTCCACTTAAGTTGACCATGGCCAACTCTGGGCTCCAGTCTCAGATAATGTAGAGCAGATCCACCAACCGTCAATGTTGCATTTCCCACATTTTTCTTCATGAAATCTTGCAGCCCAGATTCCTTTTTGGTCTGGTCTGAAGGATCCACGTATATTAAGATTATATTCTAGATCAATTTTGATCTATCCTAAAAGAAATTCACCACTGGATTATTCCATATGGATAAGAAGCCAGTTTCTCTGGCCTTCCTGGAATGTGTCCAGAAAGCAAATATATTCATTTACAAGTTAATATTGGAGCAATGTGTTGGATTAAAACAGGATCAACGCAATTTGGTCATTGTGAGCATGACAGCAGGGCCCACTCCTCACTGCACAGTGTGGTCACCTACATGGAACTCTAGATATTCTTATGCCCAAGAAAGGAGACATACTTTGGGGTGTCAGGATAAAGGAAACATGTGTTACTGTCCTAGGATCCAGAATCCTCAGGATGACAAGAATGATTTAGAAAATCCTACATGTGGCTTTATCTAGTTTTAACCTTGTTTCTTTGGCTCATTTCATTGGAATATGTTTCTTATTCATGGGGCTGATGATGTGTTTCAGACATATGGCAGGCAGAAGTTTCAGAATCAAGAATCAGAGATCAGAAAAAATGTTTTTATACATTTTTTAATTTTAAAAATATCTGTTTAAAATAACACTAGGCATAATTAGTATATTACAAGATTGATTTTAGTCCCCTGCTCATAAGAGTCCTTTTATAATGTGTCAGAGCAAGTTTAGACTTCCATCCCCAGCAAGGTTGGGGTTGTTAGGACAGAAAAGTCTTTCTCACACCCAAAGTCTGTTTGAAAAGAGGAGAAATAGTAAAAGCCCCTTCTAACCTCTCCATGAGCAGAAATGATTTACAGTTAAAAAATGTGAATTAATAAAATCAGGGAAATTAGGGTATCCATCTCCTCAGGTATTTATAATTTCTTTGTGTTAGGAACTTTCCAGTTCTACTCTTTTAGTTATTTTTGAAGTATGTCCTAACTTATCGTTGATTATAGCCACTTTGTTGTGCTATCAAATATTGTTCTTTCTAACTATCTAACTATATTTTTGCAGCCACTAGTCATCCCTACTGTATCCCCCTCTCCCCGCTACCCATCCCTGCTTCTGATAAACCATCATTCTCCTCCATCTCCATGAGATCATTTGTTTTAAATATTTAGCTCCCATGCAAAGAGTTGGGAGACAAAATAGAAGAACAGAAATGGCAAAGATTCGAGACCATGCTTGAGGAATAAAAAGGAAGGCAGTGTTGTCAGCCTCTGGAGAGCGAGGGGATACAGCGGGCTAGGAGACCACAGGGAGAAGTCAGATAATTCAGAATCTTGCCTAGGAAGATAGTAAGCTCACATTTTATTCTTAAAACAAAGAGAAGCCATGGATTAGTTTTAAGTGGGGGATTTGCCTTTAACTGGTACATGGATTAAATAAATTAATATATATGATGTACTTAGAACAGTGGCTGGCAGAGAAAGCACTATGAAAGCATTTTTATTCTTATCTTTATTTGTATTATTAAGGATGCATTGGAGAAGGACCAAGAATGAAAGCAGGTAGACCAGCTGGATCCTGAGCCAGGATGGCGGCTGTAAAATTGGAGAGAAGTGGGATGTACATAACAAAGCGTGACTCTGAACTAGTCAATAGGACTTCCTGATGAAAAGGGACAGAAGGAATGAAGGACTCCTTTAGGTTTCTGTCATGTTGTCTGTCAGATGATGACGCATTAGTCAATCAAAGAAGACTGCAGAAGAAACCAGTTCAAGAGGGAAAAAAAAAAATCAAGATTTCCAGTTCATTCTGTTGAGTTTGAGGTGCCTATCAGACATCTCAGTGGCAATGCCAAGTCTGCTATTACCCGCATTGCTCTTTTACAGTGAAGAAGCTGAGATTTCAAGGGACTGAGCAGTCTGCTCAAAGTCAGACAGCTGCGGAGAGGTGGCGTGAAGCCTGGAACTTAGGCTAAGAACACTTCACAGCCAGAGACCTCACTCCCTCGTAGTTAAACACCCTCAGCAGGTTCCTTGTTGATGCCACTGGAGCACAAATTGACCGCAGCAGAACCATAGGTGTAATCATCTACTAGTCACCTGCAGGGGGCTGGAATCTCAGAAATTCCAGGGGAGGGCGAGAGCCAGCAAAAGAGGCCATGAAATGTTACCTGATTCTTGGCGGGCAGGTAATTTGCCTAGGCAAGAAGGAAAAGCTAAGCAAGAATTGTGCAGTGAAAGGTAGACATTAGCTTACGGGGCCTATCTTGATTTCCTGATCTATAATATAGGGATAGAAATCTGTCTAATACACACAGTGTTGGGTCTGTTATGAAAGATTATTGCGAAAAAGGGAACAGAGAGAAAGAGTTGGAGCACGTGCTTTATAAGCCTTCCAAGGGTCACATGTTCATTTAACCCTTACCATAAAAATAAAATTGAAACTGAGCCAGGGGCTAGGGGATGAGAGAAATGGGAAGTTAATGTTTAATGGGTACAAAGTTTCAGTTGGGATAATAAAAAAGTTCTAGAGATGGATAGCGGTGATGGTTGCACATAATAACAGTATACTTAATGTCACTGCGCTGTACATTTAAAAATGTTTAAAATAGTAAATTTTATGTTATGTATATTTTACCACAATAAAAGAAAATTAAACTGGACATCTGCTTATATTATTGAATAGAAGTTAGTTTAACGTGCTTTTATTGTGTTTACCTCATATGGAACTAGGCAGTAAGTCAGACTCATTTGTTATCCCCACACGCATTGGGTGTGAGGGAGGACTGGTTCTAACTTGGATAGGAAAGTTGCTGAAATCAAGAAATAAGCTATAAATAGAACCATGACAGTTGTTTTTTTAGCTTGAATTAGGGGCTAGATTTCAAATTGCATCTTATTTTATCAGAACAGAATCACGTTGCAAGCAAGCATCTGTCTGGGTTAGTTGATGATTCCCCTAGGGCCAAGACATGCCTTTGCCTGTCTTCTCAGTGCACTCTCGGTGCCTCGCATGTGAGAATACTGTTACATTACTGGCAAAGTTACCAAAGAAATCTGATGACAGTATAAGGCACTCTTAGGGAAAGAGAGAGAGACAAAACTAGAGAGAGAAAGAACTAGGGTGCCCACCATCCAAAACTTTTATGGAACCACTAGAAGTTAAAATACTAAGGACTATATTCAAATAGAAGTCAGATTAAATTACATGGAGCCTTCCAGACTTTCAAAGCCAATCAATCAGCTTTCTTCTGCTCCAGAGAGCTTTCCCTCTCTATGACCTCCAGTGAAGACATAACTAAAAGAAGGAAACTTCCCTGCCTCCACAAGCACGTGACTGTACATGGCCATCAGCCTTTGCTAGGAGCCCGGGCCAGACTCTGGAGGTCAAGGATCAAAGGTGCCTCCCTGAGCAGAAAGGAAATCCAAGGCCTAATTTCCCCCAATCAGATGCAGCTTTAGCCTAAGCTCACAGCTCAGTCACCCACACCCGAGCAATCTGTCGCTGCTGGCCAATGGTGGCTGTATTATGTTAGAAATGTTAGGTGAGATTAGACCCTTTTTTAATGGAAAAAATTTAGAGACCGGTACAAACTCTTTTAATTTCTAAACACCTGGAAACTAAACAAGGAACGTTAGCCCATGGGCCAAAGAGGAAGTCTCAAAGGAAATAAAATAATACATAGGACGTAGAGAATGTCCACGAAACAAAAGCTGGTTCTTCAAAAAAGAAAAATCAACCAAACTGGTAACCACGAGAAAGACTGACAGAGAGGACACAGGTTGCCAGCATTAGCAATGAAACAGGAGATGTCACTACAGATCCCGCAGACGTCAAAAAGGTAATAAGGGGATGCAGATGCTCTTCAACGTACCACGAGGTTAAATCCTGATAAACCCACTGTAAATTCAGAACCGTAAGTCAAAATGCATTTGATACCTGACCTACCAAATATCATAGCTTAACCCACCCTACCCTAACGTGATCTGAGCACTTTCGCCAGCCTGCAGTTGGGCAAAATCATCTGGCAACACAATACACTGTAGATATCAGTTGTTCACCCTGGTTGGGAGCACGGGCTCTGGAGCCACACACACCTGGGCTCTTGTTCTTTCTCAGCCTCCTATTGGTTGTGCAATCTTGGCCAGGTTACCAGTCCTTCCTGAAGCTTAGCCTCCCATCTGCGAAGTGAAGTATCTACTTCCTGAGCTGGTTCCTTCATGTGTTTAACATGTTTTAATTGAGCACCTAGAATGGGTCAGGCACTGTTATAAAGACTAGGGAAACCACAGTAAACAGCACAAGAAAGAAGGAGGGAAGGAGGAAAGGAAGGAAGAAAGGAGGAAAGAAGAAAGGGGGAAGGAAGAAAAGGAAGGAATCCCTGTCTTTCTCAAACTTCCATAGCATGGAGAATATTCAGATGGCAAATGAAATGAATGAAATATACAGTATACTCAATAGTGATAAAGACTTTTTGAAGGGAAAAAAGCAGGAAAAGAGGCTAAGATGTGCTGAGAAATCAAAGGACAGGGGTGGATTTTAAAATGTGTGGCAAGTCCTCATTGAAAAGGTGACGTTTCGAGCTCAGGCTGTTATGAACTGAGAGAGACAGCCATGCGGCTGGTTGGAAGTTTCTATGAGAAAAAGCGAGGATTAGATGAGATGATGTCAATAATGGGTTTATTAATAGCATAATAGTTGAGACTCTGAAAGCATTCAATAAATGTTAATAAGAGACTGAAAGAAAAAGAAATCGTAGGCCTAGCAGAGATGACTTCTGATGTATTAAAAATCTGTAGTATTTACAGAATGCTGCCTGACTGCCCTGTCATCTAAGGCTGTACGAGAAGCCTGGCCCAGCCCCCCCCCCCAGTCCACCGGGGGCTTGTCAGGAATGCAGATCCCCAGACCTGCTGCGCCAGTCTCGCAGGCGGGGTGGGAGCTCAAAGGCTCACCCGCTCTTCAGGGCTTCTCAGAGCTGGCGGCACAGCGGGAGCGCACTTCCCATGCGACCTGGGCAGTGAGGCTCAGGACAGTGCACTACACATTACCTCAGTCCTCACACCACGTTAAGTACAGTCACATGTCACTGAACGACAGGGACGCATTCTGAGAAATGTGTCACCGGCAATTTTGTCGTGCAAACATCACAGAGTGCACTCACACAAACCTGGTGGCTCAGCCTCCCGCGCACACCTGGGCTACGGGTCTGCACGCGTGTCACTGCGCTCAGTGCTGCAGGCAACTGTAACACGATGGTAAGTATCTGTGAATCTACGTACATCTAAACATAGACAAGGTGCAGTAGAGATGCCACATATAAGATGATTTTTTTAAACAGAACGCCTGCATAGGACACGGTGAGTGGAGATCACAGGACTAGAAGTTGCTCCGGGCGGGTCGGTGAGTGAGTGGTGAGTGAACGCCAAGGCCTAGGACGCCGCTGTGCACTGCTGCAGGCTTCATAAACACTGCACATTTAGGCTACACGCAATTTATTTTTTTAAATTTTTCTTTTTTAAATAATAAATTAACCGTAGTGTACTATAACTTTTCTACTTTATAATGTTTCTATTTTTTTAACTTTTTGACTCTTTTGCAATAACATGTAGCTTAAAACACAAACACATTGCACAGCTGTACAAAAATATTTCTTTCTTGACATCCTTATTCCATAAGCTTTTTCTATTTTTAGAATTTTTTATTGTTACTTTTTAAGCTTTTTTATTAAAAACTAAGACACGAACACACACATCAGCCTAGGCCTACGCAGGGCCAGGATCATCAACGCCACTCTCTTCCACTTCCACGTCTTGTCCCACGGAAGGTCTCCGGGGCAATAACGCTCACCGAGCTGCCATCTCCTGTGAGAACAATGCCTTCTCCTGGACACCTCCTGAAGGACCTGCCCGAGGCTGTTTTACCGTTGACTTTATATAAGCAGGAAAACACTCTACAACAACCACAAAAATAGTGTAGTGTAATAAAGACACACACCAGTAACATAGCTGTTTAGCATCGTTATCGATGCTATGTACTGTCCGCAACCGTTGTGTGCTACGCTTTCCCAGGACCGGCAGCGCGGTAAGTTTGTCTACACTGGCATCAGCGCCAACACACGAGTAATGCCTCACGCTACCACGTTACCACAGCTACGCCATCCCTCGGTGACAGGGAAGTTTCAGCTCCATTATAATCCATGGGACCGTCACATGTGGGCTGTCTTGACTGAAACATCGTTACGGGGCACATGACTGTAATATTATTCTGTCAGAAGGGTCACTGAGCCTCAGAGAATTCGGGCGGCCCTGAAACCCAAACCCGAGTGGGTCAGCCTGCAAACCTCGTGCTCTTCCCACTGCCCTCCTGCCTTCATTGCCACGAACACAAAAGTGCAGCGAAGAGGGGGTGCTCCATCCACCCTGGGCCTCCTTGAACCCACAGAGCATGTCAGCGTGCTCTGGCATCGCCACGGAGACCACAGATGCTTCAGTCCCCTCTCCTTGGAGATTACAAGATACACGATTTAAAAACAGAAAAATTATCTTGCTCACCGGAAGGCCAACTTTTGGTTTATGATAATTTTTCTTAAAAACTAAAGAGAACACAACTTAAAAACAAACTAGGCCTTCATCTGAGGCTTCCCGGGTCTGTTGGTTCCCTGCCAGAGCCTGGCGTCTGCGCCCCTGTAACGTCCCATGCTGGACCATGTGCTTCCCGAAACCTCCCCCCACAAGCCGAGCCGGCCCAGGCGCTGCAGGCCTATTTAGTTTGTGCAATGGAGGGGAGGGGACACAGTTCCCGGGGTTAAGAGCTGGCAATGGGGCACGCAGAAGCCCAGCTACCACCGCCAGGGACAGTCATTCAGAGCTCCATGTGGGTCTCTTTTGTGCAGGTGGGTGAGTCTTCCCACCCTCGGTTCCGGTGACTGGGAATGCCAAGGGCCTAAACTTAATTAACTTCTCCGGGCTGGGACTTTTCCATCTCAGCCCGCATCCTGCTTCGTGGGGCGGCAGGACGCAAGGGCTCCCTGCACAAACAGGAGGCCAGGGACCTTAGTGGGAGCATCGGCAAATACAACAGGGCCAGTGGCATCCTCATTAAACTCTGATTAGCAAGTGGACTTGATCCAGGCCAAATCAGAGCTGAATGAGAGTTCTTTCTTTCTCCTTCTTTTTTTGCTGCCAGTTGATCAGATGTAGGCAATTAAGAACCCCCACACCTCCAGCCCTTGTATTTTTTTGAAGCGAGGAGCTCATACCAGTCAAGCCATAAAGACACTATTGTCCTAAGAACAATATTCCCCACTAATCTCACTTCTGGCAATTTACTTTTTCTTCCCAAGCAGATTTAGAAACTTAAAAAAAAAATCTTTGAAAGAGTACGGGGGAGAAATACTCCATGGTTTCTAATCCTATCGCAAAGTGGGAGTTTTCTTGTTCCATTCAGCTTTTCTCTGAATGAGCACTGGATAAATAAACTTCTCCTGCACGGCCACATTGAAGCAGGGACCGTGAGGATCCAATTATGCATACGGGGCGTGTGCATTCTGGTTTGCAAATCAAACACAAAGAAGGCAGCGCAAGCTCCCTTATAATCAGTCCTCACTACGAATTTACAAACCTCCGAGATGAGATTTGCTTTTGTTAAGCGCTTAAGAGCAATTATTACCTTTCTTTAATTTTCTGGTGGTAATTAGACTCCCAGATCCAGTCCAACCTGGTCTGTACCTGGAAGGCTTCCTCACCTCTCCTCGTGCTGTTCCTCAGAGCCAGCAGCCGTGGGGAGATTCCTGAGAACTCAGAGAACTTTTTCAGCCTGAGGGCCAACAAGTCTGACAGGCATACACTGAGGAGCTGTGTCGTTTTCGGCTTTCAAGAGAGATGAAAGAGGGAGAAGGGGCGACGAGTAAAGGAAAAGCAAAAGGAAAGACAGAAACTGGGAGCGGAGGGAAAATAAGGCAACAGAAACCTGAGACAGAAAAAAAAGACAGTGCAGGTTATCTAAAAAGGAATAAAAAGGAAGAAAGCGGCCTCACGGTTGTTACTGTATTAATACGTTACGCGCACTCCCAGCATCCATGTTAATGAGCGCAGTGCCGCTCGGCCCCATGCCTCAGTGCATTGGCTATTGCAATGAATAAAGAAGCTAAGAGTCGCTCTGAAAAGAAAAACTAAAGGGGAGAGAAAGCAAGAGAATCCAAAAGCCCTGAAAAATAGCTAACCAGAAAGCTCCACCTTTCACTATGCCCCAGAGGTCAACCAACTTGGCAGGCAAGAGAGACCCAGGAAAGAATTGCCAGCAGCTCCAGCCTGCTCAGACCCTCCACGGAGGCCGGGCCAGGGATTCTGCTGCTCGTCTTGAGTCTGCGACAGTGACGGCGAGACCCGTCTCCCGCAGGCCGAGGTGGGCATCCTCTGGGTCTCTGGTAAGGACAAAGTATTTTCCAATTGTTGGGCTATTGAGAATTAGGATACATGGGGGTGAGGGTGGGGTTAATTATAGGGATCTGGCTAGGGAGTGCTGGGAGATGGAAGTCTGGGGTGCAGGACTTCAGGAAGAGGCATCCAGGTTACTATGGAGGAAGCCGGAGGAGAATTTACGCCAGGTGGGCTCCCTCACTAGTGCTCAGAGACATCAAAGGCCAGACAGTAAACTCCAAGGCTACTAGGATACAAGAGTGCAAGTTTTTATCTGGAAACAGTATCTTTTCTCATGAGATAAATCATTCTTTCCCAAGATGAAGGTAAAGAACATGTCCCTTTATGACGTAGGGTTTGAAGTCATGTAGACCTGGATTCAGATCCTGGCCCGGCTGCTTACCAGCTGTGTGACGCTGGCAAAATTCCTTAATCTCTATGAGCCTTAGTGGTTTTTTTCAATCTATAAAATAAAGAGAATCCCTCCTCAAGAGGATTCAATAAAGTAAAGTATGCAAATCACCTAACATGTACATGTGACAGACACTCAATCTGTATGGGAAATTTAGTCCAATAAATTATTCATATCCATTGATTATGTTTAGGAGACTGAGTTAAAAAGGGAAGCAAGTACTATTTCCAAAAAAACCAGCAATGTAATTTACAAAACAATACATAGATAGAATTAAATATTAATATGTAGAGCTATATATGATAGCATTGCTGTAATTCACAAATGTGATGTGCATTAACTGAGTGACAGTAACATGGCTGCCACCAAATCTCCATTGAGTATCACTATTCGATAGGAGCTGTACACGTGAATAAGCACCACAGCCAAAGGACTTACTATTTGGGGGTGACTTAAGCAACATAGTGACCCTACAAGGCAAAATGTAGTCAGAGGAAAAGGAGTTGAACAAAGAAACACAGGAGCTCGTTGAGGAAGGAGAGATTAGTTCCAGATAGGAGGATTAGGGGAGGCTTTAGGTTGGAGCTGGCATTAAACCAAGACTTGAAGCAAGGTAGAAATAAGAAGAAAGGGCATTCTGAGAGAAGGGAACAGCGTGAAGGCAGGAAATGCAAGGTATGCCTGAGAAATGGTAAGTGGTACCGCCCTCCAGGAGTGAGGCTGCATAGATGAGTTAGATCATAGAAGAGCTCATTTGCCATGAAGAGTCAGACTTTTGTTTTGTCAGCGGTGCATAGAATAGAGTTGTGCTTGGCTAACGTTATTCTAGGAGCACACCTGTGGATCAGAGGTGGGAAAACACCAAAAGCCAGGGACTGGCAGAGGGCTTGCAAGCAAAAAGGTGGATAACAGCCTAAAGCAGGGTTGTGGGGATGCATATGAGGGTGTGGATATGGACACGTCAGGGAATTGTCATCAAGAGGACTGGCGCTGTGCTGAATGTGAGGACTGAGGTAGAGGGAAGAGTTGTAGAGAACGTTGGGAATCTGAATACTGGCAATTGCGATGGGCCAAAACTGTTCTACTGTAAACTCTGAGAGAAGAAGGGAACTGGAAAGGTCAGTGTATTCAATTTGGAACATCTTAAGTATGAGATTTTTGTATGAGCATGAGTGCGAATATGGCATTTCTGCCAGTCACGTGCCAGACGCTATCATTGTATATATCACTCAAAATAGCAATTGAGCCTGGGGGCCTTCCTTGAGAGCTGGAGTATTTGGGGTCTAGTCAGGAAAACAGAAATGCATCCAAGCCTCTTACTCAAAGGGAATTTAATGTAAAGAATTAACACAGAGATGATGGAAGAGCTGAGATGCCAAACAAGAGATGGCGAGGCAACCCGAAAATTAGAAGAGCAGAAAGCTGATACCTCCCCTAAGGCTAGAGGGACAAGGAGTGAAGGGGGAATCCCCAGAACCCCAAAACTTGAGCCATCTAATGGTAGTTAGCAGAGAGCTGGGCCCACAGAGCAAGAGGAGAAGAAGGCATTGCAGAAAGCCCTGTACACAGCAAAGAGAGTGCCTCTCATTTCCCTCCCACGCACAAGGAGTGGGCTGCTAAGCAAAAAAAGGTTTCTTGCCGTGGGAGGAAAGGATAGGTGTGATAGTGCCTTGGAGAACAGATGGAAGGAGAGTGAATGCTACAGGGGGACCCAGGAGGAACTGGCAGTATCATCCCAGGGCCGGGTATGAGAGTCCAGGAAGGGTGGAGAGCAGGTGCCTGTAAGTTCTGAACCTGGAGAGAAGACGCACCTGCAGCCTTGCCCTTCTGCTGAGTGTCTCCTAAAACCGGTGCCCAGCAGCACCCTAGATGTCAAAGCTGGGAAGATGGCATCTGACCCCATGCCCACCCACCCCTGCACATGCTCCGCACCATCCTGGGGCCATGGCACAGTAGAGTGGCCTTGTCCTACTTTTGCCACTGTACTGTTTGTCGCCAAGGGAACCTGCCCCTTTTGTGTCACTGCTACTCCATTCAAGGAGAGCTTTAGGGAGCTGCAGTGTGTCAGTGGCTATGACATGTTCGCGTATGACCTTTCTCTTACACTTTCCTTTTTTGTTGTTGTTTGAAAAGTCTAGTGATCACCAGGGCTCTTATTAGAGCTTTTTCAGAGATAGCCATGCAAGAGGGTTGGGGAACTCCTGGGAAAATATCAGTACTAAAATGTCATACCCAGAGAGGACCACAAAGATCATCTAACCCTGTGTTTCCCAAATGTTTTCATGAGCATCACCCAGGGCCTTTATTAGAATCAGAGATTCTCAGGCCTTACCCCAGATCTACTGAATTGGGCCTTCCAGGTGATTCTTAAGATCATGCAAGTTGAGGGAATGCTGATTTAATCCAATTTCTTCATTTCAAAGATGAGGCCCAGAAAAGTGAGGGGCTCTTCCGACAATTCACAGGTAGTCCCTGGAAGAAATGGGATGAGAATTCACACTCCAGGCCCTGTTCATCTTCTGATAAAACTTCCCAGAAGAGGAAAGTGCTGGAGGTGGGTAAATCCTATGTGTTAAATGACCAAGAGTTTTGGCGGTATTTTTCCTCAAGCTTGATTTTCACTATAGATCTATAGTGAAATTCATTAAAAAAGAAAAGAATAACAGTTTTTCAAATCTCTTTCTGTGCACACCTCAGGGAGCAGGCTGGCCTGTATATGTATATGAATATTCCCAGGCCCTGGAATTATCGGATGATGAGAAATCATCCGGTGAATGAGTGAATGACATTGACCCAGGAACTGGCAGGGATACTGGGTTTCTCATTCAGAAACCTGTGACCACATACATTTTTCCACTTGGAAGCAAGCCTTTCACTCTGAAGGCCCTGGCTCTACCATGGCAGGAGTGCTGATTTGCTGTGCTTTCCAAATCCCCCACGTGAAGGGAAGGATTTTTGTGTGGCTGTTCTTTTTTAAAAACCCTGTAAATGGTTTTTTTAACCAGCATTTCCCAAGTATGGAAGTGTGAGCGAAGAGATTCTCAGAGTTAATTAACCTCCCGCACCTCCCTCCCTCTTGTTTGCCCAGCTCATTCAAACACATAAATGCCACTACAAACAACCACTAAATCTACAGAGGCTTGTTCTGGCTGTCAAACACAGCCGTAAAAATAATATGCCCTCCAGCACGGGAGGGGAAAGCAAAGATGGGAAAACACTCACTAATTTTCAACAATCCCTCCTTAGAGACATAATCTTCAAATAAATATTTAACTTGCTCTGTCTTTGGTCTTAGATTATTTACAAATCAGGCTTTAAAGGCATTTAAAATGATCCTTCCCTGAGCTATTTGCACACCTACAGTTGCCCGGGGGTAGGAATGAGCCTTCCCAGAGGCGGGGAGGCTGGCCTCTCCTGTTGCTATACTTGGCCTGCGTGCCAAGACTGGAGCAGGCGGGCTCCCCGGGTGCTAGCAGCCTGTGCACCCTCTGTGGGATCCCTTGACCTCAGCCGCAGCGAAGACTCAGTATGCGCGAATCTGCCCACCTGCAGAACTGCGGGAGAGTGCGGCACCTTGCTAGCTGGGGCTCTTGTAGAGAAGTGAGAGAAAAAATTTCAATCCTGCAGTCATTCAGAACAACGGGATTGAGAGAAGCAACGGAGCAAACCCTAGCTCCTGGGACCAAGGAGCCAGAAAAGAAATGGCGGGGAACTCGCTGGTTCACGGACAGCTACAAATGTGTTGCGTTAGACAGTGGAGGAGAGACGAAGGGTTAATGTGAACATATGGTAATGTGAAGGCTACACAAGGCGTTCGGACTCTCAGATGACATGTTCCAAGAATACTTGAAACTCTCAAGAGGTTAATTGGTTGTCCAAGGAAGAAAGGGATTTTTGTCCAAATAAATGTGAACCTCTAGGTGCAAACCCATGCATATTCCTCCTTTTGGAGACACATGGCAAACTTTTTCTCTAAAGGGCCAGATAGTGCACATTTTCTACTTTTTGGGCCACATGGTCTCCGTCACAGCTACTCACCTCTGCCATTGTAGCAGGAAAGCAGTCATGGTGGCTGTGTTCCAATAAAACGTTATTTGCAAAAGCAGATGATGGCTCAGTTCAGCCTATGGGCCAAAGTTTGCTGACCTCTTTACTAGAATGTTCAAAGCTCTGAGAAGTCCTGCATTAAAGAAATATTTTTAAAAT